>NW_027271941.1:307500-726495 GCF_040938485.1 Diadema antillarum | reverse complement strand
GTAATGTGCAGTTTAATGTTTCCAGGTTAGCATGCCTGTACAGTGACGGGGCATTAAACTGCACATTACTCGAATATGAGACCGTTCTGAAGCAAATAATTTTCACACAACAATAGATATATTATGTACTCTTTAATGAATCCCACAAGAATTGGAACAATCACCCCCCAGCATTCCCACTGATTCCTACTGATCAGTTACTAGCCATCCCCTTTAAAAACTTAATTACAGCAAGGTTGTGAGTTTACAATGGTGACATGCTCATCCATGCTCCAAATTTGTGTGCAGTTTGAAGTGTATGTATGTATGCCCAGTGTTGTCTTTACTGCAGTTATCTACGGACAGGTACATACAAGACGAACATTCATTTGGAATAAATCCAATGATACAAGCTGTAAACACAAAAAGAAGCACACAAAGTTCATAATGTCCATCAAATGCTTTCATGAAATGGTATATATCCCACATTCACAATGCCATTTATTGATAAATAGCCCCATCACGAACAGAAACGATGGCAAAGGTCATAACACAGGCTGATATACACACTGGAATACACTGTCTGGCAATAATAATCAAATTAAACTGCAAGAGTCGATCTGCTCAACAGCGATCCAACACAAGTTTGGAAATTATTTTACAATCAATAAAAGGAATGGCATGCCATGGCATTAGAGTGGTATTTCAAAGAAATTTTGATGTACTCACATATTATTATTCTGCTCTTCACAATTATCACAACACAATTTCATAATCATAGCTATCCTTCAAAGGTACACTGTATGCAGGGCACATCCAGTTCGTACTTGATAAAGGTTTACAATTTTTGGGGACTGCTATTCATCATACTGCGTCATGAGCATGTCCACAGCATACAATGTAGAACTGGTATGCCAAAGTTAGCAAATGGATACAAGCCCACCAGTAGCAGCACCCTAATGTGTAAGCATTCTACCATACATTTTGTGTAGTGGATATACAAATGTACTTTGTGATGCTTTTGTTTTTGTGAATTTTGTTAGTCAGCTAATATTCGCAAAACATTAAAAAGCACGCAAAAATGTTGTCCTACGTAGCAAAGTTTCTTGCTAGTCCATATTCGTGAAGAATGTGACAACAACGGTATCTGACATCCACTGACGTTGGAATAGTTGAAAAAAAAAAGGACAAGGTACAGTGTTTTCTTGAAATGGGTGAGAGAACTGCTGTGTAAAAAATGAAAGAAAAAAGTGCAGATTCGTAGGTTTTCATTCTTCTTAGAACAGCATATAAAGATTGACTAAAAATAGTTTTCTCCTGGCTGAATTCCAACCTAGCCATATGGGTTACTAAATTTAGTTCATTCAAAAGCTGGGTTGTAGCCTTAAACCATATGCGTGACTAATGCCAAATGGGTGACTTAAACTGTGTATGCCATATGGGCGACTAAAAATAGTTCTTTTGAATTTGGTATGGAATCTGGGATTTTTGAAAATATAAATTACTGGCTCATGACCAGCACAAGTTATGAAATGCTTGATGAGACTATAAGTGAACAGAAATCACACACCATGTTACAGCAGAGCTGGTATGGTTCACCCTGACTTGTGGCTAACAATAGTCCAAAAAACATCTTTTCAGGATGCAACATTGCGGGGTTTTATTGCGAAAAGCAGCAGCTCTTTAATTTTTTTACCCAGAAAATACCCCTTCAATCAAATCATTTGCAAGGTCTGTCAACATTCACATAAGATCAGAAAAATTCTGAAGAGAAATCAGGGAGATTCCCGTGTATTATGTACATCCCAGAAGTCGGAAATAATTCCCGAATCCAACAGTCTCTGTAAGCTCTGCATTGGTATAGTGATGCTTGTTCACATCATACTTATCCCCATTTCCCCATGGTCATCATAATACAGAGCTAGACAGAACAGGCAGCATTAACCCACTTGGAACCAAACATTCTAAATGCCATAAACATCACATATGAAATGGATTGCCACTGGGAGGGACAGGATTAACACACACAGGTTGAGCATTAATGTATCAACATGAGGGACATGTTTGGAGACAGAAATTCAACCTTGTGCCCTCCATGCAGGCTACAATACGCTAATGAAATACCACAGGTGAGTTGGAAGAATTTTCTCTCTTTTTTTGTCACGTTTGATCCAAGTGGATGGAGGTCCACAGTATTTTGCTTTAAAATGGTGGCACTGCAGCGACCAAAGCAAGCTGGGGTTCAGGACTACTAAACTCTATGCCACTATCAATACAGCTTGGGCTGCCATGTTCAAATGCACTAGATGCACTGATTTAACAAAACCTGCCCATCAAATTTGGCAGGTGAATCTATTTTCACATTTTCACAGACAATCCTGGCCTGAATGCTAAGAGTAAATACAAAGTAGGGTATTCACTGCCTGCATCTACTTCACTCAGTGCAAACTCATACTGCCTGTATAAGCCAGTTCATAATTCTACTTGATGCATGAGCAGAAAAGGGCCATTTGCGAAAACGAGCATATTGGTTTTTAAATTCACTGAAGGATAAGCATTTGCGATGCAATGATTATTCATGCAATCCTTATGAATCATGCTTGCCAGCACATTAGCTAGACAGTAACAAAGAATCAACATAAATACAACCAAAACAAACTATGAACCGGCTTTAATATCCATTCTGCCTGCATTAGTTGTAGCTAGGTCAGGTTAGTCCAAACTTGAGAAATGGTTTGAAGTTGAAGTGGATAATGTTATGGAGGGAAATATACATTACAGTTGGATTTATACATTTGGTGCAATTCAACAGCCCTTGCTTGACATATCATCATCATACAGATTACATTGTGTTTCGACAAAGCATTCATGTTGGAATCAGGGGTACAAATAAGGAACTTGTAAGTTGACTTCTCGCAATGCACTAAAAGACCAATATTTGAACACTACCACATGTGCATAGACAATACATCTGCAAATGAAATATAAGAATAACATTCTTCTCAATAGCAGTAGTGGTATTAATTATGACTATAATTTGGATATGACACAAATTGATGGAACACAGTCAATTCAATAGTTGGCATAGATGAAAAGAAATGTGATACAATTTCCCATATCACTACCAACAGTCAAAAAGCCTCTTCCATGCAGTCTCAGTGTGCAAGTGAGAATAAAACAAAAACCCTATACAGGAATCACATTTTTTCCCCAAAAGTGTGATATTTGGTATAGCAATTATAATGACACCAAAGTAGTGTTTCTCAATATCTATAATTCATAATTATCAAACAGACTGAAGGGGGAGGAGTTGGTTGTCCACAATTGTTAGTCTGAGAATGCATGGAATCTCTGAATAGTACCTCTAAAACTATTACAATTTGCTCAATGAGGTGAAAGGAAAGATTTCATCTCAGTTCCCTCTTCATTTTGTTTCCTTGAGGTTTCCAAATGTTGTTTATCATTAAATATATATATATATGTTATATATATATATATTTTATTGCTGCTACATACACATAAGTAAGCGTTGCATGAAACATTTTTGGTGCAGCATTTTCCTCTTTTTTTTTTGCCTTTTTTTTTTCTCAACCAACCACAGCTACAATAGCTGCAGTACGGTATTCATGGTATCTTATGGAAGATCAGCAGTTTGGTGTAGTATCACAGAATGACAGAACACGAACCTGATTTTACAGATACTAAAATGCACATACAGCGTGTATATGACCAAGAGCACCTTGGAACCACCTGAAAGGGATGGTATAGTTTTGGTTGAGATGGGTTTTTTTTTAACATTTTGCAAGATAATGAGAAACCTCTTTTCAAATATGAAAGAGCACACAAATCTAAGAGAAATTCAAAGTTTATTTGATAAAATCGGTTTGGAAATGGCCGAGTTATCAAAATAATGCCTCTGGCACCACTTTGTGGCGAATTTTCATCAAATACACTTTGAATTCCCCTTAAAAACTGTACGCACTTTATATTTCATAAGAGATTTCTCATCACCTCACAAAGAAGTTATAATCCTGAAGCCCCATCTCAACCAAAACTACACTTGTATACCATCCCTACTAATTGCTGTCAACACAAATCAACAGACACTGTCAGTATTTCTGTAGAAGTTTTAACCCATCAAGCCCATGGGGAAATTCAACTGTCGAAATGATCATTATAATTCTGTCACCTTGAAACTGGCAAGTGATATAAACGTAATTCCTTTACTGCATATCTCAGAATTTGATGACGATACATATACCACTGGTTCTCGTACCTGTTTGGAAACCTCGCCAAACATACATCCTGGTTTGTCCTATGTATACCAACCTTCAAATTGGCAACATTAACAACAAAGTTTCTGTTTTTCATATATTTCGTTGATTTGTTTTTGTGACTGCAGTGATGTATCAGCACATCAGACTTTCAATATAATCCTAATCTCTCATAATGCTTGCACACAACTTTATACCTTATTTTTTAAAACAGAAGAATATACATATATTGTACAAGCATATCAATTAGAGAATGTTAACAGAAAAAAAAAAAATGCGTTGCCAAAACCAGAAGTGCAGATCCAGAGATTCGTGCAGGCCTTGAATAGGCTTTGTCATGGATGTTTTCACGCCACATATTAAAAACCATTTTTGCATAATCATATTCTAAGAAAGCCCAGCTGTCCAGTTCTTCACCTCAAGAGGGCTCGCTACCTCTGCCAATTGCTACACAATACCTGAGCAAAAACACAAACATAAGTGCAACATACTATTAGAATTACTCTCTGGGCCACCATATATAACACACAAGTTCCAATCTTCAGAAAACTAGAGGTATCTGCTATCAAGAAAAATACAAATTTCCATATATTTTCTTATTCTACATGCTATATACAAACACATGATACAACCATAACGCAAAACCTCGGTCTGCAATTCATAGGCAGATTGCAAGAAATGAAATCTGTTGAACAATCTGCTGTATTACTCTGCTGCGTGAGCAAAAGTCCCGATTTTTACCTTTTTTATGCAAAAATTCTACAATGCAGGGCAAACAGGTTGACTCTTCCCTTAATGCCACAATTGACTGAGCAGAACTGGCTGAACTTTCTCCTGTTTTTGGCTAGTGATTCCCCAACACATGTACATGATAAAACGTACCAGACAAAGTGGAAACAAAATTGCAAACCTTGGCAAGGATTTTGTGTGTGTGAAAACAACACACTAAGACCAATATGGATGAGTGGGACCATTGGCATCACTAACCCTTCTCTATTTTTTGTTTTCTTTCAGACATACACACAAAATATTCTTCGTGAATTATGATTGTCAAATAATGATTTTCGGTAGTTTACTTGTTCATACCTCGCTTGCACATGTAACATGTATTCTTAAATGCGATCATGGAAAAAAACAAGATTGGCAACACTAGTATTTTTCAAGTGTTTTCCAGTAATATATCGTCAGCCTCAACGTCAACACACTCTCGACTGCACCAGCAAGACATTTTGACCTCATGTCGGTTTGATTGTATGAAGTGAATCCTGTGTTATCACACATGACTGAGATGAATGGAATGTTAATGCAAACATCCATATTCTCTTGTACAGACATGTTCATAACAAAGGTTAAGTATGACAGCACAGCTCGAAGTCCACAAAAAGTAGGCCACAGCAAGTTCCAGATTGTCTACACAATTCAAAAGAGGAAGCTCTAAGCTTTAGAATTACAAATGTATATCTAACTAATTAACATCTTGGACCATCTAAACCCACTCAAAGAGCGATTGAAATAAGAGAGAGTTAGAATTAGGTGTCGTTTCACAGAAAAGAGTACTCGGGTGTGCTGTGCCGAAGTATCAATGAAAACAAATATTCCGTTTCCCAGCGAAAGCAGTGCCTGAGTGAAAGAGTGTATAGTATAGAAAAACAGCTAATATCTCCACTTTAGTTTTGTTCTTAGCCGCCAAATTTTTCAGTTGGTAGAGAAAAGAATACTCTCTCAGGTAAAACAAACCTAAAAAAGAATTGAGTTGGTCAATCCAAATGACATAATCATCTTGGTCCATGACAGAAAATAATCCTAATCTGCGACTTTTTTTTGGTGGTGGGGGGGGCTTTGAGCTGGGCAGTCACAAATGCATTTTTATCAGCTTGGGTTTTGCTTCTTCTCCTTCACAGCTCAGGTAGCTAGAACATTTGCATTGTATGAGATATCTTCAGCATTTTGCTAGTGCTTGATGCATTTGTGAGAGAGTGATATTAAAATACAGCTAATAACCAGGAAAAGGATACAGTGTTATTAGTTGCTGGTACAATTTGCAATGCTATGAAGGGGACTTTGGCGTGAAGTCTGTGGTCTCGTTTCCAGCCACAAGTGTGTTCCCGTGCAAATGCATGGCATTCACGGGGTTTCAAACATGGGTTCAATGCCCACACACAATATATTAGATAGTATTCCTTTCTAAACAATATGACTATCATGATTTGTAAAGAAAATACCCACACAGCTGGCTGGTATGTACAATATATGTTCACACACATACAGTGTATGTTCTGATATCATTGATGATTTTTGGCACTAATGTGTTTGAGAAATATCTACGCATAAGTTTTTCAACATTGTTTAGAAATATTATGCGGTGTGCAACCATGACATTTCTTTCCCAGTCAAGCAAAGACTTTCCATCCTCTTGACAAAGTAAATTTTCAAGGGTTTGCAAAAACCAGTTTCCTCACTACAACAAGAAGGTGGATTTGTTGATATTTCTCTCAAGGCAAAGTCAATAAACAAGCAAAACAAAGCAAAACTCCAACCATTAATCAACAAATGTTAGTTGTACACAGACAACTGGCAACCGTGGTCATATAACAGTCGTAGTCATGTCCACAGAATATGTAAAATCATATAAGTTGTATTAAAAAAAAAAAAGAATTACTAAGTATTGCTAAAGACAAGTTTGAATCCCACTCTTGCCAAAATATAATCCTGCTGTGCTTGTAGATATACGTGTACTGTAATCAGCCTTTTTTGATGATACATAATACTGTGCAAGATATAATGAAACACTTAATATTAAATCAGCATACACTTAAAAGTGCTAGCATCATAAAGCATTAACAAAAAATGCAGTTAGAAGTAATACCAGCTATACATATGCCAATCAATGTGTAGCTTGACATTGTCACAAATGATTTCACCAATATTCATAGAGACAAAACATGTATAACACAACATAATTTCTACAGAACTTATACATATTATTTCTCACAACAAATATATATTGCTCTCATAAATATCCTTTTTCTATTTACAAAATAAATTGTTTACCTTCTTGGTATAGAGAAAACAAAACTTATACACCTACATAACAGCATTATATACCCTGCTATAACAAGTCTATACGCGAAAATAACACCATCAACATAGAATAATAATTTGACACACACACACACAAACCGGTGTATTCATCTTTACGTAAAATTGCGTACAATGTCATCACACGAAAAGCAGCATCTGGAATACAGCAAAATAATGATTCAAAAAGTCTGGCATCGAGACTAGCATCTCATCTCTATTCAAGGGGTGTAATGGTGGCCTTGGCGTCAGTTCAGCCAAAACTCTGGAGGATTAGTCTCTTTTTGTCTTCCCTCTGTTGGATTTGATCCCTTGGCGGGCAGCATTGTGCCTAACCCTCTTATCCTTTAAGTCTTTGGGAATATGAAGACCATCCCGATGGGATTCTTCCTCGATCGACATTCCAAAAATAACTCAAAACTATGAAAAACAGACTCTCCAGACTGACAGATGGGGGGGGGGGGGGAATTTGGCAATGTTCTCCATCAACCGATCGAGACAAACTCTTATGTTGCTCATAACATGGGGCAAATGATTTACCCTACTTCACTTTCGTTCCGCTTGATTACTGTGCATTATTGCTCTATTAATATAGGTACATGTATGTTCAGCATATCTTTGCTGCAGAAGTTTCATCAGTCACTTTCTACACTTGGGAGATAGTGAGATCAGGGCCCAATTTCATAAAAGATGGTAGGATGACAACTCTTGCTGGAATGACAACTTCCCACAGCAAACAGCCAATCAGGAAGCTGTATTCTTGTTGTTACCATGACAATTATCATTCCAGCAAAGAGTTGTCATCAAATCAACTCTTTATGAAATGGGGCCCTGGTTGAACTGACAAGTAGATATAATAGTGAGACAGAGAGAAAAGGAGAGATACCGGTAGTAAGTCTTTTAAACCAGAGATGTCACAGTATCAGCAAAGCAGCAAAATAAACCACAGCTGGTATCATTATATTCCTGACATGTCAGACATGAAAACAGTTTTGTTTGGTTTTGTTTTAAATATCTGTTGTGCCAAAAAAAAACCTACCTAATTCTCTCCAATACTTAAAGGTTTGAGTCCATCAAACTTGTGGGTAAAATAACCATTCCCACATGCAAAATTACGTGGCCAAATTCTGCACAGCACAATTCTGAAAGCCAATCCAAATCCCTCCTGCTTTTGATATTTTGAAATCCTTTGGACAAACTTGACTGCAAATGGCAAACATAAAGCTAGGATATGTACAATAACAATCTCAAGGGATGAAACACAAATAATGTAGATGTGTACTGGGAAGAGTTGGTGTCAAATGATAATCTACATCAGTTGGTGTCGATCTTCCCAAAGCTCCGAGTTTCTTGCTTTTTGGTGGTATACCAACTTAACCAAAATGTGTATTCGGTTGGGAGTAAATAACTCATGTTTGATAACCATCTTTTTCATAGATAATACTAATAAAAGGTTATGAGTTATGAGTTGCAGGAAATTTGCTCCCAAGCTTCAGACTCACATCACTGGTTTCACTTCTTTAATTCATTGCTAAGAAGAGGTGTCCAAATGTCTGCATTCAGCTGCAATGTCAAAAACATCCACACCTCCAAATTTATGCCAATAACTTAGGCCACTAATTTGGAAAACTTCAACCAAGATGGAAGCAACTCTAGAATCATAGGCATTTGCCACCCCCCCCCCCCCCCCCCCCCAATCCAACAATAAACAAAAGAGAAGGTGAATGTTGGGTACATATGGAAAATATCTGCCCCTTTGTTACTACAACAACATGTACATTATCACAAAACGTTGTTGGACTTTGCTCTAGCACTCGATCAAGAGGACTGGAAAAATCTGGGCAAGTGTGAGGAGGAAATAGATGTTCTTTGTTCATGTACCATTCAGTTGATTTTTTCTGGTCTGCACTTTGCAACCACCTTATCTATCTATTTCTCCCATCACAGAGTAGGTACCACAGCTTGATGAGGGGCAGATGGTTTAAGGAGATTGTCTGAGCACTTATAATAAAAACCCTAAAATGAATCTCTTTTTTCAATTTTGATTTAAAGTTTTGTGCAGTATTTGCAGAGCTGCATTGACTTTTCATGCTTACACTGAAACAACCAAGTCAAATTCAAGATTCAACAAATCCAATGCTTAATTTGCCAGGGAATTTAACATCCCGGCGAGATTTGACGAGCCATTTTGTGCTATCAAAATCATCTGGCAGGACAATGCTGAAATAGTTTTGCAGCGACCAAAGTTCAAATGAATTATCCTAGCCTTATCTTCCCATGCAAATTAAGTCTTTAAAAATTCATGCATTTGACAAATTCAAGGTGAATTGGCAACATTTACAGAGGGCAACAAGGAGAAAAGGATTAGGATTATCTTCTAAACTTCTAATTCATTATGTCAAGAACTCAATGACTCAAAGTTGAACAACACTGGACAGCAATTCACAAAGCTTGGTGGAAAATGCTTTACAAATATCCACTGACCATTTGAAATGTGAATTTCATGAATAAATGTGTCATCAGTTAAATGACTGGGGGCTTGTGACATGCTTTGCCAAGGGGTACAGCACTGATTGGCATCTTAGACAAATGTCTCTTCTTCTTCCACAAAGAGTTGGTCCTCCTTTGCTTCCTCTTTGGTCTCCAAAGACTCTGATGCCTGGCTCCTGGGAGTCTCTAAAACATTGCCATCTGTGGATTCTCCCACTTCAACCTGCTCGTGTCCTGATCTGTCCCCATTTTGGCCCCTCGGGGTCGAGTCTTCACCCGATTCTTCCTCCCCGGGGCTTTGTGACACCCTGTCCTCTCGTGCCCCACCTGCACTCCCTTCTCCCCCGTCTCCAACTTGAGATGACATCTCCCCGACGTCCGCCACTTTCTCTGCGCAGTCCCCACCCTCACTACCCTCACTGCCACCGATGCCATCGCTAGCTGACCCTGCCCTCTCACCATCCACCTGTCTGTCGGCTGACGCCTCGGAACTTTGGGCCGTCTGCTCTTGCTCGTAGGCGGCATACTCTATCGCGAAGGTGAGGGAGCTCGCCGTTCTGGATGCCAGCGTGTCCAACCCGCTGTCGCTGCCCTCATCGTCCAAGTCGAGGACGGGCTCCGACTGGCAGCTGATGGTGTCGGAGATGTCGTCCAGGTGCTCCGTGGATTCGTAGGATGCAAGGATGGAGTGGGGGTCGGGACCTGTGGAGGATGGCGCCGTGTAGCTGACCGGTCGCTGGGGCAACGGGTACGTCTTCCCAGGAGAGAGGTCCAAGTCATCCCGGGAGCGCTGCTGTTTCGGGGTCGTCCCCTCCTTGTGCTGCTTGATGACCTGGTCGAGGCGGTCGACCTCCTCATCGATGTTCCGTTGCCGCGGCGACGGGCACTCCTGGATGATGGCCGGAGCCTCCGCACCAACGCCGGACTCCCGCTGACCAAGCTTGGCCGCTGAGGAGCGGCGCTGCTCATGAATCTGGTCACTGATCTGCTCCAACTTCCGAAGGGCATTTGAATACACTTGCTTTGCTGCGGATACATCTTTCTCCAGCTCACTCACCATCTTTTTGCGAATCTGCAGATGTGAAAGTAACATCAGAACAACATAGTAAAAAAAAAAACATGATAGGCTGACTCACATTACAATTGTATATTTCAATGTCTGACAAATTCATGGTGCAGTTTGTTGTATAAGTTAAGTTTTACATGTGATAGATTTTCCACTCCCCACATATCAAAGGTAAATATCTCTGTCAAGAATAGAAAGTATACTCTGAAAACATTTTCAATACATAATTTGGATTATGATGTTTCCACAAAAACACAAAGGCAGGAATACTAGGTACTAGTTTAAATCTCGTCCATGGATTATGCAAATTCCCACTGCGTGAATGTGCATGACCTACAGTCTACATGCCAGCATACATGCAATAATGAAAGCACGCTGTAATATGAAAGGAATGCATATTTTGCACTTGTTCTACTCCATGCAATAAATCTCAGCTAACTTAATTGTGACTTTTGGCCAAAATGCATAAAAGTTCACTGTCACTCATTCAGATTGTTTGTGTGATGCAGTTTTTCTATGAGAGACTCTTTACATCACGTAAGCATCATCTGGAAAGTTACCAATGCATATTTTCTTACCTCAAGGTTTTGGTTAAAGGTGACTTTCATCTCAAAGTATGGCCTGGATAAGACAAAATTAGAAAATCATTATGTCAACACTTTCCTTGAAGACATGAGCAATACAGTTTATAAACCCTAAAAGGGTTTTGTCTGGGAACTGTCCAATGACAAATCCTGTAAGAAGAATTTCTGAACCTTGCAGTTAATAGGTACCTTGACATCTGATGTTTGAAAAGAAATCTCCTGACATCAAACTAGCAATAACCTACCATCATCAACACACAGATATATTACACTTTGACATGCCCACTCAGTCTGTGGCTTGGTAATAATCATCTGTGTACACTCACACACACTCACTCACACATCTCAGAGGATTAAGTCCATAATGCCTTCTTATTTTGTACACCTCTACAGTATCATACTGTCATAGATCTGTAACATTAATGGAATACAACACCACCGTATCAGTCACGCCCAAAAAGACAGACTTCTTTTGAATGGGCATGATGACATCAAGACAGAAGACCTGACCAACAAAATCCACAAACATTGAGAAAGTACAGCATTTCAATGTCTATGAGTTAGCTTACGTGGCATCTGGTGGTCGTTCTACTGTGACAGTAGTAGTACACAATGTACAAAGAATATCACAAGTGTCACATTTGATGAAAAAGACATTTATCCTTGATTTTGCTTAGGATACATCAAGAGTCTTTTGTTACCATGCTTGTCAATAATATCCTTGATTCTGCTTATGATACATCAATAGTCTTTTGTTACCACGCTCTGTCAATGACAGACAAAGTCAAAATCTTCACAAAGTCTCACAATAATCAAATTCCAATGTCTGAGATCTGCCTTTTCAAGGCTAATGAAACATGCCACGCTAGAGCTGTCATCAACAATCGACCAAGAGGTTTCCATTAGGATGCCATATTACATGTACATGATTTATAGTCTGGCTTCCAGACCATCTGCCTGTAATATTTTGCTTTCCAGAATAGCAACGCCTCCTATCAAATGACAAGAGAAGAGGCAGGGTGAGCTGGCTGGTCTTGCAGAAGGTCTGGAACAGGTCACTTTTTGTACCCCGGAATTTGGCAAATTTGGCAGAATTGATATTTAAAATCTGTCAATACTCCCTTCCTCTGAATCACATCATTTGATCAGTCCTGCACAAGCATGTTACTTTAAATCTTTCTGCAACCTTTCTGACCTTAATAAGTTGGACTCTTTCAAGCCCAACTTCTATATAGTACTGAACTTCCTAGTTATGTAATGACAGTGTCATGACCCTTGCCCACTGGGGGTCACTGGGTAAAATCTTGGGCTCCTTCCACTTGAAGCAAATCATGCCACATAGACTCTTTGCCTTCAACAAAGGCAGTAGAGGCTGCATTTTGTGGAAAGGATTACAGTCTGGAAATCAAGAGTCTAGAAATCAGACTACATGATTTACTGGGTATTCAACCTGTCTTTGGTAAATGTGTTGCAAAATGTAGCTTTAAGAAATAGTCATGCCGGGAGTGAAAGCTATTATGTTTTGGCATTTCTGCATCACAAATCTGCTTGTGATATAACGATAAATCACAATATTTTGTCAGGAAGTTTGGCTTCTTCTGGCACTGAAACATATTCCGGGCAACACTCCGCGGCAGAGGCATAAAAAAGAAGATTTGTAGGAGGAATGAATGGGCAGCCTGGTAATTCCTGTGTTACCACCTATTGCTGACTGTGTAAGTGTTTAAACAACTGAAGAGTGAAGAGTTTAGGTATAAAAGGAAGCTCACCTTGATTTACTAATGGAACTCCTTAGAGATCTCTGCAGTCGCTTCACATCCCGTTCAGCCTCGTTAAACTTGGCCGCTGTACTCAGGTGCTCATGGACACTCAGGGCCCTCTCATTCTCCGCCTCCCCAACCTGTGGATGACAGTGAGCAACATGGTTTAGTTGACGGACCCACCAGACACATTAAGTACTCTTAAACCACAAACATTCGTGCTGAGCAACTTTTTGCAAATTGGAGCCGACAACCTTTTTTGCAGCAAGAAGCTTTTGCAAATTGCCGACCACGACCACTACTAATTCGGGGATTTGTTGAACACAAACTGATGGTCAATATAAAACAAACAATATGATCACAATTGTGCTACTAATCATGTGTAGCTATAAAAAAAAATGAATGTACAAACACTGCTAGTGCAGCATTTACATTGTACTGGCATTCGATGCATTGTGAAAACATAAACTTCTGCATGCATCAATACTTTCGCAAATCTTGGCTCTGCGCAAAATTCACAGAAGTTTCATGAGGATGCAAAAATGTCTGGTTTTGCAGTATCTGACAGGGCTGTAAAGTCACCCGTGTGAATTTGTTGGATCATCAGTGAGCACAACATTTACTGTACCTGCAGACATTTTGAATATGGCATATGAATAGGCCCTCATGCAGAGATGTCGAGCAAATTCAAAAGTAGGGGCACATCAAATGCTAAATTTAGCCTGAAGTGAAAACTCCTGGAAATGGATGTATCCAAAAACTCAGCTCATGGTCATACAAGCATTTGTAGTGTACCATCCCATAGACAATGACCGGCAGGGGAGGGAATATTTTTATCTTATGAGTACGAAATACTATTGAAAGGGTAATAAGTCTGGAGACTTCCAGGCACTTACAACCTCCATGGAATACAGTGTACATGTAACATTTCAAACCCTCAGAATAGAGCACTTTGTAATCAAGACAACAAAAGTCATCATTATATCATTATCATCAACTCTAATTACTTGGATCAGTCAAAGTACATTGAGAGCACATAGATGTATTTTCACCTGGAGTTCTTACTGGCAGCCATTTTTGCATGATCAGCAACACCAATACCAAAGCATGCACAGTGGAGCTTTTTTGCCTGATGCACTCATTTAATTTCAAAGTAAACACAATACTGATTACATAATGCTTCTGTAGTCTCATTTCGACACAAGTCACAAATTATTCGTCCTTCAGTCATATGTACTGCATGGCATATAATAAGAAAAAAAATTGAGGGTAATGAAAATATCATCACGATATTGCTTGGCATGTTTATTGCCATATCAAGGAACAAAACCATTCTCCCACTATAGCACAGAATGAAAATGTTCTGCAAACAAAATAGATGTAAATACCACGTAGCTGTTGCGTACATTGTACCTGGGATTTATGACGTACATTCATACATGTATCAATTTAAACTAATAAATTCTATCCCTCCCACCCCCCCCCCCTTTTTTTTCCCTTTTATGTGTGTGTGTCAGACAAATGGGAGATGATTGCTTGAGGGAAATATCACAGAAATTCCCTTTTGGACATTTCCTGTATGTATCATTGCTCAATGGATGCAAAGTTCAAGTTTGTTATGGACACCTACTAACATGATGCCCAACATTTCTTTCAGAGGAAGACTGTGGGTTAGATTCACAGCACAATATTATTAATACGTACACAAAGTAGGGAGCTGACTTAAATTGGGTTTGATAACTTGAGCTGTCTGTGGTTTCAATTAACCAGTAATAGGGCACACTTGAGTAATGTGTAGGTAGTAATTAATACACCTAGCATGCTGCCTAATGCCATAAACCTGAAACAATTCAAGGAGCGATAGTAACTACCGAGGTGCACTGTTGTATGTCAACCCAACTGTTGTAGGTATTCTGATGAAAAAATGTCTAGAAGTGATAGCATTATTCACAAGAAATATGATACAACACAAGTTTTGTATTATATTATGACAAGCTAAGTGCAATCCTTGCCATGTTCAACAATACTCCTATTTACAGTGTACATGGTCAACTGATATTTCATGATGGAAGTACCGGTACTTTGAGTTTACTGGGTCAACGTGTACAGTGTACATTTTGGACAAGACCCAAGTACGTGTATCATACCCTGGGGTTTTCCTTGAGGCTCAGGGGGCGAGGTTACTGTATCCCAGACAGAGAAGGGTAGGTTGCATACTGGCAAGGTGGGATACATTATATGTATATTGTTTGCCATCATCTTCCTTTCCTCAGTTTGACTGCCCTGCTACGTAAAAATTCTCCGCTAGGCGCGTGTAATTTGTACTCAGGCTGTCACTAAACGAGGTCCTGAGTGGTGTGGCTCTGATGGCTGACATTAATCATTGTCGCGTGAAGTACTTGGCAAGCATTCCAAGCACCTAAATAACTCTCATGCGATACGTTTTCCACACTCAGTCCATCAAATTTTCTACACAAGGTATTTGCTGATCATTAGCTATGTGGAAAATACTAGGTTCTTGATATAAAGGTTAATGGCAGCACGCATAAAAAGGGCTTGAACCTCCTGATTTGTGTTGTGGACATGGTACTGAAAATCAGAAATGCATGTTGAATAATTCCTGTGCATGAAATCTGTGTATATTCTCATTATGGGGTATGCATGTAAATTCAGTGATTTCATTTAGATCTAAACAGGTGAGGAGTTTTTCTATGAATGACATCAATTCATATCAAAATGACAGCAAATGTTGAGATAACATATGGGGTATTTTGGGGGTGAGCAACTAATAATGAAATAATGATCAAACATTAAAGCACTTGTTCAATTTCATTAAATTTTGTAGCTTTGATTTCATTGCTTTGATGTAAACAAAGTTTGCTTGTAGCTTCATTTTCTATTAGAATCTTATCTAAATGTGTAAGTAAATTCTTTACATGATACTTCTTTTTTTTTCAAATCAGTTACACAAAAATCAAGTATATATCACTCAATTGTACACATACATTGTACATTTGAACAAATACAAGTACAATGTGATAGTTCTTGTATGAAACTCATGTTCAGGTCACCAGTTCATGACAACATTATGTAATTCACCATTAAATTATAACAATTACTGGACAAAACTGACCATTTTATATCTGTGAATGATGTGACTAGAAAAATGCCATCATATGCGCAGACCCACACATTATGTTCCTCAGGTTAAGCCAAAGTGCAAAAAATGTGAAGACCCTGTCCCCCCCCCCCCCCCCCCAATCGTCATTGGGTCAAACCCCTTGAGCCCCCCTCCCTAAGCAAAAAGGTCGATCTGCCCCTGGTTTATCAGAATGCTTTAGTATTCAATTTGTGTTGTGCACAGGCAAATTTGCATTCATTCTTGGTTGACAATGCCTGTATAATGTGCTGCTGCATCAGCGCTCAATTTAATCCCAGCATTTCCATTTTGCATCGTTACCAAAAAAAAAAAAAATGCAATAACAACAAAGTCAAAAATTCAGCCAGTGATGCTCACAATAACAGATTATTCAGCTTCCTCTTTACTGGTGCATGTCACGAATAATGTGTCCTTGAGAAAATTGGGCAGGGGGTGCTTGCACTAAGCTGGGGAATACCAAACACCCATAGTCAGTTTTAGCAGGCCTGTATGTACGGCTGGTTAATAATACGGTCATGCACTCTGTGTGTGCGTGCGCAGTTGAAAATTTATGACACTAATCACATGAATTTGGTGCAATATAGAATGCTCCACTGTAATACAATATTGGCAATCAAGTCTATGGCGGAGCCTTAATGCTACTTCCCGCTGAATCCCCTTCCCCATCTGGGAAAAAAAAAAGCAAACTGATACATACTGTACACATATGCTTCAAAACAACACAAAGAAATAAAACAGCTAAGAAGGGCAATTCCACATAGCAAGCTAAAAATGGTATGATTGTAAAACATACTGATCTGCCTAGAGCTGTATTTTTTTTTCTCTGCTTTGTGATGCTTAATTGTTTCTCTTTTGTGGTAAATTTAACTAAGGGCAATTATATGATGAGAGAATGATAAAAATAACAACAATCATATTTTATCAAACAAAAATGTCAAATTAACAGAAATATGTTACGCAGATAATAATGGCATTCTGCATAGAAGTATGTAATTGTCACACCATAATTTCAAACCTGGTATTCCCAAAAGCATATGATATTCTGAGTTAGCAATACCATTTGACTCTTTTTTTCCATCAACTCAGTAAACTGGCCCAATTCTAGGTGTGTAAGGGTCAAAGGTCACTGACCTTCATGGTGGCGTGATTGAGCATCTCCTGCCAGTTGGCGTCAAACGTCCGGCCATCCTGGAAGAGCCCCTGCTCAGCCAGGTCCACCATCTCCTTGGCAGCGGTCAGCATGCTGCAGGCCCGCTCGAAGCGCAGAGCTGCCCGCTGCGTCTCCTGCTGAATCTGAAAGGGTTAACAATCAAATGGGAAAGGGTTGTAGGGTTGTGTTCACACTCACAGCAGACCAGTTCACATCTGTATGCAAATCTTATCCTTATTTCCATCACAGAGGTTACCCGCGGCAGCCCGGAAAGCTTTCGCCGACATCTCTTTTGACCTTTGCAAGAATTGGAGCACCATGTCATTATTTTGGTTAGTTATGGTACATAGACTGTGGGCACTGTCTACAGAGATCTTCCTCTTTTTTTTTATTTTTTTTTTTATTCTTCCCGAGTTTCCCTTGGAACAACTTATGTCTTTATAATAGGCATGCAGAGCTGCAATACAGGCAGTGAAGCATGTCAAGCTAACCAAAAATAGCAACACCTTCATCACGATGTATTCTACAGCTTTGGCATCTGCTTGCATGCCTTTCACTCTTTGTATGCTGATGCTTACAAAGCCAAGGACAGTGTAAGCACGGGAATTCAATGGGAGCTGCTTGTACCAGACACCGGGACAATGAAATGGTTCCAAATGAAGTGACCTCTCTCCTTCAAAGGAGAATTTACCTCAAATGTACATCTACACGTAGGCCTACATATACAGTGCTGGTCGATGAAGCAATATCAACGGAACAAATTAAAGGTTTGAGCAAAATCAAACACTTTGTTCAAAAGTTTGAACATTGTTTGAAAAAAAATGCAAATAACACACTACTGTGTACAATTACAATTTGAACAATGATTTCTTGTGCATTTCTTTTGGACTAATCATTATGCTACTCTAAATGATATGCTGTACATAATTTCATGTGCATTTCTCCACGCAGTGTGAGCGTTAAACAATTTAAAGGGTGTGTGCAGTTCTGGTCGAGGTGTAGATTTAGCTTTTAACATTTTGCAAGATATTCAGAAACCACTCTATGAGATGTAAGGGGGAATGCAGTTCTAAGGGGTATCAAAAGTTTATTCAATGAAAATCGGTTTTGAAATGGCTGAGATATCCCAAAACAAGGTGAAACAAAGAGATCCTAATAAAGTTGTGGCATGTCGCCTTTTATCATTAGCACTTTTTTGGAAATCTCAGCCACTTGGAAACCAATTTTCATCAAATAAATGTTGAATCCTTCTTAAAATTACATGCTCTTTCACATTTCATAAGAGGCCTTTCATTATCTCACTTAGAAATGTTTAAAACATGAATCCCTACCTCAACCAGTACTGTACAGTCCCTTTAACCTTTCCCTCTTTCATGGTTGTGATTAAATATTGCATGAGAGTAGTGTGGAAAATGTATTATCTTTCCCGTGAGATTAATCATAGCTATTGTCAGAGTCCACATCCTAAACACAATTGCATTGTAATGATGGGGAATTTCGAAAAGCGCGACATGAAAAAGTATATTTCTGCTTGAGCTCATTAACAGCTATTTAAGAAAGATTTGGCAATATTACATTGGGGAATTCCCTTTCTGATCGTACCTCTTTGGCCTTCTGCCTGGCCTCATAGTAGGGTCTGGCCTTCTCTATGACGCTCCCAATCCTCTTGGAGATGGCATTGAGGCTGTGCGTAGACTCCGTGAGTGCCTGGCGGAAGGACGCTCGGGCTTCCTATTCATACAAAGAGAATATGATCATATCAGACTCATTTATCTAGTGATCTTAACTCTTTGTGAGCCATGTTCCCATGCCCGTCTCGGTCGAAAACTTCAGTTGATGCCACAGTACACTGAAAGCATCATAGACATTATATACTGTACCTGGTACATCGCTTTGACGTAAAATTTACATCATAGCAATGCTTGCCATTTTCTCTATAAGTTTGTTGCACTGCATTACTAGCATAAAGTTGTAAAGGCTTCTAAAAATCATTGTATGGCTTTGAAAAAAAAAAAAATGTTTCCCAAAAGTGCTCATGTGATGCAGTCTCAGAATGATGTCAAGCACATTATGGGGTTTACACCATGGCACAGAAAGACTTTAGACATCAATGAATTATGTGTCTCAGTTGAGATCATCATCAAATTAGTATCAAAAGCAAAAGTGAATGTTTTCATGGGACAATGCGGATTGATGATGTGTCCCACCTGCAATCACAATAAGACTGAAAGAGAAAATAGAGGACATGCACTGTCTGCAAGGGAAATGACAACCAATGACGTCACTATTTCATAACTACAGGTACTCAAGGTTTCATTCCTTGTACTGAGTGCCTAAATACTATTTTTAACCTCATTATTATTTAATGGCTGCTCAATAATTGCATCAAAACCATTAAAAGTATACATTCCACAGACCATACTCTCTGGATGCATGTAACAACAGAAAGTCGTTCATACTCTCGCTGCTCTTCCGAAACATGATTAGGCACTACAAATTTGCATGTGATTCACTGGGTTGTGGATAGGGGCAATTTGTGTGCATCCATCCATCTATGGGTCCATGCAGGTTCACCTGGAGAAAAAAACATGTTTCCTGACCCCTCCCTACTGGGTGGGGCTACTGTAATAAATTTGGATACTTGTTGGTAGTCTATATTTATCATTCCCTCCTCGTTACAATAAAAGGCAGTCTCTCTTCAGTTGACACAAATTACAAAACAGCTGACAGATCATTAAAACAAACAAACACATCAGTAGAAAGCATCAGTAATTTGCTTTGATTAACACATGCTGTCAGTGTTCCTCATGGTCTATGGTCCTTCCCAGTGAGAAATTTGCCATGACTCATGTTCACACTATTGGAAACCTGTGAACCTGTATCTTGGCTAGCTAAATTTGATATGATACGGCAGCAGTTGACACATTTGACAGCTGATGAACTGAAACAAAGTAATTTAATATTCTTTTGAGAAGTCAGGATTTTTTTAAAGGGGAATTCCAGACAGGGTGAAAGCTTTCATAAATTTCTTAATATTTTCATCAGAATTTGATCAACTGTTGTGCTCATAAAATTTTACTCTTTCTTTTCAGACTAACTTTTGACAGGTCTGGCATTGCCGCTTTACGATTTCTGCGACTTGCAACCTCAAAAATGAAAAAGGACCACCGCCCCAAAAAACAAAACAACTCAAAACAAAACAAAACAAAAGCAAAAGCAAAACAACTCCCCCCCCCCAAAAAAAAAAAAAAAGAATGTACACCTACAATGTAAGTCTTCGCGCTTTACAAAAATTGTTGCCTTCCCACATTTGTACTGCATTACTTGTATATCTCTAAAAGGTAACTTGCAAAAGGAAAATATGACATTCAGCATTACCAAGCAGAGCAAACATGCACTTACATCAAGGCGCAGTTCCAGAGAGTTGATCTGGTCGGTCGCTGAATTCAATTTCTCCAATTCCTCCTACAGTGGTGAAGAAGAATTGAAATGACAGGTTCGCATAAAATTCAAGTTGGCAGTAGATATGCACTGCAGAACAAACTGGCATTGAACATGCCAGGCAGGGCGGAGTGAGACCTAGCTCCCTGTGTCTGGTAACGCTGTCTATACATGTGTACAATGTATAGTTATACAAGTACTACACGTATAGTATGAAAGGCATAATTTACTGTACCATTTGCAAATGAAACAAATATCAAGCAATTACTGTACATAGTGTTTTAAAATAGTTCTTACATGTGAGTTAGGGATAGAAACAACAACTGTAAAAATTTGAATTAGTATACTAAAATCAATGTTAAGTATTTATACAAAATGTAAACAATAGTTATGATAAAGATGTTTACAGACTACATTGGAAACTGTCTACAGTTTCAGTTTATTAAGAAAAATACTTAATATCTCCTTATATTTCAGGCTTTATTGCAAAAATTTTATATGGTACATTGTAGGATGGTTTTTTGGTAAACAGACTTACTCATACAGCATCAAATTTGATATCTTTAACATTTTTAAAATCACTGCTCCCAAAGGTAAACTGGACCTTTCAGCGCAATTTATGCATGAATATGGGAAGAGTGCAATAGGTTGCAGGTATTGATCTCACCATGGATCCAAAATAACCATGAACAGAAGTCAGTGAAATACATTGTATTAATGGATAACTGTACCACACAGGTGTACAAATTTACAAACACACACACATGCACACAAAACAAACAAATTAACAAATAAAAACACAAAAGACTTTTGATTTAAGAGTATAATGCATGTTAGGAAATCTTTACACTGTAAATCATCAGTTTTTGTCACATTTTTCCTTTGGTCTACCATGTTGTATAATATCACAGCAGGTTGGAAGGTCCTCATCAAAATGCAAACTATGTTATCAGAAATCACTGTATTACATAATTAATGTTCATGATTACTTGTCCGCATAAAGCAAAGATTTGAGAAATACGATTTCAACAAAAATAGATGGGAGAATCGGTTCTTTGGCCATGTTATTGTCGATCAACGTCTAGGTGTACATTAGAAAACAATTCTCTTGATTCATCCATGAACGTTGAACATTGTACACAATGTACAGTCCTGTACATTTCATGACTGTACATTGCAGTGACTGTAACATAAAAAAAGCTACATGTATGTATATGATAAATATGGTTAAAAAATATAGATGTAGATGAAAAATATTAAAAGTTTGCCAAATATGTCTTCCATCACACAAGTGCACTGCCATTTTTCTTTAATGACATGCAGTCTCAGTTTCTCAAGAAATGGAGTACATACAACTGTATTGTAGACCTACTGTATCACATACATTGCTACATGTACAGTGTACACACTGTACTTTGCAACAACCACTTAACAGATGGACAAGATACAATTGTACTTGTACACTTATGTAGCTCTCAAAGGGTTGTTGACGAGGAAAAATTTTCTCTCTCTTTCAGTAAAATGGCATGTAAAGTCACAACTAAACTGCTCATTAACCACAATGTTTTGTTTGTTCATTCAATGCATTCTATCCTTCTTTATTACTCATGAGGAGTACTTCAGTCTCCCCTGATCAAATTGTCAACTTGAATTTCCATATAGTGTAACATGGCTTTCGAAATGAATAAAATTATGTGATGAAAAACAAAAGCGAGAGAGGAAAACAAAATATAAAAAAAACAAAGTTTTGTGCAACTTGCTTTTTTAAACTTTTGAGTGAGTCTTGAGTGAGCTTGCAACACATCGACAAGGGCTTGCGGTACTACGTGTAACACCAAGCAATCATTCTCAAGGTTCTCTTTCTGGAGTCATTTTGTTTCTGTATTATTAAAACCAGGATGTAAAATGAGCTTTTCCTGTGGAAGCGGTAAATTACACCAGCCCGCTAGCATTGAATACCCCACGACCACAGCATCTGAGATGCACACAGCTGTCATCAATACACACACACACTTTCGGCAGAAACAAGGGAAGGCATGGCCAAGTTTACACACACGCTGATGCATCAGAGAAAATACAGAACAGCATACATTGTATACAGTATATCTGTGTGCTAGATACCAATTGCAAATTGTGACAGCTCAATAGGAAATTCTCTTGAATAGATTGTATTTGACTGACAACTGCATGGATAGCCACACATTCCTCAGACACACAGTTGCAATCTGTGCAAAATACAAACTGTACATTGTATGTATGTATACAGAGCAAGTTCAATGATCTGTAAATGTACAGTGTACCTTGTACAAGTGTACAGTAGGTGCTCAACCATTCAGTTCTGACAATTGTACAATGCATGGTAAATAATTTGCACTACCAGTACCGGTAGTGATAATGCGTGCCCGGACAAAACAACTATCCCAGTGTAAAGTTCACTGCATACATTTGCAATGCCGTTGTCATAAAATATAGGACAGATCTACATTATATTGTATGTCAAAAGTTTTGACAAACATTATTTAAAAACACAATGTACTGCTATGCCCGAGGTAAACAATTATATTTTTTACTCTAATTGCATTAAGAGCAAAACATGCCTGACCAATATCTAAAATGTACACCGTAATCATTGTTGATTTCATTGTAAATGTTCATGGCATCATTGTAAGCTCTGCTGTCAGCACTTCAAATCCCCAATGCTCTGAGATCATAGACAGCAGTGGTCAGAATACCCAGCTGGGGCTGCAGAAGAAAGTCAATGACCTGAACATGTGCACAGCATACACAAATATATCTGTGCATCACAGCTACAAAGTGACGTACAAATGTGCATGTACACTATACACATGTACGTGTACACGTACAGTATTAACTAAGAAAATTTTTGCATCAAGTTGTTCTAAATTGCAACTGATTGACATAATTGCCCTACATACATTGTACGTCACCTCAAATTATAAAAAACAAACTAATCAGCGTTTTTCAATAATGTAGTAGCCATGAAAAAAAAAAAAAGATAACATGCCTGCTGTTTGATGATCATCAGGGAAGTGTTGACCAGTTCGAATCCAGCCTGAGTTTGTATGCCAATGACTTTTTTAATACATGTACCATGGCTAACACACTGAGTAGGGTTATTCACAAACTGAATGCTGCCAATTGGGGAATTTAGCACGGCACACTTTATAATCACAACCTCAGTCAGAGACCAGTAGCAATCAGAGATAATGGCTGTCTACAATTGGGTCACCGGGGATCACACCCAACATGCTGCAAACCATATTGGTTGAAATCGTATGCTGTACATACTTCAAGATTTTTACTAGGTGGATGCAAGTGAAAGCCCTTCGAACATTTCACTATGCAAAATTGATATCATATTCTTGACAGGAGACCCCTTCAACATACTAGATTCTTTCACTACAAAGATACAAATCTGTGATTAAAATTCTTGAAGGAGTGTCTACAGTCAATATCATGAGAAATTCCTGACAGTTTTATACAGTATAGAGTAGGATGGGAAAAAAAAAATCCTAACTTATATCACAAGAAGGTAGACTATCTTTACAATACTCAAGCCTAAGCTATTTTTAATCTTTATCTATTTTTATTTCTTTCTTTTTTTCTGCCAGCGCAGGGCTAATTAATTTCATTTACAGAAGAAAATGTTTATGACACATATTCATTTTTTATTCTTTGTGAAAAAAAAAAAAAATGCCTGGATTTGAAATTGCTCATTCAAATGAAGATGACATCAATTAAAGGACAGGTTCACCTTCATAAACATAAGGATTGAGAGAATGCAGCAATATAAGTAGAACACATCAGTGAAAGTTTGAGGAAAATTGGACAATCGATGCACAAGTTATGAATTCTTTTAAATTTTTGTGTTGGAACCGCTGGATGAGGAGACTACTACAGCTTGTGAGTCATATGCGTACAACAGTATAAAGAAAATGTAAAGAAAATTCAACATATTTTCACCTTTTCGCATAATAAATGACCACTTGACTTGCCTCTTTCTACAGGCAGGGGGAATAATATTACCCATAACATATGTCGGTAACGAGTCAAGGGAATGTGTACTTTTTTTCAAAAGATGAAATTTTGTGAAATTCTCTTTATATTTTCCTTATGTTGTTGTACGCACGTGAAATCTAAGTTATTCATACACTGCAGTAGTCTTCTCATCCAGTGGTTACTGCACAATAACTTCAAAAATTCATAACTTTTGAACGGATTGTCCGATTTTCCTCAAACTTTCAATGATGTGTTCTACTAATATTGCTACATTCTCTCAATCCTTATGTTTATGAAGGTGAACTTGTCCTTTAACATACAGCTGTATGAAACCGGCTACTTTTGTTGAATTCACATTAGATTACATTTCACATGGATGTACATTGTATACTATTCCCCCCCCCCCCCCATACAGTGACCAATGTTACCTTCAATAAAGAAAATTTCACATATTTGCTGATCCAATTGGCAATTGATAGGGATGGCTGCTCTTCTACACAGTACCTCAATCATTTTTAAAACAGCATTCAAGAGTCACTGACTTTAACATGGCATGTACGGTACATGTGTACGTATGTACTTCATTCTTTATCACTTCTTGTGATACTTCTTTGAGGCTTTCCACAACATCTAATTGGCTTTGAAATACAAATTACGTATTAGACAGCTAATAACGTACCCTACTTCTTTTTTTTTTCCAATCCAGGTGTTGACATACACATCTTGTACAGTGTATCTGAACCAAAAGACAGCAAGAACTCATTTCCATTTCATTTCATTATTATATCATTTTATTTCATTTATTTCCAAATTCTCATTAAAATGCAAAGAACAAAGGTGAGAATGCAACACTGCATTGACTCATGTCTCATTCCAGTTTTCTGTTTGTGTGAATAATTGCAAAGTTAAAGTGTACCGGTACTTTCGGAAAAGGCCTATTGAAGACACCATCTAAGTTGTGTGGTATATGTTGTACACGTATGATGGCTTATAAAATGTCATGATTTATGTCCATCAGTGTAATAAGCAAAGCCACGACATTTTGATTACTGACAAAATTTTCTGTTTCACTATTGCTCAGACAGATCCAGCGGGCAAATAGATCTGAACCATCTAATTGTACAGTGACTGCTGTACAACATGGCTGCCTGTACACTTGCATTGACCTACTGTAAAGATTGGTCTTATATCTGGTCGTTGGGGTATGATCCGCAGAGACTGCGTCTGGCCTCACGGCATCCGTAAATGTCAAAAAGTTATATTAAAACTCCTCTGGACAGACCAATAAGCAATATTTCTGTATCAGTTAGACCCACAGGCCTACCTCGTACTACTGTACATTCACTGTACACTGGCTACACAATCTGAGATTACAGTGAGAATAACCTCACATTTTATACCAGGTAGTTTGGGAAAATATTCTGTGTTGTTCTGTGTTTATCTTCTTTTGTCATGACACAGTTGTAGATTCCTCCACAATGTCAATAAATCACATGGGGTAAATGATACAATGTACAAGTATGGTACACGTGTACAGCTGTACAAGTGTACATACAGTACGGTGTCCAACACATTGACACTGTACTGTACATTGAAACCGACCCCCCTCTATTTATAGCATGAAAAAGAATGAAAATGTACACATGAGACTACGCACAGTGTTTTTTTTTTTTTGTAAATTCTTCACTGGGGATTTAAATACATAAAAATATTACTGAACATCTGATAATAAACAATAGCAACAGCAAAAAAATGACACCATATTTATACATTTTATGTAGGACCCTATTATGAATAGAATTTTGAAATTCTACACGTAGGAAAAGCATGATTATACATATGTATGTGCTCTTCACACATTTTGGCAATAGAGAGTAGGGCCAAGGGGTGTCGGTTTCAAATGTACAATTTTTTTTTTGTACAGCGTATTAAACTGCAATGAATGTGTCAAAATAAGAGCACCTCACACGTTCGAAGCAGTTATCTTCAATAGTCTGAGAAGAGCGCTTAGCTCAAATCACATTTTCAAAACACGCTTGACAATGCAGAGTATTTTCTCCACATGTTAGTAAAATTGCAGGCAAATTGTGTAATATGTTAAGTTTCTATTGACAGGAAAATGTTAGGGTGTCGATGTATTGGACACTCAACCATACTACGCACCACCGTACCGGTAGCTGCAACAAGTACGGATCATTGTCCGTAATGTCGTGATTCTGATCCCAGACTGATGCATTCATTATTTGAGTGAAAGATCGGTCTGTATCTGGTCGTTGGGGATCTATGTTCCGGGCCATGGAGACCGCATCTGGCTTCACACACATCACGGATCTCCTCAAAAGACTCCTTCGCTCCGCCTCCGGACAGATAGATTTTCTGTCTAATAATGCATTTATATTGTGTCTCTTTTGATGACAGAAAATAACACTTCCATTTAAACTTTACCTGTTGACAGCTTGGCTAACTTTGGGCTAAACTTTAAATTGATGATGATGACACTACCCTAGAGTATAGCCTGACCAGACACTGTGCTGCGCACAGGGTCTGACATGTGTTAGTGTTTCAACGTTGTAAACGACCGTCACTATTGACGGCAAAATCACATAAAATACCTTTTATTTTGTATGATTTTAAGAGTAATATAATTTGCAACACTTACCTACAGCGTATTTTCCTGATGGTTGAGTTGAATTCGGCGTTTTGTTGGTATCCAGACCTTATTGTTGAATTTTTCGGAGTAGATCGTGCGGTGGCATCTTTTCCTTCGAGAGCTTCACAAAAGCAACAAACTACTACGCATGCGCATTCAGAAGTAGTTGCTTTTTACGTACGCCCGTGCGCCCGTGCGTTTCATGTGTTACGTAAAGCTTGTAGTAGATCCGCGCGTGCTGCACCGGCAATGATTTGAACTTTTTTAGTCGGGGTCATCCGACTATCTCATCACTTCCGCCCCGACTACCTACGTTGTAGTATACGAGAGTGAATGCCATTCATATAACACGCAGATGAGGAGTGAAGCAGTAAGGACGTTTACAGACCTGATTTCAGCCATAGATTTCGGTAAGTTTTAGACGTAATTAAACAAAAAATCGCATACCGGTTATTGAATGATGGTCATAGATTACGATAATTCCTTATATTTTAGTTTTCCACAATTAATAAAGATATTCATGAAGGAAACAGTGAACGATAACAACGTCCGCGAAGGAAAAGAGGTGCAGCGCTGTCGCCAGCGCTGCGTGTAGTTACCCTAGAGTAGTGACACTAACAGTAGAATCTACAACTACAATGTAAACGTGTTACAATAAATATCTTTTCTTTGGCTTGGTGCCATTGGCGTTGCATTGTAATGACTATGTACAAAATAATCCAGTTATATCACACACAACAAAAATACACTCTATATAAATATACTGTAGCTACCTGTATGTCTCTGTAACTAACCGTTGTAGGACGTAGTTAGATCTAACATTAAAGTTCGCGCCAAGTTCTTAAATCTATACTCAGAATACAAATCATATGTAGAAACTAAATTACTTCTAACGGTTAGCTTGTGTTGTGAGTTGTTTCATGTTTGACTTTTCAGTCTAAATTTAACGACGGAACGTTAATTGTTAGACAATAACTGTTCTAGTGAGATCTAGAAACGCAGGGGCCTAAACAATTACTAAAATACTTGTTTCCACTCTCATCTCATCACATTTTTCTGGAAGAATTTCTAAGAAGAAATTTAACTCAACCAACCAACACAGACACTGTTTAGTAAATTACATGAACAAGGAATCTTCTCTTACCTTAATTCGAGGGTCTATTTCCTCTTCGCATAGCGCAGCCATAGCAATCAACGACTAGGCTACACAGAAAATCCACATCTATTCATCCCGGCACCGATCGATGTAGGGAATGTTTCCTAAAGTAAACGATGTTGCATTGCAATAGAAACAGATCGACAAAACAAGGTTTAGTTGCCGGTAACAACTCAGCACTGTGGCTAAAGCTAGAACACGCCACTCCGGTGCACCTGTAGCTGTGGCTGTGGTGAGAGGTGAAGTCTATGGAAAGCCTGTATGAAGCAAATCAAACGATACAGACAACGTACTGTACGGAGATTCTGGGATGCTGAGCTGCTGTGTGTGTAGGTCCTACACGTAAACGTTTCGCGAAGTTACGACTGGATTATATGAAGGTTTGTTGCGGCCTTCGCATCATCATCGCATCATCGCGATCTCGTGTAGTAGAGCACTGATCGAGAGCATTATCGTGAGGCATTTAAATGTTTTGTTTATGTAAATTATTTGAATCTATACTATTATAAAAAAAATCAAAATTTGAGTATTTTAGATTATAGAATAACTTTTGATAACAAATAAAATACATTTGTAGTATTAATGAAGCATAATTGGAATAACAGAATAATTTATGCTGCCTAAAAATCAACTAAGCGGTACATTTTTATTTTGCACTACGATACGTACTGTACGCTGGCGCTGTATCTTGTGCGTGGTATGCGGCCTGCGGCGCGGCATTCTTTGAATACGAACTGCATTGGATCGCGGCCGTCGTTTCGCCAGTGAAAGATCACATCGCCAAGAAACTTGCCAAGTTTCTCAATTTAACTGGCTGGGCCGCCGGGAGCTGAGGTAGGTACTAGGTGCCGTGAGTGAGTAGAGTGCAAAATGGTACGACCCGGGGGGCAGGGGGGGGGGGGGGGGATAGGGGAGGGCATATCTCCCTCCCATGGTTAGGAGCGTTTGTGTATGATACTATTGCATTACTAGAAACAAATTCAGTATTCATATTGTGCAACAGGATACTCAGAATTCTCATTTGTTTGTGGTGTGGAAGATGGTTCTTAAATTGAAAGACATCACCACTGACACCAGGCACGACCATCACCATGATCACCGCACCCTCACTGTGGCCTCAGACTTGTCACTTGAATTTGAAAGTGTCCAAAGAAGAGCTGTTCGCTTCAATTCATCGCATGTCTAACATAAAGTAGAACTTTTGGTACTTTTAACAAGTCTAGAAATATAGTAGAAGATTATATGTTTCTAACGTTAGAGATGACAGCTTTGGATCTCACAAACAAGCTCACTTAATGATACATTGGCATTGCATCCCATTCTCCCGAACCCAAGTTTGAAAGGAAAGAAAGGGACCTCGAACTCACTCTCTTCTTCAAAGTGGTCGGGGGGTCCCGTTGTGGTGTCTGCTCTCCCAAGTTAAAATAGACGACGTATCGGTATCTGTGCCAAGCAATTTATAAATTGTGATTAGGCCTAACAACAGTTAGACAGTCTATACGTCGTTAGATAGACAAGTGACAAATGACAGTACCAGTACGGGTAAATAAGACTCTAAGAGCACTAACAAAACAATTCAAGAACTCGTTCTTCTCATCTACCGTCATCAAGTAGAACCACCAGAGTGACGCCACTATCAACTCGCCATCAAGACTCATTCAAAAAGGCCATCGAAAGAACCTAATTATTCCTGCGCCCTCTCTCATCTGATGTGTTATGGCATGCCCAGTAAATTGATAGTACCAGGTACTGGTACAGTAGTGCCCTGCATCATACACATCCAGATCCAGATGCAGAATGCAGATCTAGCTAACCAGTTAGGCCTAACATGTTAAAATCTATTTCTAATTCTTACTTTTGGCCCTATTGCAATTTTGACTTGATCAATTTACATGTATTTTCCCAAAATTTTATTCACATCACACTAAGTAACAGTAACACGTAACTACACGCAGCCGTCTACTCCTTCGCAGACGTTGTTATTTTTCAGCGGTGGGTGTACGTGTCCTTCATGAATATCTTTATTAATCGCAGGAAACTAAAATATAAGGAATCCCCGTAATCTATGATAATCATTCACTAATCGGTATGCGTATTTTTTGAAATTACGTCAAAAACCCACCGAAATCCGTCTTTAAAATCATGTCTGTAAGCGTCCGTATTGCTTCACTCCTCATCTTCTGCGTGTTATTGAATGACAATCACTCTCCTATACTACAACGTAGTGAGTCGGAGCGGAAGCGATGAGCTAGTCGCAGCGGAAGTGACCTATGTAAAGGTCAAATCATGAGAGCAGCACGCGCGGAAATACATGTACGTAGAAGACGACAAGCTTTATGTAACACACGAAACGCACAGGCGTACGTAAAATGCTACCACGGTACCTCGGGTTGAGCGTTCATGGTAGTTCGTTGATTTTGTGAATCATCGCACAATCTACTCCGAAAAATTCAACAATAAGGTTTGGATACCAACAAGACACCAAATTCAACTCAACCATCAGCAAAATACGATATAGGTGGGTGGTATTACTGTTAAAATCAAACAAAATAAAAGACATTTTTTGTGGGCTTGCCGTCAAAAGCGACGGTCGTTTACAACATTTAAACATCAGTACATGTCAGACTGGGCGGTCTGGTCAGGCTAAGTAACACGCTGACTTACTGCACTAGCTGTACTGCTAGCTGCTCTACGCAATCAAACTAGTGTCTAGTTTTAATAAGTTATCAACATCGAGCCACAATTTTTAAAGAAAACTCTAGAAAACGGTAGCTGTGTTTTTTTTTTTTTTTTGTCCAATTGCCTACTGACACTATTGTAACACATTGCCTAGTCGATGATCATGAACAACAATATTTTGTGATTGAAAGTCTGTGTTTTTATCTGGTTTGTCCAACTATCTGACTCCGAGTCTTTAATATGTCTGTAATTTTTTTATCTAGTTTTAGGTGAGACACAATGTCATCAAGACCAGGGAAACGGCAACTTCAAGAAAACTTTGCAGCTTTGTAGTCTCACTACATAGGAGGAGGAGTTCCAGCTATGCCAACACCAGTAGATGTGCGGAGATCTCAGGACCCAGATAAGCGTCTCCTGGATATCAAAGGTTGCAGATCAGGATGTGAAGAGAGCGCAGTCACAGCTCCATCTACCTTTGGCCATTTCACTCACTTTGTGGACGAGCACTTGCATATTGTCAGGGTGAGACATGATTTTGTTTTACTTTGGTTTCAGAGTTTCTAGCTCACCTGAGCCAAATTGAAGGCTCAAAGTGAGCTATTGTGATAGGTTCCATGACATATTTGCTGGACTGTGACAATTACTCCCATGAAATGTGTGCATGCTAAGCCAAACATACATACAAACCTACCCACAAAACATTTAAACCCTGACCCTAATCCTAATCCAAACATCAAACTAAACCTAAAACCCTATCACACCCCTATCCTTAACCCTAGAAAATAAGACTGGAGCAATTGTAGCAGGAGCAAATGTCGTGTTACCATTGTGATCATGGTCCCTTGTCCGGCGTGTGTAGTCCATCATGCATAAACTAATACAGGTAGTAAAATTTAGCTGTAAATTATCAACACTGCACTTGATCACAGTCATACTCTAAAAATCTGATTGTTCAACACACATTTGTATCTCCGTGAACTGGTAAAGCTCTAAAATTGGTATTACATTGAAACCAGTACTGTAAACATGGTATGTCATACAATGTGGGAAGTTTGTGCAAATTTTTCATTCTGCTAAGTCAGTGCAAGAGTGAAAATAAACAAACATTTAATTGGGGGATGTCCCCACATTAGAATATTTGCAGGAATCCTCTTGTCAATGAAAGTATGTACACTAACGTGACTTGTATGCAAATGTTGGTGAAAATGGCTATGTGTGAATGATTAATAGTTTCTCCTTGTTTGTGCACACTGTGAGACATTGCTTCAGCATCAATGGATAAGTATTTTTTATTTTTTTGAGCTGAAGTGCTCTGATTATGTTCTTCAATGCTTCAATGATTTGCAATCAGAGCTGCTACATATGACTCAAAAAGCATGGACAGTTTTGGAGTTTTTAACATCAAGTTACCCGTACCTTACAGTAATTATTTGATAATGTCAGCGCTTGCTGATGATTGATCATTCCAAGAATTGATGCAATATTGGCTCTACTTTGTGCAATGGTGTAAAATGCAAATGTCCATAGTTGATCATATTTAATCACAAAAACTGTGCTTTAATGGATCTATTTGTTGTATATCACTCTGTATTCCAGGCAGGGGTTCTTATTGCAGGATTGACTGGTGTTCTCCTGATAGGAAGGAGTGTGAGGCTGGTAAGTTTTTATATTAGCTGAGAAAAGATTAAATGCACTCTTAGCTTAATGCACCTGATGGCTCTATGGTCTCCATGTCATTGAATAATAATAATAATAATAATAATAATAATAATAATAATAATAATAATAATAATAATAATAATAATAATAATAGTAATAATAATAATAATAATAATAATAATAATAATAATAACAATAATAATAATAATGATAATGATAATAATAATAATAATAATGATAATGATAATAATAAAAATTGAAATAATAATAATAATGATAATAATAATCATCATCATCATCATCTACAGTAAATGGCAGTTAGTTACTATGGAGACTACCAAGACCAGTTGCTTCATAGGAACCAGAGTGAGTCCTCTCAAAAAATATCTGAAAAAAAAAATTTACATGAAAAATTGCCTTGACTTCATTTGAAAATAAGAAATAAAATGAACCTGATGCAATAATATCGATTTTGACTGGTAGTGTAGTCATGATTCTCTCAACTCACAAATGGACGACAAGCAACTTAAATTGTCGGATGCATTTTATTGTTTGCCATTTTATTTAGCACAAAATCGGGACCATATGTACGTAATTTTTTTTTTTAATTCTTCTTTTTTGTGTGTGATATTGCATTTAGGTTGAGGTGTCATGATATTATGACATTTGTCCCGGCAAGTACTTTTGTAAATCTGGAACAATTCTGCAGTCACCACAAAAATCTTGAGCAAAATCAATCTGTATGGACAGTTGTAATACATACAATTTTCTGCTATGAGGTACCTGTGCCATGCATATCTTTACTGATTTTTGTTTGTTTTGTTTTTTCTCTCTTTTGCAGATGAAGACATTCTACACTGTCTCTGATATTCCAGAGGAATTCATCAGCAAACAGATGAGGCTCAGGGGAAAGGTCAAAGGTCATGGAAGGGATCATCTACACGTGGAACATCTCCCCATAGTCAAGAAGACAACTTTAGGAAGAGGTTTGAAAGGTGAGAAGTAATGGTATCTTCTTGCTTGTACCTATGCAAAAAAAAAAAAAAAACAAATCCTTTGGTGTTCAGGTGTAGAGTTAACAGTTCACCATGTGTGCAGATCTGGAAGGTCAGTTTGGGTAGAAAAGAGGAGGGGTAAGAAAAAAAAAGAAAAACCATGAAAGAGAAGAAGAGAGGGAAAGAAAGGAAGAAGTTTGTTAAGGTAAGAAAATAGAATGAAGGGAAGGAGAAAAGGAAAAAGTAACTGTAAAAAGAGAAATTTTCACATGCATGAAACTTTCATGAATTATGCGGAGGAGCCAAGATTTGCACAAGTAAAATGCACTCAGATTGCAAGTGTATGGTCTACACAGTGCATTGAATGGCTGTGGCAATAAGCCAGTTCTGAGTTGTAGCTCATGGCACATTGGTACGAAAGATCTTTCTTTTTCTCAGTCGGTTAGGGGCACTTCATTCGTTTTCAGAGCGACATAATGCATAAGCTTTATGTACCAATTAATGGATTCATCAATCCTGTCCAACCAAAGAATGAACTTGTGTAGCGACCAGATGACCAGGATGATCCGTCAAGTAACACCTGTGAAAGCATCCGTTTAATTATTTGGCATTGAATGTATTAACACTCTCTTTCTATTGATATTGCCAAATACCACTTTTGCTGTCAGGTGGATGTGCTGGCAAGAATAATTTTTGAGGATTACATGAATAATCATTACATCACAGATGCTTATCCCAGTGAATTTAAAAACCCACCTGCCTGTTGGTATGAATGACCCTTTTTCTGCTCATGTGCAAAGTGGAACTGACGAACTGGCTTGTTCACAGTTTTAAGTTTCATGCAGCAAAAAAGGCCATTTGATGCACCCATGGGCACACCTTACACTATTGTCATCCAAGTAACAATGAATAAAATCTTCTTTGAGACCCCATTTACACCAAAGTGTGGATCATGGCCCAAGCTTGGCACATACTCTAATGTGGGGTTGAGTACGTTTCTTCACCTTCATCATTTTGTTTTTACTTGTTTGGTTTTGTTTGCTTCTTTAATTGTGAAAGAGTCCTCCTTGCCCATTTACCTGGCCGGAGTGGACCTGTCTGTTGCTGATATGGCCCATGTTGTAAACATGGCCCCAGTTGGTTCACTGCTCTGGTTCCGTATGCTCAGTGTGAACAAGGAGCAGGGTCTGGAGTGCATCGTCTCACAGAGAAAGGTATGGAGAGCAGGGGCGGATCCAGGAATTCTATAAAGGGGGGGCGTGACTAATATTTCTGGTGCCACTTCCGGGTTTCTTTTCATTTTTTTTCTTTTTATTTCTTTTGTTTTTAACGAAAAAATAAAGGGGGGGGGCGTGCGCCGGTTGTGCCCCCCTCTGGATCCGCCACTGGAGAGTACCTACTGCAGTATCATGCTTTCTTAAATACCAGTTAGCATTAACTATTCTGAAGAATATTGTGTTGGTATGTCATACATTCCACTTTCATATTGCCTAACACAAAGTCTGCACACGGATATGAACGCACAATTCAATGTGCTAGAAATGCTTGCATTTTGGCCAGGCCTTGTAAGATGGGCCAAGATTATGGGGTTTTGTGAAAGGAAGAAAAAAAAAAGGTCTTTCTTCTCTTGTGTCACCTTCAATCATCATCTTTCAATTCAGTTGAAACATTTGAGGAGAGTGCAACCCGTGAGGAAGTGGAAGTTAGAATATAGGTATTTAAGCTAAAGCAGTAGTTAATGGAGATGAGAACAACATTCGGCAAGTATCGAGAGCAGTAATAGCCAGCCATCTAATAAAGGAGCTGGTGTATTAAGGAATGTTGGGTTATTGAATGATTACAAGCCATTTAATGAGGGATCCTGTGAATTTAGAAATGTTAGGTCATTGAATGTTAGCCATTTGATAAGGGAACCCTTTAGGACCATAATCTCTTATCAGAATAATTGTCATTTATGTCATAAGCCCTGTCATCATTACTATTATCATCTAAGTAAACAGTAATTATTGTCCTCATTATCATCATCACAAGCCTTGTCATCTTTATCATTTTTATCATCATCATCATCAGCGCGTCATAATCGTCATTTTTGTCATCATTATCCATATGGCTCATACTGTGATTTTGTTGACATGTATGGCTCATGCAGTGCTACATCTTGCTTCATCCCACATAGAACTTTCTTCGGTCTCTAATCCTCAACGAGCAGCTGGTGCGGCAGGGCCTGGCCACGGTCCGGCCACCGGACCCCTCTCAGGAACTCAGCCCCGCCGCCGTGAGACTCATGCAGCAGCTGTTCAAGGCAGAGTTGTACGCGGAAGAGAAGGCCAAGGGAATCTGGGCCAGGCTGTCGTTGGTCGAACGTCTGCGGGAGAGAGCGACAGCCACGCGGGACTCTGCCAGGGACAGGGTGCAGAGAGGCGTGCGCACCATTACAAAGCCATGGACTGTCAGTGCTAGTGTTGTCAAGTCAGTGGGAGCACGCATCAGAGGACTGTGGAGGTCAAAAGGTCAATCAAGGTGACAGTATGCAACTGGCCACCAGGATGAACCCTTGAACCTGAATGCAGAAAATTTAAATCTATGTCTGTCATGGCTTTGTATCAGCATGTTGGTCACAGTTGATCAGTGTTTAATTCCTAGTGGCCAAGCCATGGTAGCTTCATTATTCAGTAACTCACTCATGTTATACGGGATATTTTAGTGTTTGCAATGGCAACATAACAGCACTTGAAAAAATGCAGACATACAGATGTAATCAATAGATCATTTTTAGATATACCTGTAGGTTTGTACAGATGTATGTTACTGATGGGCTTTGTGAAGATGTTGCCAAAATGGCTACCCTGGAAAATTCGAGTAGGATGTATGCACATGCATTCTCTAGTTTGTTTTTTTTTTCTAACTGTAAAATGAGTTCAGTTATTTCATCCAAGATACAGGGTATATAATATGAATGGCTTATAATATGTATTATATAGTGTAAAGAATATATCGTCGCTGGGGTGACAAGACCTTGTATCTGCAGTTTTGGTAAAAATGACTTTTTTGGATTAATGGTCAGATAATCAGTTGAGTGATGTCCTGTCCAGATCCTAGATGTCTTACCCCAAAAATGAAGCCACCACTGCATGTCAAAGGAATGTCTTAGATCCCATTGGATACATTGCTTTGGCTGCCATGTTATGCTCTCCTGAACATTTGACATATTGTAGATACAAAGTCTTATCACCCCAGCGATGATATGTAGGCCAAGTTCCTACTATCTGATTGTCTTTCCATCAAATCAGAAGTGTTGATTTATGCCCAGGTGATAGATCAACACACATCAAATGCCTTCAGTCTGCGTTTCTCTCCAACCCAATGATTACAGCCCTTGTAATACATACAGACAATAACAAATAATTTAACACAGCAAGAAAGAGAATCTGATGGGCTAGACAAAACATGAAGGCGTTATTTGGTTGTGTGAATGAATATAATAAATTGTTACGACACGTTAAAATACAATGTAAGGTTGGCAAAACTGGCTATTTGACAGCACAGTGAATCTGATGACATTAAATAAAGAAATTGTTGGTAAATAGGCAAGTGAGGAAAAGTAGGATCTATTTCTGATATAATACTAAATAATTATGATCTGAAATCCTCATACACTTGTATGCAGAACAAATCATAAAACAATGTAACTCATCTGCTACATCACCGGAATTACAAATTATACAAAATCTTTCATCATACGGGACATTATTATAACGACCGGTTTCAAGGGCAATAGGGGCACAACCACTTCTGAACAAAGCTAATGCTCATCTATTAGATCTATTCTGACACTGAATAACATATGAGGTATTACGATAAGTTCTGAGTTTGTTTCTGGATTGGGGAACTCTCCTTTGGAATGTGATATTAGCATTTTTCTTATCATAGAAAATGTCTAAGAATACTTGTAGAGTTTACTAATTACATGTACGGCCCAGAACCCTTACTTTTCCTAACCCTCACCTAAACAGCCCTCTTTCAATTCCCAAGGCCTAATATTGATGGATTGGAAAGTTATGCCCAATTCATGTATATGAATTCTATTAGATGGAACACTGTGAAATAGACTGAGGTGATTACTATATCCGCCTAGCATATACATCTGTTATACACCTTCTCTGTTAAAGTGTTATTACAGTTGTTTTTATCACATTTATAATGTTTGGCAATTTTCTGGGGATCACTGAAAAGCTTTAAAAGTATTTGAGTTAAATCCCTTCCACATGATTTTGATAGTGCTTCTGCCTTCCTTGCCACTATACTCACAAAGAGAGAAGGTGGTCAACCATTGTGTTGGTTGTCCATACCCCTTCATTTCATATTGTGCAAAATCTCATAGAGACATTGGGAGACATGTGAAGTACCGGTACGTAACTGGTATCTTCTTCTGTTTGTTATATTTGGCATTTGCCAACACCCAAGTCGTCTTCTTTGTGGATTTGGGACAGAAGCAGATGACCAGGTTTCTTTTTTGGACCCTTTATTCAATCGATTTGACAAATACAAATTGTAGGAAATGACATCGATTGTACAAGAGGCTTAACGGTGCGATTAGATCAACCTGTAATGGCATAGCGTCATTGTTATGGCTGGCCAAGCATTATGCACGCTATGTGGATCTGCACTGTTGCTATGCATATGTTGGGAGGTAGGCCTTGGGGTTATGTGTTTGCGGTGTTATTCTATAGTAAGTGTTAATGTATAGTATAGTATGTTTGCAAGGTGCTCAAATGTCTCTTGAGAAATTAAAACAATTTTCTCTCCACTGGTCATCAGTGAAATTTCTCTCTGCCTCCTAACAAAAACATGACCTCCTCCAACTTTAGACAGCTCTTTTTCATGCAATGCCAAGAACCGCTGCATTAATGACAAATTGACCAACTCCATTTCCAGCAGGTGAGCTTGGACATTGAGGGGCACAATTGGATCTCAACTTTACGACGCGCCCATTTCATGATGTTTTTAGGGCACACTCTGCCCATTTCCATCATTACAAACAGTACTGTCCTGTTTTGGTGTGTGACAAAATGCAGCAACCAGCTATGCCTGTATTCCTTTTCTTTCCAATATGGCAATACGTCTATAGCTATAATTTATATCCAACACATATCTATGATAATGACACCAAAATTAAACTTGCCAGTATTTGTGATCAACAATGGCTTGCAAGTTGATCGAATGGCATCCTTTTCGATTGAGGTAGTCTGCAGGACTATTTTTTGAGCTGTGACAGGCAAATGTGTCTCATCAATTGCCCCACCACACTGTGGAAACCCTCTGGCTTCAAATCCTTGAAAGACGCTTGTTAGTCGTTCTCCAGTAGGCAGTGAAATGTACTGACGAAAGAGAATGTGCTTGATGTCGAAGCAAACTTCTCTGACCGGAACATGCAGGGTTCATCTTCCGACGTCAAAAAATGTTGAGATGGTACGATATTCACATGGTGTGGCAAGCCACCATAGCACTGCAGCCAGTCTTCGTTTGTAGTGTATTGCCTCTCTCCAGGTAGACTCCTTCTCAAGAGTTGGTTGAAGTTCGTTTGCAAGGTACTCAAATGTCTCTCTCGACATTCAGAATTCTTCCTTCACTGATCATCAGTGAAATTCCTCTCTGCTTCCTCTTATAAAACACAGCACGCTGTAGCCTGCTCCAACTTTGGACAGATCTTTCCTCCGCAATTCTGAAAAGGACTGCATTTGTAAAATATAGTAACCAACTCCATTTCTAGCAGGTGGGCTTGGGCATTGAGAGACGTGATGATTCAAATTGTGATTCACCCACTTCGTGATGTTCTCGAGGTACACTCTCCCTTTTTTCGTCATCAGAAACAGTACTGTTGAATTGAATTGAATTGAATTGAACAGGTTTTATTAAAAATCATGTCTGGCAGCCAAAGGCTGAATTGCACATGTTTTACAATCTGTTCTGTTTCTGTGACAAAATGCAGCAACCAGCTATTGAAGCTGCCTCACAGGCAGTAATTACCATGTTGACAAATGGGACTGTGTTGCAGTTCGAGTGGGACTTATTACAACAGTTGCTCCTGTGAAACTGTAAAGAAATAATACGGGTAGAATGCAATATGTTTAGTTTTACATAAATTACTTTGAGATGTTCTACATGTAAATTAATTGTTTTGTCATTTAGTATTCATGTGAGTCGTACAAATTACATTTACAATACATCTGTTGATACACTGTACAATAATTACGACAGTTGATATAATTGCTACATCTTATAGCGCTCTCAATCTAAATCCTTTGAGTCTAATATTCGCTAAATAATCTAACACCGAAACTAACACTTTTAACAAAGTAAGTTTTTATTCAATCTTAAACTCTTCAAACTTATTGAATAATCATTGGAATCACATAAAGCTACATATGTCCATTTAAATCTCTTACCTTCATTGGTGGATATTAATTGCTTAAAAGGGCAGCATGTTTTGATGGTTTCTACTTTCGATGCTTTTGATGCTTTCAATTGTACAGAATATAAACTGTGTGTAACAGTCATTCTAAATCTTTCTGCAAGATAAAAGCCAAGAGCTTACGCGCATGAACGTATTAGTAGATCAAAGACTACTGCCTACGCGTATGAGAGCTGTACGCGTGTGATATTTTTCTAAGCACGTAGCATCAAATAACACCACCAAAGGTGGGTGACCTGGGGGCAGCAGCCACATTCTTTCCAGTATGGCAATAGGTCTGCTACAACTTTGGACAGCTCTTTCCGTTGCATTTCCAAAAACTACTGCATTTGTAAAAATATCAACCAATTCCATTTCCAGCAGGTGGGATTGGGCATTAAGAGATTGATGCAGCTCTCAAATTCACGACAAGGCCATTTTGTGATGTTTTTTGTGGTAAACTCTGCACGTTTCCATCATCCGAATCAGTACTGTCCTGTTTTGGTGTAGAAGCGGGAGATATTTTAGCCTTGTATCCATTACAGGCCTCGAATTTCGCCAGTTTTAGGGACAGGCAATTTTTGGTTTTAGGGGCACTCTCTCTCAAAATTTTTTAAGGGCAGCAAGGAAAAGTTGCAGTAAGCATGGTGATTTTGAGAGAGGCAATGCGGCAAGTAGATAGGGCATTGCGGCAAATTGCCTTTTGCCTCCCGGGTAATTCGAGGCCTGCCATTATGATGATGGTGAAGCTCATTAGCAGTACTCCAAAACAATGACAGAGTACAGTACTTCACTATTTTAAGATTACCTCAGCATTCAGTGCTTACAGTATAAACAAGAACTTTTGCATGTATTTTGATTTTATGAATCTTGACTCTTGCAAAATTCGAGAAATTAAAATGCACGCAATATATGGTTTTACATCAGTGGGTTTTCAGTAGAGTGAAAACTTTGGAGGTGTCCTTGTTCCGCACATAATTTCTTTCAGTAATTTGCGCCAAAATTCTTAAGACTGGTGCTGTTGCAAGATCTGTCTGAATTGTTCCTTAGCATGTTTGCATGCATTTTTAATTGTGTTGGTGTTGATGACGTCTCTTTCCTACATACTGTGTAGGTGTTGACATTAATATTCTCGAATGAGTCTTTGTGGATGATAGTGAAATATTGATAACTGCTATCATTCAACCAGCAATGGATCAACCAGCCGCTCTTGTAAATGGTTGTACATTTCTGTACGTGTCGTGCTATCAAATTAGTTAGTCTATCTTAACTTCTGCTGTCCACTGGATACAATAACAGCATCTCTTTTTTTCAAACTCCTCTCTACCATTTTAAAAATCCATATTTTCCGCCCTTTTCTGGGGTATAACTGGAGTGGAATTTGCACACCTTCTTCAGAAAATGATTATCTACAATTTCCACTTCTCTTGTCAGCTAAATTTCTTCAACATAGAAGTAACCATCCACATAATTTTTGCACAAAGTCTCTGATGTACATGTAATTGGCCCATTGAAGGGATGTGTATTTATAATCCATACTAGAGTACTGATGAAGACCTTGTGTAATTATCCATTTTCATCATGATGTGAATACCAATAACCCTTGTGTGTGGATGGGACCTTTGGATTTTGCTTGCTACCATTCAGGCACGGCCAAATAAACTTACCCGGTACAATGTATTTGAATGTAAGCCAAGCTTTCAAAATTTTGAAATGAGCATGCTATGACATTGGCCAGTGTGTAACCTCAGGCCCCAAAACGTTGTGTGCATACCTAGTGAACGAGTTGCATATATGTATACGTATATGTGCACACACACACACACACACACACACACGAACACGTCCATCAATCAAACTAAGCATTTCGCAATGCCATTTAAATGAGTTAACAGATGTAGTGTTTCAAATGAAATCATGTGAATTGCTCCAAATTTTAGATCAATGCTAATGAAAGGATTTCTTATGGTATTCAGTTCTGGGGAGATTAATATAAAGAGGACAGTTAATTGCATATCTAGTTTGAAAAAAAAAAGAAATTTTGTTTTGTTATTAAAGGTTGTAAGTACATTGGGGTCAGTCCATTGACAACTTTATGTATAAGAACACAATATTAATACTGGATTCTTTGGGTCTTTGATTGCCAGTCTAGTCTCAGAAGCATTATCTTTGGGGAGAGACGATGAGATCTGTCCATGTCATTCGGTGACAAATGAAGCCCAAGTTTGTCCCTGGTGAGATGCATTTCATGATCAAGTTGTCTATGTTCTCGTTGGACACCTTGTGGAGATGGTAGACGCAAAGACAGTTTCGCTGGCTGTACAGATCGTGATCTGTGATGTCAGATGCCGCCTTTGAGAGTTTATGCTGAAGATTGCATACTTCTTTCTCAAGTTTTCAGTCTTGGTCAGTTTCGCCTGAAGGTCAAGCTCGAGGGAATTGTACACCAGCTGGGTTATGGTTTCCAAGATGGCTTCCATGACGGCCTTAGTAATGACGTCAATAACTTTCCGTGTGCAAGGGCTTCCACGAGTACCTTCTGTAGAATGCCATTGAACTCCATGGACCCACACAATGGCACGTCGCTTTCGAAGTGTCCACCAGGTGTGGAAGGTTGGTCATCTTTGTTGCATGGCGGGGCAGTGTCCTGGCTACTGTGCTGTGGTCAGCATTAAGTATACTGTATACGCAAAATATTTTGCGAGGTTTTTATTTCGCGAATTTCGCGAGTCAGGTGCTATTCGCGAAATTAAAAACACGCGAAAATATTGACTCTGATCCCGATATGAATGTAACGTAGGCGTACACATTTTCTCCGTTCAGTGCAGGACTCCACGATCGCGAATTTAACCACTCGCGAAATTGTGGGGAAGTCTCGATTCGCGAAAATTTAGACTCGCGAAAGATATGGCGTATACAGTATCCGTATCACTTTGGTTTACCTTCGTTTTTGCTCCCTTGCCTGTGGTCTTAGGAGGTGTGTTGGGGATGGGCAGATCTCCACATATCAACAAGGAGTAGTATCAATGATGGATAGCTCCAGTGAATAGCGATAAGCATTGTTGAAAAGAAGCAAAGCGCAGTCTGTACCTTGATTTTGTGAGCAGGAAAAATGCAGTTGTGGTACTAGTTGAAAAGTGAGAAAATTTATCTCACCTTATGGAGAAATACTGAGCTGTATGAGTGATGAGTGTTGGCGGAAGAGAGAGCAAGTTTTACTACTTTGAGAAAAAAGGATATCAATTTTAGTCTGGAGTAGGACTCTTATGGCAAATGTGTGCTACAGTACTAGTCTCGGAAATTATATTTGTTTTGTGCCAATGAATTGCCTGGAAGAAGTGAGAATGAGTATATGTTTAATTATTTGCCATACTCAAAGCTATTAGTATGAGTATGGAAGTATGAAACTTACATTATCAGAATCAGAAATACCAGGGTATGTGAAGATTGTTTCATTTAACAATGAATGAGTGAAATCAGTTACATGATTCTTGCATATTGAATGTATTCATATTTATGTTTTGTCAGTTCAGATATTATGTTTGCCAATGTAAGCTGCACAATGTTTCTGAAAGTCAGATGATTCAAGACTTTGTGTCAGAATGGAATAGTTAATTCTTTGCATTGTCAGACAGATTCGGAAGAAAATAAAAGAATAAAAGATCACATGCTTATCCCACATCAACTCAACTGCATCTGTTGCTTGTTTTCAGATTGTGAGATTGAGCAATATACCCCCCCCCCCCTCGCAGGATGGGTGTCATGTGCATGCGTGTGTGCGATTGCATGCGTGGGTGTTCCGTGTATTCATGTATGTTTCCCGTATCTCATGTCGTAATGGTACTTGTGTTCAGTATTGATGAGAATTAACACTTGTCATACTAGACGAATGACACTGAACTTCAAGAAGGTGTGGTGCATACTTGTGACTGGCATGTTAAGAATTAAGAAGTCACAGAAACAGCGGAAAGAAGTAGCAAAGATTCTACTCGAGTGCCTGACACCGAACAACAGATATACGCTCACAAATGCACCCATACATTCATGTAGAGAGCAAGACAAAAAGGGATGTGGAGAAATAAGCAGGATTGACAGACAGAGAGAGAAGGAAATGTCGCACATAATGCCTAGCAACAACACTCAAAGAGTGTCATTTACTGTATACGCCTAATATTTTGCAAGTCGGGTGCTATTTGCGAAATTAAAGAAGCGAAAATAATGACTCTTATCCCGCTATGAACGTGACGCTCACGTCATTGTTACCTTGTATGTATGTATTTACAGGACCCCCTGGAAAACAGTACTTGATTACTGACGGGGCCACCCAGTATAAATAAAACAAAATAATAATAATAATAGTACACATTTCTCCATTCAGTACAGTACTCCACGATCGCGAATTTAACCACTCGCGAAATTGTTGGGAAGTCCCAATTTGCGAAAATTTAGACTTGCTAAATATATGGTGTACAGTATTCATCTCAGCACGCACCTGTGATTGTGAAATTCATATGCATCCACCACCAGTTGAGCTCTTTGAAAGCAGTGATTACAGATTTTTGCAGTTAACAGATGATCTTGGGGTGTGGGTTTTCTTCACTTTGTCTGCCCTCTGCACAAATTAAATGAGTAAGTTTGCAACTGGTGATCTACAATTTAACAAACTCCACATGTCGGAAAAAAGGAACCAGCAGGAATCGAATGCGTCATCTATTGCTTTCTGAGCAGCGACCAGGCTATCCTTGGTTGCCGGCAGTGACACTATGAGCTTGGAACAAATACCCAAGCTGCGGAATTCCAACATTGTTATATCAAGTAGTCCATGGCGGACAAGGCATATTAAATGAAAGCACGAGATTATTAAGCAGGGATTCCAGATGGTTCCTGTTTTCTGACATGTTTGTTAAATTTTGATCAGCAGCAACAATCTTATATTATACAATGTATTTCATTTATATTTCATTTGTACAATTGAAGAAAAGTCATAATTCAAATCGTCACCCCTCTGCTTAATACAGGTAATATTTTGCTTTCAACAGATTATCTTTTTTCAGTTTTTACAAGAAGGTGAAACATACATTTAGGGAATATCTCCCACATTAATTTGTGATTTCTCTTGAATTCACTGATACACTGCACCACCAAGGAAGCACAAACAGCAGTTTCCGTTTCTAAATATCAATCTTTTGTTTTTTATTATGGTTTCGTAATAAACATCACCGGGGCTTTACTGCTACACCATTCCTGTGCCTTTCCAAGAAACACACACATTGAAAATACTGCACACCAAATTGAAATGGAAGAGTGTACGCATCTCTTCATGAACAAACTGGGGAAGTACTTTGGACATTCCATTTGATCTCATACACACCTATTCACACTACAACCAACCCTGAAAACTGATATCTGCTTGCCATAATATTATAGCTTTGCCAGCAGATATTAGCACTCTCTCTGGAAACATATATGTCGGGACACATTTTTGGAAGTGTTAATCTTCAAAGATAGTAGTTCAGATTAAATCTGTAAAATATATTATCCGTCAAACAGACACTGATTTTATCATTTATTCTTTATAAAACATGAAAGATCGAGTACAAACTTAAAACAAATATATATTTTCTTTACTTTGTTCTTTATGATTCAATTACCAGAAAAGTGATTTGCTTTTAAGCAAGGTGAATTGACACTGGAAATCCAGTTGTGTACTTGAAGTACTTGAAGTTCATCATTGATACGGTGGCACAGTTGAATAATAAGGGGAAAATGATATCAGCCAACATCCAGAAAATGATATCAGCCAATATCCATATAAGTCCTTTAAAATTCATGAATTCGTCTTTCCTACAATTTCCTTTCTCATTCATTCACTTTGTTTACTTTTTTGGCACACTCGCGTGAAAATGATCACGATCATCTGAGGGGCAGTATATTGGTACATCGGGAGACAACACTGAATGATGAAAGTGGGGGCTGGTTCTTACATGAGCTGTGGTAAGCTGGGCAGTGTGGAAAACAAACTGTACTAATGGAAGTAAACTGACAGGTGAACACATGATCACATGAGACCTTGTCTTCTTGGTGCGAGCTAAATTGTGCGCTTTCACATAAAGCATATCTACAAAATCACTCTTTTTTACGACTACCTGGGAAAAGTGCACGACTATGTCACCTAAACCAATACAATACTTTTGCACACCAACGGACAGGGTTCCCCAAGATATACATGGACATAAAACAAGACGCAGAAAACTGAAGTATGTGAGAATTTTTGACAAATCTAGAAGTAGTAAATGTGGATTAATCTGAGCTTTGATTATAATGATTATTTTAAGGAGGGCTACAGAGGTTCAGTCCCAGGGTCACCAGTTCAAGACTCGGCTCAGTGTCTGCTCATCGGGATGCCATGTAGACGATCAGATCGACAACACGGTAGCTGTAGCCAAATTCATTGTCATACCTAGTGAGAAGTCAAGAGGACAAGGACGAACAAGACAATGTAAAATATCGAGCTTTTCTCTGTCTTTTACAATCATTGTTAATTTAATAGTATACACTGTAAATGCCTTTTGGCTCTTTTTTACAAAAACCACACACAGAGATGCCCAAATTGTATACAGTATTGCAGTATTCCGATGGCTGAACGAAGACATATTTTGAATGGAAAAACATCATTTTTACCACTCCTGCAAAAGACTCGTATTAATATAATTTGAGAAAAACAGTATTTTCCAAGAAGCATACATTATTTTCAGCAGCAAAAAAGTATAAACTACTGTAAAAAGAAAAAAAAAATGCATAATTAAAATTCTATCAGGTAAGATTCTAAAGGATGCCAAATCCATTGAAGTACCATAAAAACAGTTCATAGACGATTCCTCATATGAACAAAAGGAAGGTTTGCCCCCCCCCCCCAAAAAAAAAAAAAAAAAAAAATAGTGTAGTTGGAGAATGCACAAAAAATGAGACACTCAGTAAAAGTTTGAGGAAAATTTCATCATCTATGCAAAATTTATACAATTTTTAGCTCTAATATCCTCTCAACATATCAATTCTACAAAAATAAATGTAAAAGCCCTACAAAGTGAAAAAAATAGAGGAGGTATATGACATCAATTCTTTTAATGAAAAGTGCACCTTCTTTCATCTAAGCTGACATCATCTCTTAATGAGGTTTTCTATCCCCACATCCAACATTGACAGTGGCATAATTTTCGCACTCACCATGAGACGAGCTTGACGAATGAGTCTGTAAGAGCGATGCCTGCATTGGCATCGAAGATGCTGGACCTTGAGTCTCCACGGAAGTCCTGTGACACAACCTAGTGAATGGAATGGGGGGGGGGGGGGAAAAAGGACGAACAAATGTAAAGAACACTGAGCTCAGTACTGAGAGATGGCAAAGGCAGAAATGTCATAAGACACCTAAAAAAAAAATACATATTAGGTCTTTTACAGAAATGCAAAGGCTTGCTTTCAAACAAACTACTGAAACAAAGAAGAGCACATCCATTTTTGCAGAGTTTCACTACTCTCACAGATGTAAAGTTATTTCTTCTTGTCCCCCAAACTTGGCGGGACAGTAATCCAAGATGTCAGTGGGGCGTCGGCATACACAGGCTTCGGACATTTGTAAAGTCAAACTGAATGCCAGGTTCTTAGAGGGTTGGTGCTGTTACACAAAGTGAACACTAACTGTGATGAATATTAGGGCATTCAGGTTCTGGCAACAATCTAATAAATTTTTTAAGATGGTACCCCTCGACATACTAGAAGATGCAACAAAACAGACAAGGCAATTGTGTTGCACCATTACTTTGTCAGAAGAAAGGTGCTACATATGATGTCAAATAATGCCATATGACATACTATAAAACACAATTTTTTCACCGCATGAAATTTTCGCGAATTGGAGCCGACAGCCTTTTTCGTGGCATGAAATATTCAGAATTTGCCTCTCACATTCAATGCATATAATGTAGACAAGAACTTTCGCATACATTTTAATTTCGCAAATCTTGGCTCTCGCGAAATTCACGAAATTATAATGTATACGAACATTCCTCGTTTTACAGTACCCAATGATAACTCACACTCAAAAGAGGGATCATACAAACACAGAGGATATGAAATCATGAGAAGTCAATTCTCGCTATCGCCAATGACGTAAAAAGTACCCGGATGTGGCTTTTTCCTCAAGATGTAGTGCACTTGGTAGCAAGGGCACTTCCGGCGCGGAGCATAATTTGCACAACGCTAGCGTGCGCGTACGTGTACCTTACCTATAGCGCAGCGCTGACCACGGATACTAGTACAGTAGGCCCCTGTACCGCCCGAGCCAGCGAGTGGCAAGGCCTGTCATACTCGTACACTGTAGTCCCCTCCGGCGGCCGGCCTTGCATTAGCATGCACCACTGCACGCAGCGCATAAGCTAACACATACCGGTACAGCGTACTGCTTGATCATGCGATCGATGTGCACATCACAGATCAGTCATCTCTGCATACGCTGAAAATATGCTGGAAAATATTCACCCACCTGGATATACAGTATATCGTCATGGAATGCCCATTTTGTTTTTTTATTTGTTCTCTGTCGAAATGTCGCGAACCGGGAACGAACAGTGATCTCGAACTTATCCTGTCTCCGAAGCAACTTCTTCCAAATAAGTACGTACAATGTATGTAGGCACTAGGCCTACTACCTAGTGCTACTACCACTACTAGTAAGTCCCGCGTGCACGTACTGCGCTGTGGAGTCACCCGCAAACTTCACCCACGCAGCCACGTCACGTCTCGCATGCCAGTAAGGGTCCTATTTCTGCAGATTTTTTTCATTTATTGTCGTGCGAACAACACATGGCAGCTTCGCAGGAACAACCAAAAGTCGTATTAACAGCAATTTCTTAAGAATGGAGAAATTTCAAATCATATTAAAGCTGTAATTCAAGTCGAGAAAACCGGAAGTACACGTAGAATACAGTCGGTTGTGTACGAACGGAAGTGACTTTGCTACCGGACTATCCCATAATGCACCGTAAATGATGCTTAAATCAACATCTGGGTACTTTTTACGTCATTGGCGATAGCGAGAATTTACCTGGTCCTCGGTGTATCCAAGGTAACGGCTCAGTTCTTTAGAGTTAGCAGCATCCCGAACTGTTTGCTTGATCTCCTCGTAGGTGGCGGGCTTCGCCAGGCGGACCGTGAGATCGACAACGGAGACGTCGGGAACGGGGACGCGGAAAGCCATGCCGGTCAGCTTGCTGCGAAAGGGAGATGGTCAGTCAATAGTAGTAGTGATGATAGAATATCAACAAATGCGTACACAGTGCACTCCCGTTATAACAAACACGGTCATACCAAATTCCGGTTACATCAACAGAAAAATTCGGGCCACAACATTATCCTCTCCTGTTTTTTTATTGTTTATTTGATCGGTTATAATGAAATTTTGATATAACGAAAGAAAATTACTGGTCCCTATGACTTCGTTATAACGGGAGTCCATTGTATAGCCAAACCAGCTGATGACATATCATGGCTCCACTTCAGCACTTGCCCACTTGCTTGGAGCATGTAGAATTGCTTGTTTGGCTTGTGAAAATATAAAAACGCTAAAAGTTACTTGCCCTATTCGGCAAGAAAATTTTTGACTTCATATGAAATTAATTCCTCAGTCTTTAGGGATGCTCAGTGTGACAGGAATAGATAGCCTGTAGAGTTTTAAACAATCCCTCGGCTAAGCATGAATTCTCGTGAGGCATGAATTCTTGTGAAGGCATGCATTCCAATGGTACAATGTACAGTTGTAGTTCACGCCAAATCTGCTTGGTGTTTCTAAAGCCAAAAGGATTTTGGTTTTTGTTAGAGGATGGCTTTCCGGCCCTTGGTCACTTGTTTTTATTTTCTGTCTACATATATTACATTTGTTAAGATTTGAGGAAAATGTCTTATGTCTGTCACATGGCTATGACATGCACATCATGAGACCTTGGAGTTGTTTGACACAAAACTGAAAGTACGGTAGCATCAATATCTCCAGCATTTACACATTCATATTCTATTTTGCATGTCTTGGATAAATCTCCAGAAGATCATTATTTCCAAAGCAAAATTTGAGGATTCCTGAGGTAGATAAAGCAATCTAGGGTTGAATCACTCATCAAAATTTATGCTTTTTATGCTGTAAAGCATGTTACTGAGGATGCCAAAGTATTCACTGATATCAGTATCCAGTATTGCCAAGTTACTGCTGTTTTGGTAACATTTTGGTGTGTTGTCATTATGTTGAGCCGTTGAAAATTGCAGAGATGTTTGCATTATATGGCATTAAAAAGCAAATGAGAATGGTACTTTAGGGTTTTCATATCAGCCAAATGATAATAATAACGATGGTAAATACAAACAATACTTACACGGAATAATGAATAAATTGGAATACAGGAGGGAAAAGCTGAGATGTACAGAAATGCATACATGTAGTTTAAGAATATATCCAAGCTAGTCAATGTTGAAATTTCACGATCAACAATTGAGATTAACGATTTCCACATTTCAAAATATTTCATGCTTACAGTCACACAAGACACCAAAACCTACTTGTATGACACAATCTTGCAATCTAAGCAACAACACTACCAAAATACAATACCTGCATTTCAAAACACTACTGTGGCTGGTCATTATTTACAAGTTCAAATTGGTAGAGAAAAATAAAAGAGAGACAGCAAGAGAAAAGGAATCAATTTGCTATTTCCTGAGCAGTAGATGATCTTAATGGTGAACTCACCCATTGAGCTCTGGGATAACTTTGCCAACAGCCTTGGCAGCACCAGTGGAAGCAGGGATGATGTTCTGGGCAGCGCCACGGCCATCACGCCATTTCTGCATGGAAAAGGTTTTTAAAGAAAAATCATACAATAATGCAAATATGTCGTAATGGTACAGGGGAACCGACCTTATAACGAGAAGCTAATAACAATGGCAACTGCCTTATTGTATCTTATTTCCAACTACATCAGGGTACGAAACAAAGAGTTGGGACTTGCAAAATCATCCAAGTGTTAACACTGTATAAGCCGTTATTTTCGCAAGGGTTTAATTTCTGCGAATTTTGCAAATCACTGTAGGACTGAAAATTTGAACAACACGCGAAAATGTCACCATGCGCTAGAGTAATAGTGCGATTATGATGGCCTCGGTGTCAATGAGCGAAAACAACATCACACGAAAATGTCCATCATATCCTCATTCGCGAAAATATCTGCACTTGAAAAAAACAGCGTATACAATAGGAGGCTTTTGTTTCCACCATATTTGATCATGATAAGAATTCCTCTGCATTAAAGTTTCTGTCTCAAATGCCAAGCATTTTCTCTTCATTTTCTCTTCTTTCCCCCATCAAACATTACAGTCTTCCTACATGTACTGTAGAAAAGATTAAATAGCATCAAAATATCTCACCATTCACCCACAAAGAACTGATACATTAAAGTGAAAACTAAGTTTCGGTAAGTGCTTGAGAACCCGTCTAGCACCATTTCATTTTTTCTTGCAATATATCGAAAGAGTCCACTAAGAAACTTATCTGGCTGACGCGGTTTGCCGGAATGATGAGTTGGTTTGGAGTATTTTGAGAAAAATGATAATAGTAGGAAAACCGACTTTTATTCCAGAAGGCTCCAAACTAACTTGGTCTCGGGAAAAATTCGACCCTACTTCAGACAATTCATACGCAGTTCGTTATCGCCACATTCTATATACTGGCCACTGCATAATACCAATTGAGGCCTATGGACAGGAAAGAGCGTGCTAACGTAATCCTGTACAAACAAAACAAAAATGACAGCACGCGGTCCTCAGTTGCCGAGACGCGCGGTCTTTGGAGTTTTTATTGTTGTTTATCAAGCGCCTTTGAATAGCCGGGTTCACACGTACACCAATTAGCGAGATACAAATCTCGAGATTTGCATCGCGATCGTCATCCCGAGTTTTTTGCACGTGTGGACAGAAAAAAACCAAAAATTAGCGGGATAAGCATCACGATGCTAATCCCAAGAAATCTTGCCCTGGTTCGTCAATTAGCGGGATAATTGGCCCCGCGCTGGTACGTGTGAACGGTCGGGATTAGAATCTCGAGTTTTTATATCCCATCATGCAATGCGCACGTCACAACAGCGAGGCCTCTGCGAATAGGTCCTTCACCTCTTTGGAGCACAATAACAACAGAGCGCGAACCACACCACTGACGCGTAAAAGACAAATGGACAAAGGTAAGTGCGCGCAGGCAGTGATAGAGAAGGGCGCTGTGCGACCCAGTTTGCAGGCTTTGCTGCTATCTCTATTGGCAATTAGCGGGATAATTTGGTACGTGTGGACGCTCACCAAATTAGCGGGATACCGATCGTGATCGCTATCCCGCTAATTTGGTACGTGTGGACGCTCGCAAAAAAACTCGGGATGTGCATCGCGATCGCTATCACGCTATTTTGTACGTGTGAACCCGGCTAGTTTTAGAGGTGCTTGATCGGCGCACACTAATTTTGCATGCGCGCAAAAGAGGTTTTTGATGCGCGCGTTGTAACAACTCGGACCATTACTGCGAGTAGCCAGAACACGAAGCGCTAGTTTATATAGGCCTCTCCCATAGGACAACACTGTACAATCAGAGGGACAACCATTCCAACTCAAAGCGAAGCCGAGTTATCCCCGAGTCCGAGTTTAGCCAGACCCCGTTCGGGTAAGTACTGAGACTGAACCTTTTTGGTTAATATTTCACATTTTTGTCGTTACCCATCGAATATCTTGTCATAACATCGTTATCCTGCACATTTCCTAAGCATACGTTCACATTTGGGAGCGAAATTTGACAACTTTTGCAGGCGTACCAGTACTTTGTTTGGGCTTTAAGTGTATGCACGAAGGTAATTACACTGTATGTAATAATTGTCTGTGTATTTAACGTTTGCATTATCAATCATTCACAGTCATTTATCACAAAGAGAAATGGAAATCATACTGAGCCAGTAAAGCATTCAGTGTTGTGTTTTGTGTGTGTGTGTGTGTGTGTGTGTGTGTTTGTTGTTGTTGTTGTTATCTCTCTCTATTCTTTTTTCTTGGGTGTGGACAGACCAAATTCAAATTCACTGGAACATTTAGAGTGAAAAGGAATTGTACATTTGTGGCAAATTATTCAAAGTTAATTCATGACTCTCCTTGTATGCTAAACACGCACACAGACACTAGTCAGCGGTAAAATTTTCTCAACAAATAAGGGCCTCACTCATAAGCTCTGCAATGTGGATTCACCAATATAAAATTTGACTTACAAGAGATATTCTTTGGGCCTAGATATTAGAACTTCTATGGCAAACATGTGAGTGCACTACACAAACACATCAGCGTAACAGCTGCTGCAATGAAAATCAATACATCTGATTCTATGTACTGTACATTGTGCTTTCCTAACAAGATACAGGAACGTGTACAGCAGTATAGCAGCTGGCAAATTATGCCCGCAGGAATTCCATGGATTTATCACACAGCATGATGGTAGCAACAAGCCACGATGGAGTAAATAACACACGGGAACAGCACAGAGGAGCTGATTGTGCAAACCAGGTCTCATTACCACGACATCGGTCAGTTTACGGATCTCAACAAATAATACAGAAGCTCACATCGAAAGCTACCAGAAAGCACATAATTATACTTGATTCGATTCTGTTTTTATGAATTCAAATACACAAATATGCATAGGTGGGGCAGCATACACAGTAAGAATTTCATGTCATCTTTCTTCTGGCAAAACATCCTCCATCTTTACCACACACACACACACACACAGACACAAACTTATACTATCATTCTCATCCTAACAATATTATGTAGCTTTGACTTTTACAAGCAGCTAGTGGCAGAGCAAAAAGGTCATTCTATATGGTAAAAGCCGTCACTTTCGCAAATTTTGCAGATCGCTGTTGGGCTGCAAATTTCACAACACACAAAGATATTGCCATCCGATTTTGATTTCTCATAAAGTGGCGAAGTGAGTGGACAGGCATTAGTGTACTTTAACGGTGACATGACATTTTCTCCTGTAACAATTGCTCGGTCTTATTTTCTTCAAAGGGTTGTGATAGGGTCTTAGATTTAGTTTGAGGTCAGGATTAGGATTAGGGTTAGGGTTATGCTTGTGGGTAGAATTTATGTTTGGCTTAGCATACAAATATTTCATGTTAGCAATTGTCACAGGAGCAAATGTCATGGAACCACTTATGACAGCTTTATATCTCACAAACATCTCAGTAAAATGTCTGTAACATTCTCATTCCCAAAGAAATCTGTATGCAAAAATAACAGCTTTTATTGCCCTTTGGTCACGTTACCTTGGCGCTGGGCCCGTCAACAATCTTCTGCGTGGCGGTGTAGGCGTGGACAGTGGTCATCAAACCTTCCTGGATGCCATATTTGTCGTTGATGACCTTGGCCAGAGGGGCCAAGCAGTTGGTGGTGCAGGATGCATTGCTGTATAGGGTGAATGTGTTTAGTACAATGAGAGTAAGAGGTATACTAGCAAAAACAATAACTTCTAAACTAAACACATAGCTGTGCACCAAAGCTTACCTTGTCTCTATAACATGACGGAATATTATAAACCAAGGACTGTTCGCGTGCATTTTAATTTCGCGAATTTCGCGAATTTCGCGAGAGCCGAGATTCACGAAATTAAAATGCACATGAAAGTTCTGGTCTACAATACATGCATTGAATGTTGGAGGCAACTGGCAAAAAATTTCATGCTGCAAAATATGCCGTTGGCTCCAATCCGTAAAAATTTCATGCCGCAAAAATATTGTGTTTCACAGTATAACATGAACCCAAAAAGAGACTAATCATGAAAACTAAATCAGGTGGACAGGTTACTGACGTATTAGTTTCTGGTAAACTAAGAAAAATTGACAAACATTTCATACATTCATGTCAAAGACGACTATTAGTGTTTCTTTTTGAATATTCATAATCCTCTGTTACAAGCCCTCATCGTCAAAGGGCTTTTTGGCGATGATACGAGTTCGAAAATCTTTGTCATAAACAGAGGAGTGTCATTGAGATAACTTTCAAATCTAGGCCTGTGCTCTACGGGTCTCACTGGTAATGATGTACTGGCATACCGGATGTTGGGTTTCTTTTGCACCATCTTTATTTTTTCCACGTTGACAGATATTCAAGAAAATAACTTGTGAAAATATAACTTTCCATACAACAAATGCACAGTAGATCCTACATCGAAATAATCAACCTTTTGGCTGAAGAGGGAAGAAATTATCGCTCATTCCATCACTGAGGTTAAAATATTAGGCTATGACTGCATTCAAGAATGTCTAGATAGAACCTTCCAAAGTGTTGGCCATAGAGAAACCATGGACAGCCATGAGGGACTTTGCACCGACGATGTGCAGATAGCTCATATACATTCATGCACTGTATCTTTTTGGTTTCTTTTAATGCAGCATGCTAAAATTTTAAGTGTGGATACCTGTGGTTACCCTTGTGTTTCCCCAGCCCCCCCCCCCAAGAGTTTTGCATTTATCTCTTTACCTGACAACATTCATGTCGGGTTTATACTGGCTCTCATTGACGCCCATGACAAACATGGGGGCGTCCGCCGAGGGGGCGGAGATGATGACCTTCTTGGCCCCGCCATCAAAGTGAGCCTTGGCCTTGTCAATGGTGGTGAAGACTCCTGTGGACTCGACCACATAGTCTGCCCCGCTTTCTCCCCAGGGAATGGCAGAGGGCTTCATCCTTTAGGAGAGAGACAGAACTAGATATATCACTACGGCTACTGATATGCCTCCGCCATAATGCATGGTTCTCCTAATAGGTCTATAGTACAATGTCTTGACAATGTGTGATGACAGTTTCACACAATTGGCAAAATATTAAAATGACAGGTTTGCCACAAATGTGCTGAATGTTCACTTTCCTAGAACTAGGTTCAATTGGATGAATGATTAAAATGTCAGAGTGCAGGTATTTGGGGGAACTTATGATTTTTACTTGACTTTTGACCCTTTTATAAGTTTATGTATTGAGTAATTTTCAAGGTATTGAGAAAAAGTATTATTTCAGTATCAAATGGGAAAATAGCATTATCTAAACCTGGCCTTTGACCTTTGACCTCACAGTTCCAAAGAGAATCACTGTTAGGTTGAACATGCATAAATATGTAAGTTTCATGATGATACCTTGAGTTACTTTCGAGATATGGAGGAAAAAGTGCAATTTAGCACTTTCACTTGACCTTTTACCTTTTGACCTTTGACCTTTTGGCAAGAAACTTCCCCCAAAATATATATTGGGTAATACATGCCATACACCAAGTTTAAAAAAAAAACCTTCAGACATATTGCATTTTAAGGAAAGTAGTGATATTTTTAGGAGTTGACCTTGACCTTTGACCCCCCTGACCTTTGACCCATGACCCCCAACTTCCCTAGATAATCACTGCCCATCGGTACAAGCATATATACTAAGTTCAATGAAGATACCTTGAACCATTTGCGAGATATGGAGAAAAACATGAAATTTCACATTTTTTTTTCACAAAATAACCTGTGACCTTTGACCTTTGACCCTGTGACCCTAAAATCCATACAAAGTATTATCCCCCAAGGATATACCCTCATACCAAGTTTGATGTAAAACCACCACACGGTTCTTGAGATATCGACAAAAACAAAACGGGACGGACGGACGGACGGACGGACGGACGGACGGACGGACGGACGGACGACCCGAAAACATAATGCCTCCGGCCACTTCGTTGCGGAGGCATAAAAATATAAAAAATGTTCTGTACAATCAGAAAGGTTCACAGGCATTTTGATTTCACAAATTCAATTCAATTCAATTCAATTTTTATTTCATTTTTAGACATGAACATATAGACACCACTTTTTTTGGAACAGAAAATTTGTGAAAGAGCCAAGCTTCGCGAAGTTAAAATGCACAAGAAAGTCTTGTCTACATTGTATGCGTAGAACAGGAGTTTTTTCCTCTGAATGTCCGTGTCACAAAATCTAAAGCTCCCTCTTTCTACTACTCCACTAAACGTACAACAAAGAGGTGTTCTCATTTAACCATTCAGAGAAATAACTCCATTCCCTTGACAATACATAACAAAACTCTTATTCTCAGCTGCCTAAAAAGGCACAGCATAGTGAGGTTTCTTTTGTGTCAGGTAACTTTACTGTATTCAACATAACTTGGATACTTAAAGGTATTAGCCCACATTTGTAAACCTGCAGCAATTGGTCTCATAGTTAGCATGGAGTTTGGGTATGATTGCAGTAACACCTGTGCAAAATTTCGTTCCAATTAGTCCATTACTTTCATAAAAATAAATGAAAATGCACCGTATGCATGCGTATAAAAACGCTCGCTAGCTCCGGTCCACGCACGTACTACATGCATGCGATACATGTGTAAGTTAATGTGCGTAGCTAGCCCGCGCTCGTAATTCGATTTTCGGTCGGGTTGACCCGGTTTGAAAATTGATTTTAATACGATGATTTTCTCTCTTTTATTGAATGGTATAGACAAAGAGCAACAGGTGAGGTATGTTACTGTTATAACTTGTACTTGAAGTCATATTGGACCTGTTTTATGCAGTTTTGATTTTCGTGGGTTTGCAAATGTGGGCTAGTACCTTTAACCCTAAAAAGACTGGGGGGGGGGGCCTAAAAGGCCCCCCCCCCTCGACATTTCGCGCGATTATTCTGCAACACGCAATGCTCTCGCCGCGATGCTCTATGACTTTTTTCTTTCGAGTTTCCCGCACATTTTGACACCAAATTTGTGACGCCCGGGGGTACGGTTCTGAAGTTACATAACTTTTTGTACATGCACGTGAGGCCGAAAATGGCTAAAAAATGTGATTTTGTGTACAAAGTCAATGCAAATTGTGTTTTTTCACATGGTTCATATAAATATGCTTATTTTTACTCTCAATGGCTAAAATTAATTTGTTTTAGGAGTATTATGCTTCAAAAAGTGTCTGCCACAAATTTTGTAAAAAAAACAACAAAAAACAAAAGGTCGAAAAAACAAAGAAATACATAAGAAATTCATAAAACAATAAAATAGATAAGAAATTAATTTTGATACCGAATTTTTTTCAAGTACATTTGCTAAGAATGCCACAAAGAATAATTAGACCAAAAATGAGCACTTTTGGAGCTTTATTTACTGATTTAGGTCAAAGAGTCTGATTTCTTGCATAAATTAGCATAATTAATCAAAATAAAATAAAAAAAGACTATCTTGGAAAATTTAAATATACGATCTTGTAGATTACATCGCACACTACCATTGTGCAAATTTCCGCGGCGATCCTGCGATCCACGGCCGAGATCTGAAGGGGGGGCCCTTTAGGCCCCCCCCCCCCCCCCCCCCCCCCCCCAGTCTTTCGAACTACCAAAATAGCCCAGTCTATTTAGGGTTAAGGAATTCACAATACTTCGTAAAATGCTGACATTCACTTTGGGATGCTTTCTTCATTTTTAAATTCAATTTATTTAATTTGCTATCAATAAAGTGCAACCCAGTTTTAAATTCATTTGCCTGTATTCAAATACCCTCTGCTTGAGGTAGACCTTTCTTTTTTTTTAATTCTGGACTTGAGATTAGAGAGGATCAGCATGTAACAAAATGTGTGCAAACTATCGGGGATCAGATAAACACAATCCCGACAATCCTCTCCTTGCATTCAGAGGATTTTTTTTTTCTAGCAGTGCTGCAGTATCACATCCTACTAAGCAGCCTGATGGTAGAAGAGGTTCCCAAAGGAGGCTGTGAAGGCCATCACATTCATCACTTACTCAGCGAAGACCTTGATCCGCTTGCCATCGACCACAAGATCCTTGCCTTCGATCGCGATCGTCCCCTTGAACTGACCGTGTGTGGAGTCATACTTGAACATGTACGCCTGACATTCAAGGAGAGGTGAACACGGAAGTAAAAATCAATGTTACAATTAAACATTACTAATGAGGTAAACAAAACAAGAGGAAAGATGAAAAGAATAGGAGGAAAAGACTAAAAACATTTAAGAAAAAAAATACAAGAATAAAAGAAGGACAGGAAAAGAATGTGTATGGGAAAATACTAAAAAGAGAAATTCTCTTAGTGACAAATACGGCAATCACAATAAAACACCATCTCAGCAAAAACACATTTTGCTGATATATATGAAAGGCAAAACAACAGGTCCAAGTCATTTCTGCTTAAAGATACTCTGCAGTTAAATTCACAAGCCATATCAAAGCAAGCATACAATCACATTTGATGGATGGTTGCAGAGTTTTGTGTTTGTCAGTATCAACACCATATAGATTGCACAGCGCAAGATGAAGATAACGTAAAACCAGAAATGTTCATGTGCATGAAACCTATTAGTTAACTTCACAAGGAGCCAAGTTCCTTCTTCTTTGCGTCACGTTGCATACACATATGCTGGTGTGGTCCGCAAAAGAGTTTTCCACCGAGTGCGGTCAGCCGCCATTCTAGTAGTGCCAACGATGTTTGTTCCCGTGCACTTCTTGATGTCGTCTAACCAACTTGCTGCTGGCCTACCCCTTCTTCTCTTCCTTTCGACCATCCCCTGAATGATTCTTTTCTCAAGGCACTCGTGTCTTGTGGTATGGCCAAAATACATTTGTAGGCTAGTTTCCTTGTTATGGTGTCAGAAAACAATGTCTTCTCAGACCCAATCAGTTCCAGGACCTATGTGTTGGTTTCACACGCCGTCCATGAAACTCTCCAGCACTCTCCGGTAACACCAAAGCTCCAAGCGACCAATGTTCTTTTTATCGCTTTTCTTCAGAGTCCATGACTCGCAGATATATGTTGCAACAGCAGAAGCTGTTGACTTATTTCACGAAAGTAAAATGCACGCGAATGTGCTTGTCTAGGACCGCTGACTCCAAACCATGAAAAGTTTCTTGCCACAAATGTTTCTGGTCTTACAGTAGTCAAGAAAAGTCTGGTGCTCACCTCAACAGGGTCATACGAAAGAGAGAGACCTCCTGGGTTTGTTAAATCTTTACTAAAAAAAAAAAGATGCACAAGAACTGACACTTTATAGTCCTTTCATTTTTTTTTTCCCCGCATCATGTGAGTAAGGGGACGTGGAAATATCATGTGAAAAATCAAAGTGGTAGTATATTGGCAATGGCTTGTGTGTATCCCCAGCACAACTTGCTCAAAAAGTGTCATGCTTTTAATAGCATGTATCTCGCATACAATATTCAGATGGCCACCAATCCCTTCATGGCCGGATATTAAGTTAAGATTGAACAGAGCCATCTAAGGACACAGTGCCCTTACCATGTAGTCCAGGTCAATGAACGGATCGTTGATTGCCACAACTTCGACGGCTGCGTTGTCGAGCGCTGCCCTCAGCGTCAAGCGACCGATGCGGCCAAATCTTTAAAAAAGGAGACAAAAGAGAACGGGTGTTTCAACGATTTATGAACACTGGTGACTTCCACAAATTTAAAGTTCACGGAGCAACATTCATTTAGTTCATCAATACTCATATCCACAGAGCTCGCAATCTTGCATTTAATGGTTCATGCAAACAATATCCATATTCCGAATATAGGATAAACACCTGAGAGCATTTTGCATGCACATTGATATAAACGCATGTGACTTTTTGAAGGAACATCTTTAGCAATGCAGGATACACCTTATCTCTACTGAAGGAAAAATGTTACCTCACGATATGACAGTACAGGTAACGTCCAAATCATCATCAGAATATAACTCAATATGTGAACTGAATTATGAACTACTGTATAATAAGTCTGGATGTAAGTGCGACCATCAATAACGGGAACATAGTATGGAAATACTGCATGAGACACACATACATGTTTAACACTGTTGCATGATTGACTATTAATTCTCCCCTACTAGACTGTACATTTTCCCTCATTCAAACTGTAGCTGAGGAGCAGCAAACCAGAGTCCACAATGCCTAGCAAACTTTGAACTGCATTAGATTTCATAGCTACATTACCAGTTTTACTATACACCAATGGTGAGCACAACTACATGTATGACTACTGGTAAGTCCTCTTATTTTCCACTGGAAGTAATGCAGATAAGGCAAGTACTTACAGACTATGCTTCATTTATTCTTCTAGAACCAGGAATACTTGAGGATTTCACAACACCTATCATGACTTACAACTGCACTTACCCATTGATTCCAACCTTCACAACCATGGTGATGCTTTGGTGAGTCTTTGGGTCTGATGGAGACGAAAAGGAAGAAGTGGTGGATCTGCAAAAAACACAGAATACAAGGGAAAATTCCATGTCAAAACAAAAGCAGGGCAGCTTCTCTGAAGAGCCTGAACATCCATTAAAGTGAATGGAAGAGATATATTCTTTGTCATGTCCTTAAAGGGACTGTATAGTTTCGGTTGAGATGGAGCCTCAGGTTTCCGATGTTTTTTGACAATGATATGAAATATGAAACAGCATACAATATTAAGAGGAATTCAAAGTTTATTTGATGAAAATTGGGTTTCAAATGGCTGAGATATCAAAAACAAGGCAATCTTAATAAAAGTTGGAACCCATCTTTTATTAGGGTCGCTTTGTTTTACTTTGATTTTAGATACAGTGTATCTCAGCCATTTCAAAACCGATTATTGTATTTGTATGCTCTTTAACATTTCATAAAGTGGTTTCTAAGTATCTTGCAAGAAGATAAAAGCTAAATTCAAATCTCAACCAGTACTTTACCATCTCTTTAAAGATCATTAACCCACTAAAACTACTGTAAAAGTGGAAATTTTCATGGTGTTGAAATTATCGCACATTTCGCGCAAACCAGAAACTAGCGCAAAAATAAAGGCACACACATTTTGCTTGCCACATGTTCCAGTAGTTGGTGTCTTTGAGCGTGTTTCTACTGAGAGCACCTCACATCCCTGGCGTCGCCACGAATTTTGTCCAACGCAGCACCTCGTATTTTACGACCACTCGAGCTGTTTCTACTGAGTGATAAATACGAGGTGATGCAAAGGTGACGTGCAAATGCGGTGATTCCGGAAGTCAGGTACAGTGGAAACTCGATATAACGAGATGGTCGGGACCGAGTCATTTTCCTCGTTATAGCCGATATCTCGTTATATCAGTAGGCATAAAAGAAGGCATAACATAAAGACATTAATTTGCACATGTGGGACTACCCATCATATTTCAATCACTACTGATAACTTGATATTGTGTGTGAGGGAATTACCCACCTTTATGGGTAAGAAGATGTTTTTCGCCAAGGAAATCCAATATCAAGAATGTGTTTCTTATTGATTGTAGATGTTTGAATTTATAAATTTATATTTGCGATTGTATCAAGATCGTCTGTGGATTGCCAGTATGTGGTTATCGTATGGGTGTGTGTTGTGTGGAAAGCTTGAATATGGTCTGTACAATGCTGTGTGTGTATGTGACACATTCTGTATGTACATTATGACTGCGTGTGTGTGAAGATGGGGAATTCCCTACGTAGAAGGCCAATCACAGCATCAGATTGCCTCACACCTGCTAAACGTCATGATGTCATGTATACATAGGGCCCCCACCACATTTTCTGCATGTATCAGTGTGCGCGCACACACACTTACACGTAAAACATGCAGTGCTAGCTGGAGTGCACTGAAGAAAATGATTATGTGTGTACAAGACAGTTTTTGGCGCATCAAGCTTTACAATATCGGAAGATGATAGCACAGGCGAAATAAAGCTTTACCGAAGGCATTTTGCTTTACCTCGCTATAGCAGGTTTGATTGACTACATGTTTTTCTTTGTTTGGAAGTCACAAAATTTATCTCGTTATAGCAGTTATTTCGTTATAGCCGATCTCGCTATAAGAGTAGCATTTTACATAGACTTGTGTGGAAGGAAATTTGGGACCGGGAAAATTTCCTCATTATAACCGATATCTCGTTATAGCAGTGTTTGTTATACCGAGTTTCCCCTGTATTTTTAAGTCACAGATTGGGTCACGCACGCACTGCCTGTTAATACTACTGATCAGTGGTTAATAATACGATCCGAACCCTGCCTGCTTTGCTACTGCCTCGGCTATTTTTTGACAAGCCATTTCTCTTCATCTCCCCATCCATTATGCCCGAACTAACATACTGGTATCCTGCCACTGACTGATGAGAAATCTTTGGAAATCGAGGGTCCAGTTGAGATTTTCTCAAGGCTGCGACAAAGTAATGTGGTACTCTCGCGATTCGAGACAATATAAAATGAAATAACGCGGTGTAAAATCAAAGTAAGTGATGAGGGCTTAGTAATGCAATAAGTTAGGCTGTTAATCACGCGAACAATAGACGATGAATGCCACAATTCACATGTAACGTAACGTATAGGGTAACAAGTACACAAGCGAGTTGGTACTAACAAAGCATGATGCGAACACGGTCGCTGTGTGTACACTTGTATTTTGTACACATGTTTCGAAGGAGTGTGTGCGATGAACCGATTGAAAAGCGCGAGGAGAAACTCTAGACATCCGATACACCACGAATTTCGCTACCCGGTGTGTTTCTACTGAGAATTGTCCTTCGCGTCACCACGCATCGACCACCTCAATAGGTGGACGACGGAGCACCTCGCATCACCCGGCATCGGCCACTACCCGATCTGTTTCTACTGAGGAAAAATTCGAGATGTCACCACGCATCGGCCGGTATCGGCCGGCATCGGCCGGTATCACCACACATCGGCTGGCATCACCTCGAATTTTCCGCGGAATTAAAAACACCTGAAACTCTTCTAACCCCGCCGAGCATGACAAATTAGTAGCGCGAAAATATCTACTTTTACAGTAGTCCCGAGTATACTTGGAATAGGCAGCTGTCAATGGCAAATGGGTTTTACAGCAAAATCAGTTTGTCCTCAATGAGTGAAGTTGTGAGTTGGGACAGTTTGAGCAAAGATGTGTCATACAGTTGTATCTATTAACAAATTTCTGACTTCACACTGGTACATCTGATGACTATCAATGGAAGTCGTGGGAACAAAACTGAATAAACAAGTTTACACAGTGTTCTGTTCTATTTTTTGTTTTTTAAGGTGGGGTATTTTCTCTTTGATCGATAAAAAGGTAGTAGGTACAGACAAAAACCATCCATGTGAATCGCAGCATGAACAGAGGAAAACCCAAATGACAATAAGCATTCCAACACACATTCTGAAGACAACGTCCCACTCAATGCTACTGTATATTGTGGGATTGGTATGGCTTGTACCGTATGTATATTTGTATCATAAAGTATTTACCATAAGCCAGTGGCCATTAACACAATTCTATATGAATAATATCAAATTGAACCTTTTGAGCATTTCTTCTAGTGTTATTGTGTGACCCTCACATCAAGAAATGTTTCACTGATTGTGTTTCCTACAGCAAACTATCCAAATGAAAAACATGAAAATGAAAAATAAATGAATGAATCATCATTGGCCGATGACTGTAATGAAGTGACAAATCCTGATTTAAAGGTGCTGCAACAGATATAAACAGAATGGCAAAAATGCAAGAAAAAATAGCAAAAAGTGAGCATCATTGCAAACTTTGTGTCTGGTCAATACTAAGTAAAATGTATTTTGGACATCTCTCAACAGTCATTGCGATTGTGATACAGTGTATTTACAACATGGCTAATATATTCTTAATTTACAATTTATAAAATATGAATTATATCTTGGTCATGCAGGCCTCAAATTTCATCAAATTTGAGTCAAGGCCACCTTTTTTGAGGGGGCACAAATCCACTCAAAGGGCACAAGTGATTAATAAAATGTTGTGGCTGTGAACGGTTTGACTTTGAAAGGGGCGGCCAGGCTTGAAAATATGATACAAATAACTAATATTTGTTACTTTAATGTAGATCCTATGGAGAAATGAATTTGATAAAACTGGCATTTTCACAAGGGTACAGTGTAGTAACACCATCGGTGAGCAGGATGTGAACTTTGGTATTAAAACCCTTTAACATTTTCTTTATCAAGCCAGCTGAATGGGCGATAGAAATTCATTGAAGGATACAGTGCCAAGGGCTAGTGCCACATCTTATTACACGCACACACACAGTATGATAACACACACAGAGATGCACACTGTAACCACATTTCTTGGTGTACGTGCCAAAATGCAATGCCAGTGACTTGCTAGTCTCATATCCAGACTCGTTCATTGAATTGTTGGGTAGGGGTAGCTGTAGCTGTGAAGGTGCAGTCTCTTAATTAAGAGACCGGCATAGTGATACACCATGCATCATTATGGATGGATGGGTGTTCATGTGTTCCTGCTAGACTCATCATTCATGTTCAGTCCATGACATGGAGATTCATTGGCATTCTTAGGGGGTCAAAAGCCATTTTATCCTGAGCCTCTTACAAGAGGCTTCAACCAGCTCATATATCAGGTGCAGTCCATCAGCTGTAACAATGTCACCCTTTGAATTTCCTTTAATGCATTTCTTTGCACAAAAGCAAAGTGCAATGAATAAGAAACCATGCAAAAGAATGGTTTGCTAAATGTTATCCCTCAGTTTTAACAGACATTCAGTAAGATCAACATTAAATCTTTTCCATAAAAAGATAGCAACTTGACACAAACAGGGACAAAACAGCATTGTGTAGTACTGCTGTACAAATGTATGTACATGCATATGTTTCATTATACTGTATGTATGTAGTCTTTGATCACTGACCAGAGTTGATAATTCCATTGTTCGTCACACCACAACTTTGAGTCTAATTGACTTTTAATATTTCTTTTCTCTTTTATGTTGTTGAAAATGTTCAATATGAATCACAGAAAAAAACATTGTATATTTGGCAAATATAGAGTGGAGCATACTAGCTTTGCACAGAAACATCATCTGCTCTCTTGCATTTCTTGCAGATTTTTTTTTTTTTTTAAAGATGGGGGGGGGGAGAATTTATCCAAAGCATACCTCAGGAGCTTTCCTTAAATTGAATAGATATATTACTGAAATCAGTATTGTCCAAAAAGAATAGTTTTGACGCTAAAATGCAAACTGGACCTTTTTGGGCCTCTACACTAAATACTGCCCACAAACTTCTGTCTCTATTGTGCATATAGTCTTTGTGGAGATCCCATGCTATAGGCATCGCCCTCAAGATGACTGGGGTAGCACACACTCCACCATCATTAGCATTCACACTCACTGGAATATTTGACCTGGCCAGGGTTCTGCGATTACAAGCTAAACAGTGTGCTCGCTAAACCAAGAGACAAAATAGTGCAGTGATGTGGAATATATGTAACAGTGACGAACTAAGTCTTTGCATTGACCCTGTACATACTGTACTACCAAGCCCTTGCATTTCTGGACCCTGAGAAGGGTGATAGAAAGACCCTGAGTATACCTCTCTACAAAAAGGAATGGCTATTATTATGCTATAATGGTTCAGTACTACTGAAAAGAGCAACTTAACTTGTTTAAATCAAGATGGGTCAACATCTGTTGTTGAAGCATCAGTCTGCATGGCATTATTTGTGAATCGATAAAGTGTTTGAGTTACGTGTACTGTATCAAGGTTTATTGAACAAGAACAAAATTGCACCCTTTCAATTTATTTTAAAGAATATTGCTACTGTCTAATTCAGGATTCTGGGAATTTTACTCTGCAAAAACTGTCATTTAAAACCATCCCATTTCCTACACTCAGTCACTAACTCACATACATACACATACAATGTAGGTGTAGGTGTACAACACTGTACATGTACTTCCAGCTTCTCCCCTTCATAAGATAGTAAAATACCCGAAGGTGCACGTGTATGACACTTTACCTCCACTCATATCTCCACATGAATTGTGTGATACACTGTGTATCCTAGGTTACACCAAATGCTGTGTACACTATACAATGTGTACACACACTAAATTGTACTCTATACAGAGATGACTCTGGCACACAACCATGTTTCCAATGGGGCAGGGAAGCAATCTCTTTAGTATCCAAGGTTATATGTACATTGTATGCACAAATCTGGCTCGTTTATGGATTCATGATGTCATAATAGATGTACCAAAATGAAAAGCCAAGGCCTCATATGAAGGCATGTTTCAAGGAGATTCATAAACTGAAGTACGTTGTATTACTGTAAAAGTGGATATTTTCGCGCGACTAATTTTTCGCGCCTGGCTGGATAAGAGTTTCGCGTGTTTTTAATTCCGCGGTATCAAGACATCAACTACAGGAACATATGGCAAGCAGAAATATTCGCGTGCTTTTATTTTCGCGCTAGTTTCTGTTTGCGCGAAATGCGCGAAAATTTCAACACCTCGAAAATTTCCACTTTTACAGTACTCATAAACATGAAAATAAACATGAAAATGAAAGGTAAAAAATAAAAGAATAAAAGCAACACATAAGTACCATGACCACGATGGCTACTTTGAGATTTTGAGGTTCCAATAAGATTAAAATGCCTTCCACGTGTATAAATGTATGACTTTTAAGAAGCTCAGAATCTGTAGTTTACCTTGATTCAAAATGCTCAAAGTTTGAACAAGATGCTGTGAAAAACATTTGGTGATATATCAGTTCTATTCTCTTGAGTCCACTGTATACTTGTATCCACTTTATCAGGGTATATACATGGGTTTGTATGCCTGTACTTCAACCCATAACTCACAGACTTGTAATTGGTTCTACACCTTTGGGTTATCCCTACTCAGAAGGCAGAATCCCCTCTATGTCACCTCACTTGGCTGGGGACGAGTATTGTACTGTTGGATCATGTGTCTAGACGACTATTGGCATTTGGACAGGACTTCCCCCTTCTGGGTCTCCTGTACATTGAGGACTCTATTTGACCTTCATAATGCCATCTAGGCACAGTGCTATAAACCCATGTGCTAGCTTGCCTTCTTCTTTTTTCCTTATTGTGAAGTGCAACAATGTATGTACAGTCCATCTTCTGGTGTATTAATGTGCTGTTTGGCTGATTTTTAAAGTGTAGTGTATATGGTGCATTCAAACACAATAGAAATATTGTCTGAGACAGCTACTGTAAAACCAGAAAGGTTCATGTGCATTTTAATTTTGTGAGCCAAATTTGAGAAATTAAAATGCACATGAAAGTTTTTGTCTGCACTATATGAAGACATTGGATGCCAGGGGCCATTTGTGGAATTTCACACCACGAAAAAGGCCGCCAGCGCTAATTTGTGAAAATTCCATGTCTCGAATACAGCTGTACTTATTGCTTTATAGTCATACCCTGTTTAGAGTCCCCTCAACAATGCCTTCAAGAATATCACAATATGCAATATATATAACACCATCATTTCTCCCAGGTGGACATAAGGTAATCGTTTTTTAAGGCAAACATTTGACACTTGTGACATCATTTTTCATCAAGAGAAGTGAAAATTAGGCAGGGTTGCAGACATGCTTTTGAATAATAATTTTGATACTTTAACTTGGTTGTAGATTAGCATTTTTGCAGATTTCCTATTACAGCACAAACTTCTTGTGACAAGACCTACGTGCCACAAAGCTCCTACCTACATTGTACATGTATGCTAACCACATTATACCTGGACAATAAATAAAATTTAAAGACTTTGTACCCGGTAGGAGGTCAAATTTTTTGTGGTCTTGGTGAGGGAATAGTGGCCAACAACTTTGACACTCGATAGTCTCTGAAATCTGATAACTCATGTCCTGGACAAATGTGAATCATACCTTAAGAATAAACAATAGCAAGACAAGGTAGTGATACTAACTGCTATGTAAATGGAGGAAGCGAATTTTCTGGTATTGGTATGAAACAGAAGTTCTGCAAGTGAAAGTGATAAAATCATACTTCCCTGGATAAATATTCAACATAAAACTTCATAATGCAGCTCTCGATAAGGAAGGGATATAAAATTTACAATGCCTTCACTTTCGTGATATACAAGTCTACATGTACATGTTCTGGGGACTGTACTCTTTTATGTGTCCCATAGATTTGAGCAGAGACATGGGAGCTATTTCCTGGTTCTCACTTTTACCTGGAAAAGCTGCAAACTGAAATACATTTGTTATGTATGCATCGCTAAAAATCCTTCAAGATGACAGGGCAAGAACACTCCCTTTTTTTTTTAAAGCAGAAATAAAACAAACAAACAAACAAGCAAATGTACTAGTGTTGCCTTTGGTGACACTTTAGTCTATGTTCAGAAACAGACTATCGGCATTTACTAATAAATCACAATAGCTGGAATGCATAAAGGCAGTTTAAATCTGGTTGATATAAATCTATTCTGACTACAAGTGGAAAGATACACCTTGCTTTCATCATTGTTTATTTCAGTTGTTGTCTGATTCTGAAAGGTCATTGGGTCACTGTAATTCTGTAGATAATTACCAACATGAAATGGGAAAAAATGACTTTCTGCCATATTAGGTTTCTCCCATTTCTTTTTTCAAACAAACAGAGAAGGAACAAACACTTCTGCGATGGAAACTCACTCACCTTACTAAGTCTTGAGAAATTAAATATGTAGGTACCTTTAAATATGAAATATTTGCCTGATATGTGCAGGTACTACAACAGCACAACACACTACTCAAGTTACCCACTATTTCTCACTTTCTCAAAAAAGGTTGCCTGGATTAGAGATGCTCGTGTCATATCTCACACCATAAAAGATTACATAATAACTAAATGGATGATAACGATGTAACAAATGGACCAGAAAACCCTACTTTCACTTTCAAGCGAGCAAATATACAGTCAACCCTGCAAAGTCGACACTGAATATTTGCCTAAATCAAAGGTCTTTTCAAGTCCTCTTCCCTTTATATTCTATTGATTTTCGTCCCTCATACGCTGAATTTTCGGTAAGTCGAACCTGTATTTCCTCAGTCTCAACAGATTCGACTTAGGCTAGGTCGACTGTATCAACAATAATGTAGTCTCCACAAAAAATATAAATGGACTGCGGTCAACATAGAATTACACTGCACGCCTTTTGAACATTATCTACCATATCATCTCCCTGTAAAAAGGAGTTTTTTACTGCATCTGCAGGTACAGCTGTATGTATATGCCCACATCTCCAGGACAAAAAGCTTCTACTACTTTGCAAGTCTTAATTCAATTCATGCAAGTTTCTGCATGTTGCCTCCTGATTATAACAATGTGCTCCAATAATGTACAAAATTGTATTCAATCAGCTTAGTAGATAAACTTCCATTCACTTTGCTGTGCGGACTGTATGATCTATCTGCGCACATGCAAGTTTGAACTGCAGTGCTGCTGCGTCTTGTACAATGTAGGCGAGCAGAGTTTGAATACTGTTTCCTGATAAAGCATGCAAAATGGTGTTTTTAAAGAGGTATAAACCATGATATTGGTGTGCTTCACTCATTCCTTGAATATAGTGCATGACAAGTTGTGTGAACTCTTATAACAAAAAAAAAGGAGGAATTCTATCCCGTTTCCTACTTGTCGTTATGCCGCAAGTAAGTCCGCACAGCAGCCAGAGGGCAAGATACGTTTGTACATATGCTGTGAGGGGCTGATGGTACTACCAACCGTACAGTTTACAAGAGGCCACTGAACCAAAGCCAATGGCAGGTTTATCGGTCCATGTAACCTTCAGAAATATCTGTGAGCAGTTAAAGGCACACAGACCTGGTGGTTTAGTTGAATGCGTATGCCGGCGCACAGCGCAAGTTTCCTACAGAGACCTATGCTATCGACTCCTCTTTAATAGCACTTATGCTTCAACCCATTTCCATGAGTCCAAAGAAGTCCGATCCGCTGTTTAGTCAGTGGTCCGATCACAGCTCAGCTCACGATTCAGCTGATGATGACAGTTTTAGCAAACTTCTTCTGTGACGTCATTCTAAGAAGCATGCACCCTGGCCCTGGCATCACTACAGACTGCGTGATGTGCAGAGAACACAACAAAGGCAACATTACCTAGCAACATCTACAATTGTACCCGCTTTACTCTTGATGACAGCTCAACTACAGCAATCTTCGTATCATCAATGCTAGCGGTGATCGGCACTATCATCCAACAGTGCCCCCGCAACTACCGGGTCTACCCACCTTTAAGAGGCATAACACACATTGACCCTCCTTCAGTATCTTATCACAGATATGTTTGGTCTGGCCAAGGAGCTTGGTCTGGCCATATTCATGGGATATGTCAGGATCAGGGAGCACCAGGGGGCAGGAGTGAGGTGATGTCAAATGATGTCAGTACAGTATTGTCAGTTTGGCAGTGGCCTGTGGTCTTCTGTGCAGTGAACTACAGACTGGACATTATTTCTAAAGTAAAATACCCTGTTTGCTGGAGGCATTGTAGATGGTAGGGTGCCTATTTGCGGCAGGGGCCGTTTCATTCATTGATGAAAAGGCCTAATCACGTGTCACTTCCCATAACACTTGCGAGTAACTCCTCCTGCTTGTGTTCTAAAGTGGGACTAAGCACACATGATGTTCATTAGCTGTTTTATTCATGAATGAAAGTGCCCCTACCAGAAATAGGCACCCTAGGCCTGCCGCAAACATGGTTGAAAAATGCCTGACAAATTTTGAAAAATCAAAGCAAGCTGCCCACAGTATTAGATTTATGCACTTGTCAATGTAATGACTCACCCCACTACCCCCGGACATGGGTGCGTCATTTCCTCGTTTGGTCCGTCAAATTTGTGACCCAGGTGTTCGTCATTTTACCAGCTTTGTCCGTCAAATTTTTGACCGAGGGGTGCGTCAAAATCCCATCATTGTCGGTCAAAATTTTGACCGAGGGGTGCGTCATGGTACGTCACTTGGCTATGGAAAATAACACGCATTATTTTGAACCAAGGGGTGCGTCATGGTACGTTACTTGGCTATGGAAAACTGCACGCATTTTTGCACGCTACCGGTCTACATGTACTGCGAGTGAAATTACAGTGAGTGCTTTCCCGCGGCTAGTGAAAATCAAAGTCGGGAAGCGTTTTGGAATAAGAGGAAAAAATGCTTGCCAGAATCTGGCAAGCAAAGAATTTAAAAGCCACCCTTTCTCCTTACATTTTCCCTCCAACAAACCCATGAAATCATGCATACTCAATCTCAAACCAGGGACTGTTCAGCGATGTAACAACTTAGTTCAATCTTTCCTGTCGAAACGGCAGCAGAAGACCTGCCTGCCGCATGCCATTTTCTGCTCGCGGGATAGCCCGACCAGACGCGCGACGCGCGCTGTTAGCTGTGTGAATCTCTACGTACAGCGACTAGGCTGTATGTAGTTTACGCAGTACTCGAGCGGGAATGCCGTGGCGTGGTGTGTACCTACCTGTGCTGCAGCAGTATGCATCCACCGCACTAGCGATGGCCGCGCACATACAGCGCATTCTGCACACATGTGATTGTCATGTATGGATTGCATGCACAGAATACATACGGAATATCGTAGCAGCAGCGTGATGTACGGTGAATGACGGTACGGTGCTTACATGGTAGGGAAACTTGCTGAAACTTTTACAAATTATGTGTACGAACCAAAAGAAAATGAAATTGTTTGAATAAAACGTATGCAAAAATCGTTTCAGTATTTACGAGGGTGCGTCAAATGTACCGAGGATGTCCGTCAAAAAAGTGACCGAGGTGTGCGACACTTTCAACGTGTTGTCCGTCAAAAAAGTGACTGTGGTGTTCGTCACTTGCAGCGTTATGTCTGTCAAAAAAGTGACTGTGGTGTCCGTCAAAAACCCCGTGTGGTCAGTCAAAAAATGACCATGACGCACCCATGTCCGGGGGTAGTGGGGTGCGTCATTACATTGACAAGTGCATTATAGATCTATGATTCAACCATAATGGCATCCAACATTTGTCTGCTTTCTGCATGGTAGCTAGAAATCGAACTTAGAATCTATGATTTTGCGCGCAGTTGAATTTTGGCACTGGAGGTCGAACCTTGGTGCAATTTTTAGAATCTTCTCAGTGACAGTGACAGTGCCATTGCCGTGGCCATCACTGCCAGTGGCATCACCTCCCAAAACGCCCATGGTCACAAGCAAGCATTGGTCAGTATTGACCGAAAGATCGGTCTGTATCTGGTCATCGCAGATATGTTCCGCGGAGACTAGATAGATGTCTAGTAGAATCTACGTCTGGCTTCTTGGAATCCCCTGTGGGCTGTTCACACAGAACTATCAGTTAAATAGGTAGTATGATCAAGTGGGGTCTGAAAGCATAGCCAGCGCACGCGATCTCTGCCATTTTGGTAAGTCTTTTGTTACATCACGGCTTGCGTGCGCAGAACAGGGTTTGCAGCATAGCGCAGGCTAACTGCGACAGCCGCCACACGCAGTGTGGCGGCTGCGCCGTGCTCCCATTCAAGATCTTCATGTTGAACAAACGGGTGCCTTTGCGGCGCTATATTTCCTTAATTTTTCAACAGAAACTACTAGGAATACTTACATGGGTCGATGAAACCTAAATGACTATCATCGGCGACTGTTTGATGCATTTCATTGCTTGTGATGCACAAAATGATGTCTTATAAGCAGCTCACCGATGTTCACAGAATTCACAATCACTTGCACAAGCGCACAGAATACTTGAACTGTATTGCTAGCCTTTTGTCAAGGCCCTCTCGCTGTAACGGAAGAGCGAACGGACGAGCGAAGCTAGTCCATCCGAGCGCACAGCGCTACCCCACTCGGCTGGCTCTCCACACCATACAGCGAGAGGGCCTTGACAAAAGGCTACGTATCACTTTCTACAGACGTAAATATTCATAAATGAATGATACACGCCAAAAAAAAAAAATAATAATAATAACAACAACAACATGCTGCTGGCATTTTTTTTTCCGTACCCTTAGTACGCCGAAGAAATGTGTTCCAGTAATGCTGCTTGAATCGCTTACAAAATAATAATAATAATGATAATAATGTCTTGATCATGCACACTGAGTTCATGAATATTCATTTACAATGTTACTAGTATTATGTACATCGACGATGCAGCCGATGGGGGAAAAAAAAAACAAGGAAAAACTGAAACCCCACCTCTTCCTCTATCTCACTGAATATGGCATCCATGATGCTGTGATTCAAATCACAATTCTATATAAACTAGACTGTTAGTAGTTGTAACTAAGCCAGCCGTGTAATTGTATACAAAATGATACAGTACTGTACCTGGTACTACAGTATTGCAAACATTGAAAATGAACTGTTTGATGCATATTCATTTCACCTTGTAATTATGCATTATTCATATCCTTGAGCTTCCCTACCGATGACGTCATTATTTACGCATGCGTAGATGCGTGCAAATGGATACACGTTCAAAATGGCAGCAAGGGGCAGGTCGCTTACTCCTAAAAAATGTGGAAAATTTTGCAGTTTCCAGATGAATTGGTGAGAAGAACCAAGCCAATGAAGTAATCTATACTTCAATTTTGATCGTTACTGTGTTCATTATCGAAATTTAGTTATTGTTTATTTGTGAAGTCGCCGCATGTGGCAATAGGGGAGCTCACATAAGCGAAACTGCGGGGAAGCCGCCAGGACCGCGCCTGGCGGCGCGGTCTCCGGGGCTAAGCGCAGGCCTACGCTGACTTTTTTTTCTTCTTTTTTACCTCCCCCTGTTCATCGCAAGCCGTGACGTAACAGAAGACTGATCAAAATGGCGGCATGTAAAGTGCTAGAAAGGAAGATCCGTCTGTCCGGAGGACTCTTTTATATTTTGCCATTAACGCTGTCTTCCGAGGGGATCCGTGAAGCCAGACGCAGTCTCTGCGAAACATTCTTCGACTGACAGATACAGACCGATCTTTCGGTCAAGTAAAGTGCGTGCAACTGGAAAGCTACGCGTGGGTTGTGAATGGGCTTGATCATTCTACCTACTAACAACGTTAGTATTTATTTCTGTGGCTGTTCATGGGCCTGATGAGTAAAAAAAAAACCTTAAGTAGGTCCTAAAAGTTTTTTAAAAAAATGATTTTTAAAAATGATTAAAAAACTCCTCCAGACAGACAGATTTTTCTATCTAACATATGTACAACTGTAAGTCTTAATGAGCTTCATCAAGCAATAGGCACGGATTTTCTCAAGTCTAAATAAACTCACAAGTCACAGAAACAAATTTATTACACTCAATCATAAGTCTCTACATTACACAGTGCAGTACAAAATGCACTGCAACTGCGGAGAACGCCATTTACATGTACAGTACAGTGTACGCGTACAGGCGCAGGCCTTCCAGGTTCCACGTACACGTGTAGCGTGCATGCATGATTCGGTGTGTATTAAAGGAGTCCGAGGTACGTGCATCGCGCCGGGGCCGCCGATCAAAAGTATACCAACACATGACATAACATACAATATATTATCTGAACTGAACAACATCTTTCTCCTTTATACACTACAAAGTGTTCATATTCTAAAATTGTTCACGCACACTCTTATTAGACCAAAATAGTCAATAACGATACATTATTTGAAGATAAAATTTACCTGCTTTGCTGCCCTGCGCTGCTACCCCGGTGTTATCACGCGTTGCTCGGCTGATGTGCCCGAAGAATTGCCCCGGAAGTGTTCAGGGTTACTTCTCTTGCGGAATTTCCAGACATGCATGCATGCAGCGGTTGAATGTCCGTATGTGTGTACGTGTGTGCGTGTGTGTGTGGCGGCGGGGGCCCACTTACAGATTCCGTGCATTTTTACAAAAGAATATAGAAGCTATAGCTTCTATACTCTTTGATTTTTACTGTATCGGAGCTCTCACCTCCCTGCCATCGAATCAACTTTTTACGAAATGGGGCCCAGCTTTAACACTGAATATCTTGAGTACGAGTACAATCCACTAGCATTTGAGTATTTTAAAAGAGTTCCATCGATCTTCTTGATTTATGAGTTTTTGTTTGAGTGTTCTGTTTTTGTTTTTGTTTGTTTTTGTTATGTTTTGTATGTTTTTTGTGTGTTGGGGGGGGGGGTATAAGGTGGGAAGGAAGAACTGACTGGGGTACTCCATTAGTAGGGTGGTTTGGGTGTTTGTTTGTTTTTTATAGGAATAGGGGGCTAAACTTCAGATGGACCAGAATGAGTGTGAGAATATAAAGGTTCCATTGATTTATAGATAATATGATTTGTGCAGTGATGAATGAATATATCAAAAAGGGATTATGTGTCAGAAAAAAAGTAGTAAAAAAGATAAAACGGTATAATTTCCATCATGGGCCTATATATGGATTGTGATTTATGTTTGGTGAAAAGAAAATGCATCAGCGGAGTTAAAGGATCTTACGAAAATTGGTGCAAAGATATAATAGGGGCGCTATTGTAGGCCCTGTATTTGTTTGGCACAATATGTGTTTCCATCGATGAAGAATAAAATATTCATTAAAACAAACCAATATGATGAGTTGAGGAAGAACGTAACTTCATTAGCATAGATTTATAATGATTGCGCAAGGCCAGGGTTGACAAAACAACAAAATCAGAATTACTAGTAAACTTGATAGGCCGATTTTAAACTATATATATCTCTTCAAGTTTATATATATATATATATATATATATATATATATATATATATAAGGCTCCTTAAAAAAACAAAGAGGAAAGTGTAAGAATTCTTTCACTCAGATTCCATTTTCTGTCCGATCACATCAATGACTGCCTTGCTTGTTTGATTTTCTCCTTCTCCTTGTAAAAAGTTATAAATGCTTGCAGGTTGAAAACATTTTGCATTAATTCATGATATTCATGGTCACAGACTCTACTCCTGGCTCTCTCCTATGTACTTTTAGGTTATGACATATTGACACAATGAACAACAGACCCTATAATGGAACAGGACCCTAATGGAATCAGATGCTATACTACTGAAAATTAAGTTTCATAAGAATAAAAGTGACTGTAGACTTTAAACTTCTTTCATTTTTTTCCAATATGCTGTTTGGTAATGATAATAATAATAATGATAATAATCATAATGATATTATTATTATTATTATTATTATTGAAAATGATAATGATAATAGGTCTAAACAAAGAACGATAACTATTATCGACGATAAATAAACAATTGTTGATACTTTTCAGAGGAGTACACCTGACAGATTTTCAATACTTTTGTAGCTCTAATTTTACTGTTTTGATAAAGCTAGACAAGAGAAAAATAAATCAAATAAACAAAAAAAAGAAGTTGCATTGGCCGGGAATCGAACCCGGGCCTCCCGCGTGGCAGGCGAGAATTCTACCACTGAACCACCAATGCTTTCAAATTTGTGTCGGTGTACATTGCCAATGAATCATCTAGAACCGTTCACTAGAGGTCGCTCTTCAGAGCCATCTTTAGATGGCGCACTCAGAGCTCTGTCACTGATGCATGAATGAGGATGCAAACTTCCGACACAAGATTCTCACTCATTGTTCAGACTCTCAAAATATTCAATCATGATTGGTTGAGAAGGTACGCGCTACCATATATTTATTTTGCCTATACAGCTGTAAAACGGACGAGACCTCCCTGGTCAAAAAGTATAATGACCGGTAATTAGGCCCTATATTTCATTTCATTTCATTTTATTTCATGTCCAACAATGCAAAACATTTACATACACAAAATAGTACAATATCAATACAATGTAGTAAAGAAAAATACATGAAATTAACAATAATACGCATATTATATGAGCAGATGAAATTGAATTAAAATCAAAGTTGCAGGAAATGGAGGAGACTTGCTGTATGCTTGTATTTTGCATTCTCCTCGTGGGTAAAATAACTACAGTAAATAACTTACTTCAAGGAAGCAAGTCGGTTAGATAAAATATACTATACATGTAAACTATAGAGTTTGTTTGCAAAAACCGATAAGTCCATTTTTGACGATTTGAAGTACGGTTTCTGTCATAAAGTACAAAATAATACCTTTTAAATGATATATTGGTCACTACATATACAGGTATATTTTTGAAGTTATGGTCAAAAGAAGCAAAAAATTTCTTATTATTCTCTCTATTTTTCTTGACCTTTAATTGCAAATATCTCCATTTGACAAATGGACTCATCGGTTTTTGCAAACAAACTCTTCATATATACAATGTATATGTGTGTGTGTGTGTGTGTGTGTGTGTAAATAGGGCCTATATAAGTACACACACTTCGTGTATACAAACAAAAAGAGTGGAGGAAAAGAAGAAAAAGAAGGAAATTCTCTTGGAAGGAGAAACAGAAAGAGACATGAGGACACTATACAGATTGCAGGGAAAAGGCAAGAAGGGAGAAGAGATGAAGGGTCTATACCAGCACACGCGAGGCACAGGATGTATGGATCACAGTGATAAATATATACATATAAAAAAAAGGAATAGGTAGAAGAAAATGAGTATGTCGAATAAAAAAGAGAACTCAAAGTTAAGGCTAACTAAAATGTAACTCATTCCACTATATAAGAATTAATGTATGAACAACTTCTTCAATTTGAATGTGAATGTGTTTAAACTTATACAGAGCTTTACTATTATCGAGAGAATTCCAAAATTTGGGGCCAGTAAAGGAAAACATATACTTAGCAAAAAAATAAGAAATGAAAAAAAGAAATGAGTTGGATTGCCGGATACATAGGGTAAAAATGAGCAGATTTATATTTAGTGAACATGGGCTCACTACAGATGGGAGAGAATTGTTGGTAAATTTGTACACAAATTGTCCTAAATGTAAAAATACAATTCTTTTAAACCTTTATATTGTATATTGTCATGAAATAAAACTTTAGTGTGACTCAGTTAACTTCTCCATGTTTACGAAGAACTTTTATTCTGTAACAAAAATAATTATTCTTTCTAAATGCGAGATATGTGTTTCTCCTGGCGAGTATACCATAACTTAAATGATATATAATGATAAATAGACTCTCATCATGAGATGAAATAAGCAGAGACTCCAACTCTCCCGTTTTCGACGGGAGATCTCCCGCCGAAAGCCCATTTTTGCAAAATCTCCCGTTCTCCCGTTTGAGATTTGATTTCTCCCGCCCTGGCTCTGTGTCTCCCGTTGGAAAGGATTTCTTACTTATTGCTATCGTATATCGGGTGAAAAAAATAAGCCTTAACATCTAGAACCCTAGGAACTTCGCGCTTCGCACACATCAACTTGGAGTCTCCCGTTTGCTAGGGGTTTCGGGCGGGAGAATCTCCAGATCAGAAGGTGCTTGGGGTTGGAGTCTCTGAATAAGTGAGATCAATGTGACAATAAAAGGATACGTTCTTGGGTAAACAACAGCTTTGATTTCATCACACCTAAAAAAAAAACAAAAGTATTAATTTTCTTGAACTTGTACGGCTTATGGAGTCAATATTCCAAGTGAGTTTATGGTCAAGAATCAAACCTAAAATTCTGATTGAAGAAACTCATTTTCAAAAGAATTGCTGAAAAATATACATTTAGTTTTTTGAAGATATATTGACAATTTCTTTGCTCTTATCAATGAGATTTCATTGTTTTAGTTACTCGTGATGGTGTGATTGAAGGAGCATACCTGCCTCATCATATTAGAAAGAAAACAATTCACCTAAGATTTTCTAAATTTTGTAAAAGGATTGTATTAGTCAAACGCGCGACACCTTCGAAACAGTCGATCCAAACGTCCTCGGCTGTCTCCTCGGGTAAGACCGTTTCGAAGGGCTTCGTGTGGCTTTTATAATCAATTAATGCCTTCAATACCAATGCATGATTCATGTGTATATCCAACAGTATGAAGGTTACTGTCAACGTGAATGATTTTGATTGGAGTGCGGATATCGTCACCATTAGAATGAAATAAGTCTTACACTTAGCAATTGTGAATTAATTCTCGAAAGAAATTATTCTTTTTCATCAGTTTCATTTATTATCGAATTTGAATACATATTAAATTAATTCCTTGACAATATTCAGTGCGAATTGATCGAGCCGAGTATTTTCGTGTTCACTTCTTGTAAACGATTTCTGCAGGGTGAAAGTCCGCCTCAGGATGTTTTTATTGTGGACAAGAATAATCATAATTTATTATTCTATTTTTATCGACGGAGCAGTATCTAGGTGACATGGCCATGGAGTGTAGAAATTCACGCAGGTGTGGCAGTGGCTTTTGACGCGCAGCTGCAAAGTAGCAATTAAATTAATGGTTAGGTCCCACGCTTTTCTCGGAGCTGTGTGATCATGGTGGGAATGAAACATGAAAAATTTGAGATTTTTTCCCCCTCCCTTTTGTTTTTGCCCCAAAAGGAGAAGCAGTCGAATTGGATAATGTATTGATCACACAATGAAATCAGTCATTCGTGAAAGCCGACAGTTTGCGAGGACTGCCGATCACCGGCGCGGCGGCGGGTGGCGGTCACGGAACTCTTCTGTGGTGGCGGTCCGTGTGAAGCGCACACACAGCAGTCTGCTCGTTGTATCGTTATCACAGGATTAGCCAATCAGAACACGGCTAGGCTTTGGCACGAGTCCGGGGGTGGTATTCTGTAAGCGCGATCCTTATTTCAATCCTAGGAGCGCGCGTAGGACAGAAAATAGGATACCCTTAGGACAGGCAAAATCGGTATTCTGTAAGCCTGTCCTAAGCCTATCCTAGGACAGTCATTTATGAATAATGAATATTAATGAGGAAAGACAGGACACGCCCTGCGCAGTATCTATAAGCCAATCATCTGGCTAATTTTACGCAATGCGCGCCCAAGATCTACATTGCTCAAACATGCGCTTCACGCAGCTTTACTGTGCAAGGAGTTTAAAATGTATTGTCAGTCTAATTTTAATAATAATAATAATAATAATAGTGGCTACTTGTATAGCGCACAGGTCCACTTTTCAGTGCTCATGGCGCTTCAAAAATGAAAAGATATCATATATCATATCATTTTACAGTTAAGAATACAATTTTGATTATCAAAGCTTTAGCACGCACTTAGCCCACCATAGTAAATGTGACCTTACGAGTTCCATTAATTTGCATTTAAAGTTTTTGCAGAAATTAGCTCAAATTTTGAACTTTTGGAGGATTTGATTTGATTGATTTGATTTTATTGTTCCACATCTCAAAGCATCAAACACGATACGATCGATTGAACATAAGATTAAACATAGCGTCGTAATTACAAAGAATACAAGAGAAGACAATTTAACAAACATGAAATGTGGGGACTTACTAAAAAGCAAAGCTTGTAATGTATAGGTCCCTGTATATATGAAAGTGTTGGTCTTCTTAAACAACCTAGTAACGAAAACTATGAAAGGAAGGAAAGGGACGTAAAAGAAAAGAGAGCAAAAAGAGCAAGAGAAAGGAATAAAATATACGAAAGCATAGCGAAATACAAAGTAGCCACCTGTATTGCGCTTACAAGACTCCTTGTCACCCGAGCAACAGTTACGTAACTGTAAGAATGCGCAAAAATGCATATGATACATAATGATTCATTAATTCAGGAATAGCCTTGACATAAATGACTCAGTAAAAAGAGACCGAAAAGCAAACTTGGAATACATATAATAAACAACGAATCTGATAAAGAAGAGGGAGTTCAAATAAAATTGCATGTTGTATTATTAGGTATAAGCCTACACATGGGATTTTTTTAGTTTACGTTTAAAACAATTCAGTGACAACGATTCAGTAATGTCGGAGTCAAGGCTATTCCATAATGTCGGACCTGTATGTACTATTGTTTTAAGAGCAAATGCATTTCTCACGGGAGAAAAGTGAAATGAAATTTTCCTGTCTTGTAGGGTAGGAATGTGTATTTTTTACAAACATGGCAGTGAAAGCATAAGGTAATTCGTCTTTAGTTAACTGGTTTGTAAATAAATATCCCAAGGGAGTAAGAATATACATCAAAAATCTTTAAGAGGTTATTACTTTTGAAGAGTGGGCTTGTCGGTGCTAAATAATTGGTACAATTGATAATCCTTATAGCTCGCTTTTGTATTCTAAAGATAGACTCCAGGCGTATTTTGGAACAATTCCCCTAGGCCAGTATGCTATAATGAAGATACGGCAATAACAAAGTCGCATATATAATGTACGTAATATATATATATATATATATATATATATATATATATGGGGAAAACATGCTTAAGCTTCTGTATAACACCCAAATTTCTTGATAATAACTTACATACATGATTTGAAGAGTTTGTTTTAAAAAACCGATAAGTCCATATTTGCCAAATGGAGATATTTGCGATTAAAAGTCAAGAAAAATAAAGAGAATAATAAGAATATTTTTGTTTCTTTTGACCATAACTTTAAAAATGTACCTTTATATGTAGTGACCAATATATCATTTAAAAGGTACTATTTTGTACTTTATGACAGAGACCGTTACTCAAAATCTTCAAAAATGGACTTATCGGTTTTTGCGAACAAACTCTTCATTTGTTTGTTCCTGCCAAGATAATTTACAATCAATTAAAAGACTAAGAAATTTAACTGAATTTGTCTGTTGTAAGTTTACTCCTGTGATTGAAATTGAGCCAGGTAACTAGTGATTGTATTACTAAGCACCATAAAATTAGTTTTGTTTAGATTTAGGGATAATTTGTTACTTTGAATCCAATCATTGACGTGATTCAACTCAGAGTTAAGCATATCAAGTAACTCAGTAGGATTTTTGTGCGTCAAAAAAAGACTTGAATCGTCCGCAAACAAGAGGAAAGAAAGGAGTGCGGACGACCTGGGCAAATCATTTATGTACACAATAAAAAGAAGTGGTCCCAAAAGGGAGCCTTGTGGAACACCACATGTTATATTTGCTGTGCTTGAATCAGAATCATTACTGTGTACAAATTGTGATCAATTTGTGAGGTAATCTCTGAACCACTCCAAGGCGCTGCCACGAATCCCGTAATGAGATAGTTTGTACAGTAATATTTCATGATCAATAGTGTCAAACGCCTTGGAGTGGTCCAGAAAAACTCCAACAGTGTGAGATTTAGCTTCGATAGCTTGAACAACTTTATCTATTAACAACAAAGCGGCGTGGGTAGTCGAATGTTTTTTGCGAAAACCAAATTGAGTGTCTACTAAGATATCATGATCATTTAAAAACTTGATAGTTCGGGAGTAGAAAACTTTTTCAAGTACTTTGGAGAATGATGATAAAAGAGATAGGTCTATAATTGCCCAGGTCGTCCTGTCTGCCTTTCTTAAAAACATGAATAATCTTGGCAACTTTCATTTTACTAGGAAAAAGGCCAGTCATTAAAGACAAATTAAATACATGGGTCAAAGGTGCGGCTACTTCATAAATGATTTGTTTAAGAAGAAACAGTGAAATACCATCATAGCCTGAGCTTCCGGCTTTACAATTATTTACAATATCAATAACATCCAATGCAGCTACGGGCGTGAAAAATATAGAACTAGGATTGGGATTCACAAGAAATGAATGAAATGTTTTTTCCGTTAGTGGAATATTTCTGGCCAAATTTGACCCAATATTTACAAAATACGTGTTGAATGCTTCAGCAATACCACGGGAGTCATCAATTATCGTTCCATTTTGTATCATTTTATCAATTCCCAGTTTCTTTCCATCATTCTTTTTTAATACATCATTTATAACTTTCCAAGTATAGACTTGATATCATTTCTATGGATTTGAAATTGTGCAGAAAAATAATTTTTTTTTCTCTTTTTTTTTTTTTTTGCTTTACGTAGCACAGAAGTCAAAGTATTTCGGTAAGCTGAGTATTTGCGTTTTGCTTCTTCTGTGCCACTGGACTTATATCTATAAAATAAATTATTTTTACGATTTATAGATCTCAAAATTTCAATTTCATTGAATATATCAAAAGCTATATCAGCGTCATTCGTATTATAAACAACAGACCAGTCGGTATGATCAAGACTCATTTTAAAACTTTCTATACGTTGTTGTGACATTACTCGAAATCCCTTTTATTATAAGTTGTTTTACCTTTTTCAAAAATATCATGTAACGTCACAAATATAGGGAAGTGATCCGATATATCAGAAACAATGATTCCTTGATCGGCAACGTGAGATAAATTTGTAAATGAAGAGTTTGTTTGCAAAAACCGATAAGTCCATTTTTGAAGATTTTGAAGTACGGTCTCTGTCATAAAGTACAAAATAATATCTTTTAAATGATATATTGGTCACTACATATAAAAGTACATTTTTGAAGTTATGGTCAAAAGAAGCAAACATTTTCTTATTGTTCTCTTTATTTTTCTTGACCTTTAATCGCAAATATCTCCGTTTGGCAAATATGGACTTATCGGTTTTTGCAAACAAGCTCTTCAAATATGTTGTCAATTAGTTGTATCAGAAACCCTTGTTGGTTTCGTGATACAAGGTATAAATGAATTATACATCATTGTATCTAAGAATTCCTGACACTGGGGCTTTTCATTATAATGAAATAGATTAATACTAAAGTCTCCCATCATATACAATGCTTGTTCATGAGAGAGGGAGAGTCAAGTATAGTTTGCAATACACCAACAAAATCGTTAAAATTACTATTTGGTGGCCTGTAAATTTCTCCAACTATAAGGTTTTTCGCATTTGGTATAACAATTTCTATAAAGACACACAAGGATGTTGGGTAAACTGGGATATCATCACTGCATGCCAAACTTCGCCCTTAATTCCAAGTTATTATAAAATATATAAGATTTTCTTAAATAAATATAAAGAATGATAATAATAATAATAGATGCACACACAGACACACACACACACACACACACACACACACACACATGCGCTCACATTATTCTATGATCGATATTCTTGTAATAATAATGTCTTGCTTATAGTTACTGTTTGTCCCACTTAAACCAAACCAATGTTCCACTTCTCCCAGGAAAAAAAAAAACCAATGATAACACAAATATGAGACTTATAGGAATATAGCGTAGCAACCCGTATGGCTAGCATCAAAAGTCTTTTGGTCCGATACATGTGTGCCCCATTCTAAATATCAGAAAGTTATTCGAGAAACTTCATCAAATCACAATTTTTGTCCCACTTAATTCACCCCGCTAGCTCTCCCCTATATATCTTTATGGTAGTATAGACTTACATGCAGGGCAATGATAGCAGAATAAATAAAGGAGATTATTGATAGATTAAACAAAGATATAAACATGGAGCTACTATATCTCCATGATATCCTTGTATACGGGTGCTGTTCGTTATTCCGAAGGTTCGCTATTCCGAAGGTTCGTTATTCCGAAGGTTCGTTAATCTGAAACACACAAATTCTCCATACCTAGAGGTTCGTTAATCCGAAAATAAAAAAGGGTTCGTTAATCCGAAAATGAAAAAGGGGTCGTTAATCCGAACATTATATTTGTGGCGTTATTTCGAAGGTTCGTTATTCCGAAGATTTGTTAATTCGAAAATGAAATTCGGAATAACGAACCTTCGGACTGGAAGAGCCTTCGGAATAACGAACCTTCGGAATAACGAGCTGTAACCGTACAAAACACGTAAGTTCACTACATTTTGATAAAAAAAAATGTTAACCCATGCACATGGATTGTTAGGTCACCGGGTTGCGTCACACACTATACGTACGTCTTAATAATAATGTGAGCGTATGGATCCTTGCGTTACTAGTACTTTACATGGCCGGCGGAACCGTGGGGGCCGTGGGGGCTCAGGCCCCCACACTTTTTGTGCACCATACAAAGAAATACATAAGGTGTCATCACTTTGGGCCCCTACAATTTTTTTTAACCCGGAAGTACGTAAGTGGCACTTAATAGAAATAGATAGAGATCTTGAAGTGTAGCGCGGTAAGGTTATGTTTTTCCAATGTAGACCTTTTTTTTTTTTAATTCGCTTGTCAGCTGAAGAAACCCTGAAATGGAAAGGGTGAGAGAAGCTGAGGACCTTTTTTTTTTTTTTCTTGTTAGCTCATGAAACCAGGAAGTATAGGCCCCCACGCTTTTAAAAACGTTCCGCCGGCCCTGCTTTATTCTTCACGCGACCTAGAAGCACACTGCCTACGTTTCTTTTTCTTTGGTTACTAGATCTTCATAGCAACGACTTCGAGGGTCTTGCAATGTGGGCGGCGAAGGTAGGCTACTTGCACTGCGTCCGCATGACGTTCGGGCAGACGTTGAGCATAATAACAATGATAACAACAATAATGACAATAATAATAATAGTAATAATAATAATAATAATGATAATAATAATCATAATCATAATCATAATAATAGTAATAATAGTAATAATAACAATAATAATGATAATGATAATAACAATGATAATATTAATAATGATAATAATCATCAATATTACAATATTAATTATAGATATAATAATAGCTTTTGTTGTTACTGTGTACATAATGTACTTTTTATCTATTTTGTGCCGAATAAAATGAAGTGTGAATTGAATTGAAAATGGCGAACAACAAACAAATAAACACATACCAGCTAGATAAAGAATACAATTGTTTCGAACATTATAGACTGCAGTTTTAGAATCCTCAGTATGAGAGGAACAGATAACTCTCTTGTTCATTTTCTTGTTCATGAATATACAAAATAAGAGACAGTGGGTCGTCAGTAGGCCTATATTCGCAATAGCCCGGCATAATCGCCAGAGAAAGATTGCCTAGAGGCTATCCTTATTTTTGCTCCTAAACTTGATCCTACTTGTGCTTACAGAATACCACTTATCTTAAGATCTCATTAACATCTAATTACATCTAATTAACATATCAAGTTACGCCCCTATCCTAAACTGGGAGAGAAATAAGGATCCCTGACGTCACTATCCTATTTCTCCTCCTACGCGCGGTGTTACAGAATACCAATCGCGTATTTAGGAGCGAGAGCTGTCCTAGGATCCTTGCAGAATACCACCCCGGCTGTTTTGAATTCAGCACATTATTGCACGAGACACTGTGATACCCGAACCGTGCTGTGTGGGTACGACTGACAGCGTGACAGGTGAGTACCATCAATATCGCTCTGGACCGGTACAGTTGATGTTTTGCGGACGTTTTTACAACCGGCTGGTGGTAGGGAATTGGGATGTGAAGAACACCGTTGTTGTTGCTGGAATCCATAGGCGGTGCTACTGTGTTTTTCTACTGCTGCAGAACACTGTATAAGGAGCGCGTGACCATTTTTAAAAGGTTTGTTGAGTGTTTTAAACTGTTTCAAAAGCAGTGGTTAGAGACAGAGTATTTCCTTCTCGGTGTCCTATTCCTTTGATTGATTTACGAGTAAGTTGTCAGTAATCCGCACCGATCAAGAAGGGGGCGGTGGCGGCGGACAACCGGTCTGAATGGTTGAACCGGCCCAGAGGACCTGCGCCTAGCTAGCGCTAGCTATGTGGATGAGCTTGCATGGGAAAAAATATGGGACAGATTACCAAAGGCAAACATCGCATGATTGTAAATTGACCGAAAGATCGGTCTGTATCTGTCCGTCGGGGAATGTTGCGCGGAGACTGCGTCTGGCTTCAGGAGGACAGCGTTAATGGCAAAATATGAAAGAGTCCTCCGGACAGACGGATCTTTCTGTCTAGAGCCTCTAGTCTAGATTGTAAACTGACTGGCTGACCTTACAGCTTAATAAAGGAACTTACAGTACTGGTTGAGGTGAGGATTCAGGTTTACAAGTATAACATTCCTAAGTGAGATAATGAGAAACCTCATGAAATATGAAAGAGCATGTAAATGTTAATGTATAGACTACATTTTAAGAAGGATTCAGTGTTTATTTGATGAAAATTGGTTTCTAGCTGAGATATATAAAAAAAAAGCGATAATAATAAAAGGCGACAGGCCACGCCTTTTATTAGGATCTCTTCACCTTGTTTTGGGATATCTCAGCCATTTCAAAAACCGATTTTCATCAAATAAACTTTTGATTCCCCTTAGAATTGTTTCTGAATATCTGGCAAAACAGATCCTTGCCTCAACCAGAACCGTACAGTCCCTTTAAAAAGACAAATAACAGGTATACAGTGTACTGCAGTATCATGGCTAGCTACACGCAGCCGCTGTAGCGACAGCGGCTGCGTGTAGTTATATCATGGCCAAATGTTAGGGGCCTGGCTAGCATAGTACTCTAAGTAGCAATCCAATGCTGTGCTGCCAGGTATAAAATGACAATAACTGACACCTGTTATTGGGAATTGGCCCTATTCCTACAAAAATGATGTTTGTTTATGATAGCCAAACCTCTAAATAAGATAAATAATAATAAAAGTGAATTGTGAGAATCATTTTTAATTCACTTTTCATCTTTAGATAGACCTAGAACTATTAATTAGTAGTACTAGACCATTATGAATGATGGCTAGCAATTCATGTGTTCATACACATTCATAAACTTCATAATTTGCATATTACCTGGTATGTATTGTCAACATTTGAAACCCTGATCCGTAGGGGCGTAGACGATCTGATGACACTTGATACAAACTATCAATTATATATACTATAGACACTACCGTTACTGTAAAAGTGGATATTTTTGTGCGACTAATTTTTTGCGCTCGGCGGGGCTAAGAAGAGTTTCGCATGTTTTTAATTCCATGGAATCAAGACATCAACTACTGGAACATATGGCAAGCAAAAATATTCGCGCTAGTTTAGGGTTGTGCGAAATGCGCGAAAATTTCAACACTGCAAAAATTTCCACTTTTACAGTACATTAGTCAGTAGAGACATCTAAGAATAATCTTTTTTATTTTCTACCCTGAAACACTGAGCCAGCATGTTCCATGTTTTTTTTTTTTTTACTGATCTTGATGAAGAATGCGCATTGATAAAATAAGAGACTATGAAATTTTTCATTCAGCAATAGGCCTACCATGAATGGAGATGTTCATACCCAATTGTTGGTGTATCCTGCATAGATCTATGGAAATCCACGTGGTTTAATAACACAAACACAAAGGTGAACTAAAGTACCCAGGTATTTACTTTGAACACCCAAAATGTTGTGTTATATGTGTAGTATATTACTGGATTATGCTTGAGTGCAGTAATGCTTGTTCTATATTGTGATGTAAATGAAGCGTACTTGTCTGCACCTGTTTTGTACTTTGAAATGGTGGGTCTCAGTTCAAGCACTTGTTCTGTCACCATGTTACGTTGCGCGGAATCGTGTTGCATTACAGTACATTGTTGCTACGAGATGGAAAACAATTTAAAGAAGATAAACTTAGTGTAATAAAAAAAGAAATCAATTAGAATAAGTCATAACCAACAAGATGACAAGATCACAGTAACTTGCTTGCATATGTATTGTATCTGGATATGGAGTTGCTCGCATAGTAGCCATTAACCTGGTAGAGTGTTGAGGATGAGTCCCGAGTATAGGCCTACTTAGGCAAGTGTCTATGGAAAATGCGTGCTGTAGCAAAATCAGTCCCTCCTCAATGGGTTAAAAACCACTGTGCATCCATGAAAGAAATTTGATATGAGCCTTTCAGTAAGCTGCGTAGTTTGTATGATCATCTCTCATTATCAAAATCTTTTCATGTGGTTGTATGATTTTTTTTTCCAGCTAATACCACTTTGAGAACAGATCCATGCAAGCATTTGTGTGTATGGGGGGGGGGGGGGGCTATACATTGTAGCAGTCTAGAGTAGGTGAGAAGGAAAGTTTTTTATAATACAACTTTTGTAAGTCTAAGTTTCAGTCTAAACTCAGCACATATTTGATTATTAAAGTAATATATTCAGTTTCAGATTCATTACAAGTGTTTCTCTGAAGGTGCATGGAAGATATGGGTAATGAAATATTGGAGATGGGTTTGATTTTTTATCAAAGTATCTAAAAAGTGTTTCAGAAGCTAAGAGGAAACTGAGATGAAGTGTCAAATAAGTTTAAACAAAAATTCACCAGACTTTGAAATCAAGTTCTGTGTGAAGAGATAAAAGTCATTTCTTATACACCAATATTTTATTGTCTGATTGTATTCTTTATTGCACTGTGAAACATTAATTTAATTCTCCGTGGCTTCCGGCTGTACACATGTAGGGATGAATGCATTTATCAATTGATGATTTTTTACATATTGTGTGAATGGGTGTTAACTTCTCATCGAATGAATGCCATATGTGTGACCTACTTTACTGCCACTGCGTGGCAGGTTGTACTGATGTACCAAGCCCACAGAATAATCGGTTGCCTGTCGTGACCGTGAAGACTGTTGGCTCCAAGTAAGGAAATCAATCCCTTTGCGGCCTAGCTGCCCTTATTCGGAGCTCTCACGTGACACAGATCAATAAATCTCATTGTCTTATGTATTGTGAGTACCTGCCATTCACCAGATGATTCAAACCTTCTGCAGCGATGGGATTTGGGTCAAAGGTAAACAGCGCCCTCATAAGACAAAAAGTTTGTAATGGGCTACATAACCTTGCTCTCTTGCCTTGGGTTCACATCTACTTCGATCCGTCCTTTGTCTTTTGCTTTTTTCTTTGTGTTGAAACCACAAATTGGTACATTTAACAGGCCTGATTTTTAATCGAGGATAAAGACAAGGACTTCTCAGTCAATTGAATTTCATTGAGTTGGATGGTATTTTGAAATAAGATTTTGTACATGGAGTGGGTACACAGTCTTGGTTTATAATTGTGGACACATTTGTTTGTTTGTTTTTTTTACATTGCTCTGATCATTGTGTGTTCTTGAAATGAAAATAAAGCTTTGAGGGTTTCAAATACCTGTAACTATCATTTCTTCCGAATATGACAGAGTGCTCGAAATACAGTGTATACATTGTAATTGTATGTTTGCATGTCACTGATCTTCCCTTTGCCTACAGTATTTTCAGAGACTCCAACCCAAAGTACCTTCTGATCTGGAGATTCTCCCGCCTGAAACCTCTAGCAAACGGGAGACTCAAAGTTGATGTGTGCGAAGCGCGAAATTCCCAGGGTTCTAGATGCTCTCTGGTGCTATCTAAGGCTTATTTTTCAACTTACGATAGAAATATGTAAGAAATCCTTTCCAACGGGAGACAAAGAGCCAGGACGGGAGAAATTAAATCTCAAACGGGAGAACGGGAGATTTTGCAAAAAAATGGGTTTTCGGCGGGAGATATCCCGTCGAAAACGGGAGAGTTGGAGTCTCTGTATTTTGTGGAAAAAAAACTGTGATGTCATCCCTAGCTAAAGGTATATTTCATTTCTCATCATAAATTAATGTAGGAATTCAAAAATTTTTGCAACAAACTTGAATGTGTGATGAGTCACACATTTTATACATTGTCTCAACCTTGTTATGATGACCCCTGATTCAAGTGTAACTGTTAATACACAAGGATTCATTTCATTCACTAGGTTAGTCTTCAACAAAGTCTGTTTGTCACACACACAAAATGAGAAGCTGCCAATAGGTACAATGTACCAAATGTTGGACCTGTGTTGGTCCTGTTGGACAGATAGCCAAGTATTATTACTACCAGACAATGTTTACCGGTAGACCTGAAACTGCATGCAGTGGTGCAAAGTTATTTTCCACATTCCAAGTGCAGATCATTCACAAATTCTTGCAATGCACAATTGATACCTTTGTTGCCAGTAAATGTCTCACTAATTCGCATTTACTCTGCGAGAAGAAATTCTTTTGAGAGTCAGTCATTTGTTTATTAAGTGTTTGTTTAGGAAGCTATCAACCTTGGGTAACCCCCGGGGCTACAAAACTTTCAAAAACTTGCAGGGCACTGTAGCGTAACAAAAACATGGATATCAGATTCTGTAACATGAGCACCAGGCATTCAGAAACGTGAAAAGACTAAGTTTTGCAATCCTAGAAAATAAAGTATAGATTTGTTTGTTTCTTCAAAAAACAACATACAATGCTGTTTAAAGCTCTCTTGTTGTGTCCCCTTCGATAGATATATGATAGATAATAATTTGCAAACCACCTGTGGCCCCCGTCACACACAATGCAGCTCACAAAGAAAAAAGAAGAACTTTCCTTGTGTACTTTATTTAGAATCTAATTCAAAAGGACGACATGGCATATGGGTAATTCCATGAAATAGGGACCCACTTTGTGACATGCCTATTTCGCCAATAGAATCAGAAAATCAGATTTTTGTTCAACATAACTTTAAAAAACATTCATATTGAGTAAGTCCCTTGAAAACTGACTGAAAATTAACATTTTAAACTGAAATTGAAGGAAGTCAGCATACCAAATTGCAGTGTATGGGGAAAAACTGGTTCACCTTGTAAAGGGGACACCATTGGTGTCCCCCTTACACGGTGAACCATCCATTTTGGCATCTTACCACATATTTCAAACTAGTTCTATGTTTGTTTCAATAGAAGTGATTATTTTGAAGTAAGAAATTAAGTATACTACTGAAAAAATGACACAACCCCTATTTTGGGCCAGGAAAAAGATTCTTCAATGTTTCTCATGTAAGGGGATACCAAATATTATTTTTGCATTTTTTTTTTTCAATTAATAGAGTGGTCAATTTTTGATACCTATTACAAAGAAACCACAGCTACATTGTAAAATATGCCAATGAGGAGCATTTATTGTTGAGATAAGACACAAAAAATTAGCTATCACTGTGCCCCGACGTAATATTTAGGGGGACACCAAAGCCACGTGTGTGAAAATTATAATTTGGTCTTTTTTCAAATGTATTTGTTTTACCCCAATTTTCTCTTTAAATCTTTAAAGCTATATGATTGCTACCAAAATAACAACAAACAGTTCAACACTGGTCCTTAATATGGATTCCACACTCATAAATCAAGGTTTCTCGTGTAAGCAAGTATGGGGACACCAAAACGTACACGTGAAACGTCTTTCTTGGGATTTACGTGCGCAAATGTGTATCAATTGATGCATGAACTATATTTATAGTGTTCAAAATTTGCTCGTCTTTTATAATTTTTGACCCCTTAAAATAGAGTTTAATCCACAAACAAGCTGTAAATCCGTCTAACTGGTGTTAAAGTAAAATGTCACAGAATTTTGCCCAAAAACGTTGTGATTTTGCACTTTTTGTCAAAATTCATGTGGAACTTTGAAGAAGCAATTTCTATATTTTACTTTGAAAAGGAAGATACTTACCTGAATAAGAGTATTCAGAAGTAAAATTGATTTAGGGTATGTAATTTTTAAGCAATGATAATATGAAGCAAATAGAAGGGGCATTTAACTAGTGGGACCCTTTTTAATGGAATTGCCCATATCCAGGGATCATAGTTAAGAAGATGACCACAAGGAAAAAATGTAAGTCACTAAAATATAATCTGTAAGATGAGAAAGAAATACAATTTAAACAGCCCTTCATCTTGTATTTCACTATTTTCATAGTTCTGTTTTGGATACAGTCTGACAAATTTATAAACACACTACAGAGTCACATATCTTTCATTGGACCCATAGATATTTTAATTCAAAATTGCCCACAGGATATTGATGTACTGTTCTTCAGCCTGCAGTATCTAACATAGAGCAGCCCCAAAAGTAACTTTGTACAAATAAAGATGAAGAATTTTGCATTGGCAATATATTTACACATTTATCTGAGATATCCAAAGGACACAACAGCCAGCTGATATCAATGATATTCATAATACAAAAATGCATTTTACATCAGCACAAATGGAATAGCTACTGAAAAGTAATCTCTTCGTAAGGAAATGCTTACATTTCAAAAATGAGTGTATAGACTGAAAAGAGAGAGAGAGAGCGAGAGGTTGAAATGACTCTTGATTTAAATCACAATTTTGGAGAGTTTCTGATGCATTTATGTAGCAGCAACACAAAAGGACTTACTGTCAGAGATCTTTCAGCACAGGCCAAATATGGCTGTATGTATCAGAAAGACAGTAAGATAATAATGATAATGAATAACATTTATATAGCGCTTAATACTGATGTTTCTAAGCGCATTCATCCGGAAAAAAAAAAGAAGTATGACATTAAAATAAAATACAGCATTATATAAATATACAAATTATGATATAACATGCAACAGCAAAACAACATAATTAAAGTTAAGAGATGAAAACTAGAAGCCACCAAAGTTACAGAAGTATACATAATGATGGTATCAGTGGATCCTGTTTACATACAACTGTAGCATGCAGAATGCTTCTGACTGTTTGTTAAGCTCTGCATTTTGTTGTCCCAAAGGCTAAAGCCTCTATTCTGCTATCAAGGATCAACTCTTATTCATCCAAGTCCAGGTGATCTTGTTTTGCGTTCTAGCTCCTCAGTATTGTGTTTTGTGAGGAGTGTACGCCCAAGAGGTTATTCATGAAATTTCCAAGAGAAGCAAAATAACTTACCGGTATATGTTAGAAATATATATCTTTGTAAAAGCCTTTCTTATCCCTGGGAAAATTACCCTGTGATGCCTGCATCACTCTTATGACTATGTTTTGTAGGTACTTGCTGTGCTCATTTACCACATGAGACCAATGAATTCTCAAGGACTTCACAGAAGACACTGATAATATGAGGACTATCACACATTACTGTACAATACTTTTGACTTTTTTGACATTTTAGAGTCCACTTTCCACTAAATATGTGTATGGAATACAGTTCTGTATGATATGCTGTATACATTTGGGTAATTCCATGAAGTTGGGGCAGTGTCCATGTAGCATTGTGATATTTGAAAAATACATTTCAGTATAACTCAATATTAATTATGCTATACATTTATTGTTTGTAGGCTTTACATTTGCATTGAGGCCACACATTTTCCTGGAAATTTTGTGCCATTCAGACTCAATTTTGATGAAGTTATTAAACAATATGTAACGGTGTCCTGTAGCATCATGACGTGTCCATGTAGCATCGTGAAATTTTAAAATTTGGTCCTAAGAGACAAATTATGGCAATTAGCTTGACCAAAATTTGATGCAATATGCATATTTACTAGATTAGGCAGATAGCTAAATATCTCAGATTTCCTGTACACAGTTCTAATTTTCTTGTAAAAGTAAAACTGTGGAAAGGAGAGTTAAGATATTTAGCTATCTGACTAATCTAGTAATTATGCATATTATATCAAATTTTGGTCAAGCTAATCGCATTAATTTGTCTTTTAGGACCAGATTTTAACTATCATGATGCTACATGGACACGTCACGATGATACAGGACACCGTGACATTTTTTAAAAAATAACTTCATCAAAATTGAGTCTGAATGGCACAAAATTTCCAGGAAAATGTATGGTCTCAATACAAATGTAAAGCCTATAAAGAATATATGTATAGCATAATTAGTATTGAGTTATTCTATATTGGCACACTTTGTGCCCCAACTTCACGGAATTACCCATTTACATAATGATAACATTGATTATGATTATTATTAGTAGATACAATACTCATACTATCTATAATACTACTGATATATTTCTTTTACTCTTTCTGATACATATTACTATGACTACAAAAGCAACAAAAATAACTGTAATAGTCGTTAAGTTTTTAATAATGAAGATGGCTTTTACATTGTATACTGTACTTCTTTTCCAATTTCCCTGTTCCTGTGGATGAGAAATTGTGACCTCCAGTTCCTGGATTACATGTCTGTCTGGAACTGTGAAATATTCATCTCTCTACTTTAATCAAGGCTGAATCAAACATGAATCACGTGCGACTGAAGTTGATTTGCGCATTTATAATTTAACACTTCTCATTGGCCATTTGTCGCTCCTTGTTGGTCATTTGTCATCCAGTTGAAGGAATGTCCCTGATATGCTCCGATTCCTCTGCACATGTATTGATTTCTAGCTACCACAATCCACCTTGATGTTGATTGATCTTTTTCCTCTTCATTATTCAATGCACATTATATATGGCAGGTTCAATATTCATGAGCTGAATTGCCTACAGTAGCTGCACACACCCTTTTTATTTTTTTTTATGTGTACTCATGTCTTTGGGTGTTTCTTTATTATTAATTTGACTATATTCACTGATCAAAATGAATGCAGAGCACATGTGCCTGTATTCTCTGTGGAGTGGAAGTATCAAAGTGTAGCAGAAAAAAAAAAGGTAATTGTCTGTGCTAAAATGTGTACAATTTATTTTAAATGTGGAATTAGTTTCTGTCACTACCTACTGTATATCTGTCTTTCTGTCTCCCTGCAGTCTTCTACCTCTGTCCGTCTGTCTGTCTTTCCCTTTCAATGTACATTGTATCTACAGATCCCTCACTTGCTCATCTACAAAGTATCTTGCACAGGGTTTAAAGGGAAAATCTCTCTATGTACCAACGCCAATTACTGCCACTCAGGTATTTAGGCGAACTGCTGGGACTGGCTTGTGTTGTCATGGCCACCCCGGCTGCAGCACTGGGTGTTGCCATGGAAACTGGAAGCCAACCCTGTCTCACCCCCCTCTCTCTCTCTTTCCCGGTGTTCCTATACGGTGTATTACCCCATGCTCAGGCTTGGCTATGTAATAAGCCACTGGATAACAAACAGCTGGGGGTTGTGATGGACTAATCCTTCTATTACAGTGCTCTGGAACACAAGTCCAAGTTGTGTGTTCAAAGATTTAGTTGCAGAAAAACTAGAAAACTTCTTCCAGGGCTGCAAGCACCCCTCATAGCTCAAAGTGATGTGGAAGTCATTGTAATACACTCTTCAAACACCCAAGGTCTTGTAGCATATGCCACTATGATCAAGTTCTATTCGTTCCATTTCATCTTTTATTCTTTTGCTGCTCAATACAAACACACTTTACAAAATATACAAGATGAATTGTAGTCTTCACAAATCTAATAAAAGGTGAATGAAAGTTGTTGCAAGCCATTAATATCAAGTATCACAGTGGAGAAAATGCATTTACAATTCAGATATGATTGTAATGAATGGTTTTGTAGTCAGTTTGTCTAATGACAATTAAATGGAAAAATCAACAGACACAATTGCCAATAATGTACAAGATATGCAGGGCACATTGTCACTATTCGTGGGACCATTTTGACACCGATATCACCTTCTAGCCGGAGTCTTTCTATTTGCTTGAACCGGGGATTGTTTGCTGGGCAAACAGAGGGTAGCGTCCGTTTTGGCTGTTTGCTCTGCACCCAGCTCTTCACAAAACATTGTATTAACTGGGAGCTCTTTTCAAATCATCCACTTGCTGTAATGAGTTTCACAAAATGAAGCTTGCTTTCGCCGGGGCATGCCAACCTTTGTCACTTTGGTGAGGTTCAATAATAGGTCCAATAGTGTATATCTATACAACAAGTTCTTCAGTAAATATAAATATTTCTTCATATCTTGAATGAAATAGTGAATTGTGTGGTGGAATAAAGAAACTTGACATTGAATAACCTCATAGGAGAGAACCTTTTTCCTAGCCGGCAGCAGTCATCTGCAGTCTCACCTATATAATGGCTACAGATTTTTCTCTTGATAAAGACAAAAAAAGAAGACTTGTGTCAGTATAGGCCTACATGATGTATCAAATTCCAACAAACTACCATGCACTTTACAGAGACAGGGAAAATATATCATGAGAAAACATCATGAGAAAACATTGAAATCCACTGTGAAGCTGAAACAAAGCAGGCAAAAATTGCTCTTATTGCTGAAATTGTAACAAACTTGTTTGTGCTCACAGGGAATAACAGTATATGTAGGTATGTAGGATTGATATCATTTTGATTAATAAAAAACACACATATTTATCTGCATGTTATACAGAATTTTGTCTTTTTGATTGGAATTTTCTCATCTGTTGCACACATAATATTTGTTGCAGCTAGCTTCCATGTGACTGTAAAGTATTAAAGGGACTGTACAGTACTGGTTGAGGTGAGGGATTCATGTTTTGAACAATTCTAAGTGAGATGATGAGAAACCTCTTATGAAATATGAAAGAGCATGTAATTTTAAGAAGGATTCATTGTTTATTTGATGAAAATTGGTTTTCAATTGGCTGAGATATCAAAAAAAGTGATAATAATAAAAGGCGACAGGCCACAACTTTATTAGTATCTCTTTGTTTCACCTTGTTTTTGGATATCTCAGCCAATTCAAAACCGATTTTCATCAAATAAACTTTTGATACCCCTTAGAATTGCATGCTCTTTGACATCTCATAGAGTGGTTTCTGAATATCTCGCAAAACGTTAAAAGCTAAATCCTGGCCTCAACCAGAACTGTACACACCCTTTAATAAGGATTCACATTAATGTTTGAATCTAGTATAATATTCTCTCTAAGTTTCCAAATACTTTCATACTTCTAGCTAGGAAGACATTTCACTTAATGAATGCTAAATTTACACAATGAATGTAGATCAGAAAATGTCTTCATGAAATGATATATTTGTCAGCTCCTTGCACAGTAGGCTCAAACAGTCGATGGCGTCCAATCCATGCTGTCAACACAACACCATGTGCTTCATGGAGTAGAATTTATCATATTTGCTGGGCAACTGGTAGCCTGTGTCAAAGACCCTTCGTTATAATAATTGTAAGAGGAGTGAGCGAAGGATTGTCCGGCAAGGCATATTTCAGCCACCATGGACAGGGCCTTTGGAGGCCAGTCCAAATTCCTTAACCCGTTCCATACTAAATTCTGAAATCCCCATAGCCTTGAATACCCAGGCCACCAGGTTCCTGTATGGAACGGGTTAACTTATACTTACCCATATTTGCATCAGCATTTCGTGGCAAAAGTCATGACCAGTCGGTGGGGCTCTGTTCCTAGAAACTCATGTATAATTCATGTTGCCCTGACAGAGGTATTATGGTTAACCTTGCAATGCCATTGGTTGAAGTGAGTGCTACACTGGCCAAGCTTCCTACCACCTCATAAATAATAATCACGTTGGCAGAGCTCAAAAGGCGCTCATGCTGATGCACTAGACTTCAGCTCTCTGTGCTTACAGCTTGATACATGCAAATAGCATAAGGGTCTTTGAGAAGAGGCCAGGCAGCTAGAAGATGTCTGAAAAGATATACAATAAAAACCAAAGGAGGTAATAAGTTCCCTTTCAGAGATGGATCCAGAGGGGGGCGCACCAAGTGTGCACCCCCTCTTTATTTTTTGTTAAAACAAAAGAAATAAAAAGGAAAAAATGGGAGGGGCGCGTGCACCCCCTTTGATTTTGTGAAGGCGCCCCCCCCCCCCTTTATGGAATTCCTGGATCCGCCCCTGCCTTTCCTTCTATAGTTTTAAGGAAGACATCACAGGTTTCCTATAAAGAAAATGAAACAAGGAGATATGATATATACTTCTCTAGCAATATGTCAAGTGTAATGAAGGTCGCTTCCACTCGGACTACAAAACATGGAAAATGTTTGATCTGATCATATTCACTTTGCCAATCTGATACAGTAGACTCCCATTATAATGCAGTCCTGAGGACCAGCAGTTTTCTTTTGTTATATCAAAATATCGCTATAACTGAACAATAAGTAATAAACAATTAACATTACATACATGTATATAGATCAGATAATGTTATAATTATTATTGTAATGTTATAATACTTAATGCTATTATTATTATCATTATAATGTTGCGACCTGAATTTTAATTTCGTTGTAACCAGAATTTCGTTTTAACAGTGTTCGATATAACAAGAGTGCACTGTATTAGATACTATTTTCAGATCAGAGAAAAAGAGAGAAAAGGGGAGGGGAGGGGGGGGGGGGGGGGGATAGGAGAGCACAAGAACAGAGATGGAGAAAAGGAAATAGAGGGGTGTAGGAATATTGGAAGAGCCAACACAAGAAGATAACTGCATGGTATGTATTTAAAAGCATAATTCCAAAGCAATTAGAGTTTCACTTTGGTGGACTCGGTATAATGCTTCAATATAGAAATATGATTTTTAGGGCATGAAAGAATTTACCAGTTGGATTATTTCATATCCTCTGAAAGCACCCTACAACACGTAGCTCAAACATCCTAATATTTTATTCCCATGCTGCTTTATCATCATTATTTCAAGAGTAAACGGTACTGTTGGAACTTGGGTCGTGGCATGGCAATTTGTTTAGTGCACCTCTTGATACTGCACTCATGCATTCCCGCAGAATTAATTGAAAAAATGCAATTTTAAATTTCAAGGATTTTAGCTGCAGGTATATTAAATGCCCTTGCTTGTTACAGTATTTAAGAGCGCTGAAATGAATCTATTTTGCACCCAAGTCCATTATGAAGATTGAAAGAATATGAAGCCAAATAGGTATTTTATATAGCAGAATGTGCAGCACAAATTTAGCTATAGATTATACATATCCTAGTGAAGCATGAAATAATTTTCAGCGTCAAGGTGTTACATGAATAATTAAGTTGATTAAATGGAGAAAAATTATTGTGTGGGGCCAAATGTGAAAGGGGGTCTGTTGTTTGAGACTACATGATGTGTGACCAGGCTTTGTTTCTCTTCAATATCTGGTTGCGCCACTTTGCTCATATTAAAAGCGCCTTGTAATGTGCCACTTTTGTGAAAGGGTCGCTGCACAAATTGAAAAGTGAACTCAGAAGGCAGCTCATGGGTATTTCATATATCTGAAAGGACTTCAATGGCATGGCTGGAAAGCTAGCAGACAACGATCAAAGTTGTTCATTAGGATGATTAATCCTATGAAATGTTAGGATGATAACAAATTAATCATGTAATTGCATGCTAAGATTCTTAACTTGCAAAACTATCCACCTGCCCAGAGATGCACTGAAGTTTTGATATATCTATAAAGTTACTCTGTGAGACTGCATTATCTATCAGTAAAGCATCTTAAACTAAAAAATACTGAAGACATGAAGACATTCCAGAAACAAGTTTTATGTGAGTGTTTGTGTGTGTGTGTGTGTTTTTTTTTTTTTTTTTTTGGGGGGGGGTTGTATTATGTCCTTTGTATCTTGTTATCACACACATTAATGAAACACCACAATCATACAGATATCCGTCAAATACTGCAAGCTGTCAGTCACTTATTAATACAGGAAGAACATATTCCATGTAGGGAAATATGCCATGATGTGTAGAAGGAATGATATGCAGTGATGATATGTGTACAAGTATATGTGTGTGCATGCAAGTGGGTGTGATGACATGCTTGGTTGTGAGTTTCTATTATAATGGCAGAGAAAATTGCAAAACTCCCTATAAAAGTGTGAATAGGCAAATATTTCTATATGTCAGCAGCTGAAACACAGGTAGAATGATGATTAAAGACAACAACAACAACAACAACTAACTTTAGTGTAGCATACTTGTAACTTATTCCCGGAAGAATTTGAGTCATTGAAGACCACACTTTGTGTGGGAAATCTTAGACCTGCTACTGGGTGTCTGTGAAGGGAAAGATCCCATTCACAATGACCTTTGACCTGAACATGAAGTCAAATCCGCAGAGAAACACAAGTGGGTATTATGTGTATTCCACTGACACCTCTTCACACGGCATGTGGGCATTGATTTTGGATTAAAGTGCAACAGGTTGGATCAAGTTCGGCTTCACCCGTGTCCTCTTGCTAACCGATGATGAAGGACGCCAAGAGATTGCGGAATAGCGGGCAAAGAGAATGCTGCTGGAACAATATCATACTGCAGGCCAGTGGAAGAGAGGAAATGAGCTTTCAATTTTCATAGGGGGCTCATTATGCAAGGCCAGGCACAGAGGTAAATAGAAGTGATGCAAGGGGACAGGAGGGTTTACTGGACGGCTGCATGGACTTTCCACAACCTATATATCTGATTTGTCCTGCTGCAAAAGAACTCTCATCCATTGTGCTCCCGCGGGTTAAACAAAAACTCAAGGTGGGAATGTTAGCAGAGTTTTGCAACATCACAATGACGGAGGCCTCGGCGCTGTGTTTGCCCAAATTGTGGGGCAGTACCATCAATACCTTTGAAAGTGGCTGCCGTGCAGGCTTTGCTCATGTTTGATGAGTACAAGCACTTATTCTGTGCCAAATCTCTCTGCTGCATATCAAAGTGCATGCTTCATGGAACTGTGCAATAACATCAATCTGAGCATCTGCTGCACTTTGTGCCTGTGGATATTTAGTGTGTGCGGGTGAGCTGAACACCTGGAGAGAATTACCTTCATAGAGATAATGTAACATAAGGAATACCATATGTGCTATCAAAATGAAGGGCACCCTCTACAGTCTGTCTGTGGCATGTCATGTGACCTAGAGAAATTATGCCCAAAGTGACGATCCATCTGACTATGATCGTAAGTATGATTAATCAATTCTGTTATCTCAGTGTAATTGCGTTGTAATTATCACTAGTATTTTAAAGCATCACCTCGATCTAGGAGATGCGCTAATTTGATGAATTATCAACAATTCTTTGTTTAATTCATTGTTTATGTAATTGTTTTGGATAGTGATTAACTGCAAACATTAATTTAATTGATGACTAATGATTGAACTACTAAAAAAGTTATTCCAGGTAACACCAAATGGTGTATCATTGTTTCCTCTTCTATACTGTTTTTTAAACTTTTCATTTACCAAGAAATTGTACTGACATTAGGGACCTACAGGTAATCAATAAATCATTGAAGGTTCGGGGTTTGGTTTGCATCAGAGTAGAAATAACTTGGAGGCCTATATAGGGGTAGGGGAGATGGGACGGGGAGATGGGACATAGTAATATATTTGTGTGTGTGTGTGTGTGTGTGTATGCATGTGTGTGTTTGTGTGCTCTGGGGGTCCAGAAATTGACATGGGAAATTGGAACCATTATCTCATATTTCATCCACATGACAAATGGAAGGTGTCTGTTTATAGACTGTGTGAATGCTAAAGGTCCATCCTACAACAACATCAACAACATGTCTCTACTTAGTCTCATTTTCTAGACTTATTATGACTGATGTGGAAAGGGAGTCATTTTCTCACTCAATACATATCCAATTCTCATTGAAAAACAATCTGGTATAATCTCTAAGTGGTATGTCAGCTTTTTCCAGACATAAAGCAATTTAACACAAAATTGGAAAAAAAGTTATTGTCATTTGGAGATATGAAGAAAGTGCAACTCACCTCTGTCATCTATAACTCATCAGAGATTTAGCCCACCAGGCTGTGACCCATTTGAATCGGGTGACTCCATTCCTAGACTATACCCTATGTATCACCAAAGAGCTCACTCGGTTCCAATTATGATTAGTAAGTGCACATTCATACAATTATGTGCAGTCTCTCAGAAAGATTAATTAATTTTTATAGATTACTTACATATACAGTATGTACATTTACAGTTTGGAAAAAGATTGATGAAATTTAAAGAAAATGGTAGCTTTTGGAAATCCTGCTGTATTTCTCATTTCTCTGTAGAATATAAAGATAAAAAGTAAAAATTATACTTTTATTTAAGATTTACTGAAGTGAGTTTAGCTTTATCATTAGTAAGCTGAATTTGTAACATACACATAATTCATGTTTATATTCTGCATGCTTTATGCATTTATCAATTGTGATTTTCAGTTAGATCATGTTCATGATTGCTTTTCCATTGAAGTGGTCAACATATTTACTTGAAGTAGATTGATAGTTACGCTCAATTGCAAGCAAAACTTTCTTATCTTGTCCTGGGAGATAGGCATCAATCGATCATCCCTATTGTGGGACTTTATGTGACTAAAATAGCATGCGTGCTTGCCTCAGGCCGGGTTATTTGCTTTTTCTTCCTCTTCTTGGGGGTGCCCGCTAAGTTTACTCTACTCTATTAGCATAAGAAAAGACAGACGGACGCTCGGTATCTCTTTGCCAAAGTTCTTAACTCGTTACCAAGCAACGCAACGCTTGAATCCAAGAATCTGCTGGGGGCCGCGTGGGTGCCGCCTCCCGTAAATTGACCTTTGACCTTGCCTCGTCGGTGTCTGATCGACGAGATCGAGTTTAGAATGGCTGCTGCAGCTACACTACACACACACACGTACACACACTCTCGATCTCACATGCATGCAGCGCTGATACGGTTGTAAACGCGCTGGCTATGCTGTAGTAAACGTGGGGGAGAGAAGAGGCGCAAGAGTTCGGAGAGCGTGGGAAAGGGTTCGTGTTGTGAATGGGATCAGGGCTGCTTTCACCGTACCGGAGTGATTTCTCTATACCTTCGGAAACACTGTTCAAGTGGGTACTGTAAATTTGATGGTATATTGTATATCGGATCATCTAAACATATTTTAAGCGCACTATCGTACCTGCTGCTGCTGTCGTATTTGTCACGGTACGCAACGGTTTACCGACTTCTTACCCGCCGCCGCGCTCCGCAGTATGTACTGCTGAGCTCACGTACCGCATATCGACCAGCTGTCGTTTTCTAACACGCCTTCATTTCGGCTCTGAACGGCCAAAATACGGAATTTGGGCGAACGCTGCACGTTCTAAACACAATCGATCGACCACCTTAACATATAATGTGCCAACATTTAGCTTCAATTTCGCTTATTTGACGGAGGATATAGCAAGGAAGCTAAAGAGCTAAAGCCAGAGTCGACTGTTGATTAAAAATGTCTGACAAGGACGAGCGATTGGAACGTGTTATACAGGTTAGTATCAAACAGTCCCAAACATTGCGATTTCTGTTGGTTGCAAGGTGAAAATGTCGCTTGTGTAAAATTTACAAGAATTGTACCTTGTATTGTAGTAGACACTCCATGACAGTTTGATTATGACTCTGAGATGGGTCATTGTAGCTGGTGGCACTTGTCTTAATTTAGGAATAGATTTCTAGAATCTAACGTTAATCGTCGTTAGATCTCTATGATGTTGAACTGAAATTGGAATTTAAACTTTAATTAAATTTAAATTTAAAATTTACCTTTTCTTTTTTCATTGCAGCTAAAACTCCTGTTTGTGTTGGGTGCAGATGAGTGTGAATGGTGCATTGTGAATTGCGCTACCACTTCAATTTTCATGTTGGACTTGTCAACCTGAAAACGGTGTGACTGAGACTTATGTTTCCCTTTCACTGTAATACCCTCGACTGTACTGATACTTTTTTCTTCAAAAGGTGAATAAAATGCTTGAGTGCTGTAGTGTATTGAAAGAGTGATGGTGTAACTTTTTGTACAAACAAGGAATTATCAGAATCACACAGAAACAGGGTTTGCCTCCTGAACACCTTTTAAGCATGTTCAGATTTTCATTACTGGCTGGACCATCGTACAAGTAAATGAGCATCACAGTACAATCTCCATCTGGACGTAGGTCTTATAATAAACACTCATTAACAGTTTGCATGTATCCACAACTGCTGGAGTCATAGCTACACCTAATCCACTGTAGAAAGGCACTAATTTACATGCCTAAAGTGCTATGCTTAGCTGTGCTCCCAGTATAGTTTCATGTACAAGTTGCTTCAAGGGATTACTACATCAAGGTATCAAGAAATCTGGCACATTGCCGTGTTCTCATCTTGTATACGATTACTGTACATGTGTGGCCAATGACAGGGTAAGCCAAATTTATCGAACATCACACTCTTTAAATGAAAGATATTATTCAGAGGGGAAGAAATTTGCATCTGAACCTTCACCCCCCCCCCCCCCCCCCCCCCCCTGAATAATATCTTTCTTTCATTTAATATGCCTTGTCCGCCTTGGACTACTTAACATAACAATGTCGGAATTTCGGAGCTTGGGTATTTGTTCCATGTTCATCGTGTCACTGCCGGCAACCAGGGACAGCCTGGTGGTAGTGTCGCTGCCCGGATAGCAGTAGATGACAGGTTCGAGTCCCGCTGGTTCCTTTTTTCCGACATGTTTGTCAATTTACAGATCAGCAGTTGCGATCTTAATTTGTAGAGGGAGACAAAGTGAAGAAATTTGCATCTGATCACACTCTTTGTTACTGAATATTGCTACAAATTTGTATGTGGGTGAAATGACATAATAGCGATTTTTTTGTTTAAACTTGAATAGTGAAACATTGAACATTATCTAAGGAGTGTGTGGCGGTGATGCTCCATGACCGTGTGGTTGAATTATGTGTGGCCGATCTAATACATACAGTAGCAGTACATTGTATCGGCACCCGCACCAAGGTTTGACCCTACGTGCAAAAGCATTTAGTTTCTACATAGAGCAGATGGTCGAGTTTTGGATGGTGTTGTGGTCGAATTGTGGGCAGCTTATCTTAATCCATTTAGTGAATAAAATTCACCCCCAAAAATTAATAATAATAATTCAGAACCGTCAGAAAAATAAGAGCTCATACTGTAATCTAATATTGTCAAGAGCTGCTCATATTGGCAGAGGCTAGTGGACAATAATTTCATGTTAAATTTCATCAAGACAAAACACTCATGATGAAAGTCTTTGACTTCGTACAACTGCAACATTTTTTATGCTGGGTGTATCACAGAAGTCTCCAGGCTTGTTTGTAATGGGTTTCCCCTGATCCATTGTGCATTGTTATAACTTTACTCTGGAGTGAGTGAAGCCTAGTGAGTACTGTACAGTGGTGCTTCTCATTGAAAGATATGCTTCAGTGCACACTTAAGGTACATTGTAGCTACAGGTGGTAAGGCCTAGCTACATTTGTATACAATTGACCATGAGAAACCTGGCTTTTTCTTCTTCTTTAGGATACGTTGCACATATTTAAACAAATACAATTATTATAAATTGTTTGAATAGCAAATATCAAAGCATCCTGATATTTTTCAGACTGCCTCTGAAATGGGTGTCCAATAATGAAAAAAAAAAAGATTTTTGGCAATGTTTAAATTTCATGTGTGTCGATCATGAAGAAATTAAATGTTTTGTTTTGCCTGAAATCAAGCTATTGATTTTTATGGAGAGTTGCAACTATTTCTATCCTGCCCAAAGTTGTCCTAGACAGCTTTGCTTTTAACTGGCAGTCATTCTAATAAAGTCAAGTCACATCAAGGCCAGCCAGAGCACTTTCTTTGTTATATCCAGTGCAGAGCAAATTTGGTTAGTAATTGCCCTTCTTAGGAGAGAAAGAGCTTTTGTAAATCAGCAAAGCCTGAAGATGTATTGTAATCCAACACAGGGTTCAATGGTATGCATGAATGGAGCAGGCCTGGGAGCTTTCCCTTACTGCTGAGAACAGATAATTGAAAAGGGGCTCTGTACTATTTTTAAAGTCCATAGCTTTCTTGGCGGGAACTGCTCAAGTCTTTGACTGAATTGATCCCGCGTAAATTTACATAACACTTGAAAGACATTAATGTTATTAGATGTTATTTTTACATTCCAGGGGACCTCCTTTAATGTCTTGTAAACTTGAAACCTTTTAAGAATAGTCTTATTTGCCATAGTGCATTGTACATTGTTATCCAAACATTTGACAGAAATTATATTGTGAATTTAAATTAAAATTGAGTTAAGGTAAGAAATATTGAATCTAAATGGAGTTATGTTTTCCCCCAAATGAGAAGTTTCCAGAACACAAAATGTACAAACGCTGTGACATTACAATGCGCTTCACGTATTTAGGATTCATACGTGTACAGTACAATAGTTTGTCGTGCTCAGTGGGCTTTCTTTGTGATTATACATGAACTACGGTGGTGTATACATGGAACAGTTCAGACCTTAACTGTATTACCCCCCCCCCCCCCCCCCCCCAAAAAAAAAAAAAAATGCAAAGTTCATTCTAGCTCATTCAAAGCTTCAGCTGAATTCAGAATTCAAGGAGCAGGTTAAAGCCCATTGCTGTTTCTGTGTAGTAGTATGCAGCATGTGGACTGTGTATACTATTCACTGTGCTTGCACCCCAATGGGATAATACAAGTACCTTTAGCTGAAGCTACAATAGAAGTACAAGTAGAGTCAACAAGAGATCATGAAGTAAACTGGATTATTCAAGCTTTACCACATCAAAGACTCAGTAAAACTATTAAGCTAATAAAGTCAAGTTTGTACAAACGTGTTTGCCTGTTATCTGTGCCCAGGGTGTGTGTGACATACCACAGTCTCCAGGCATTCTGCCCATGTGCACAGTTGGAACTTGTTTAGGGTCACCATGGGAAACTAACTCGAACTGAGTTTGAGGCTTTTGTTAAAGAAAATATGGTTATTTGAAATATTTGTTGGGAGAAATATGGTACACTGACAGTAGACTTTAATAGTGTATAATGTATGGGGTATGTGTAGACCTGTATTTTCCTTTGATGTTCTCAGCCTTTAATAGGCATTTTTTTTTTTCATTTCTTTTCTTCTTCTTCTTCTTCTTCTTCTTCTTCTTCTTAGATGCTGATAAAATAAGAATAATAAAGGAGTCACTATTGATTTGTATTGTCATGTGTGAAATCAGAAATATACTCATTAGTTCATATTCAGTAAATGCATGATACATCCCAATATTAAGATGTTGCATTAAACTATAGAATAACATAAAGTGTACTGCTAATAGCTTGTAATTTTTTAGGAGTGTTCTATTGTTTAACTCTTTGACAATGCACCATACCTGTATGTTCTATCAAAATCACATATTAAAAGAATCAATGTGACACATCCAGTATGAATGGCTTTGTTACATTCATATTCTATTGAAAGTATCTTTTATAGAAGATGAATGTACAATGTATACAAATAGCATCAACAGGGTACTTTGTGACTTACAGTCTGTGTTATTTGATTCCCTCTGTCAACAAAGCATCTTTCAACAAGCCAGCCGTTGAGGTCTAGGGTTCTTGGTTAAATATTCTGATGCTACCTGCAAAGTCTCAGATTTATTTTCTTGCAAATCCAGTACGTTATCGCTTTATGTTCCCCTTGCATTCATTGGACATATTTGGGAGAAGAGACGGGGGGAGCAAAAGATGGAGCAATAGAGAAAGGAATGAGGGGGAAAAGGAGAAGAAATATTCTTCCTACAATGTACTCTTCAAGTTTGGCTAGCCCTGCAGGGGGTTGCTGTTTCAAAGCTGCCGGATCAGTACATTTGGCTAAGGATTGGAGAAAGATGGACAGTTTGAATCCAGTTTGTCGTCGTGCACATGTCTGTCATGAGAGGTTGTGTTCAGTATGCCTTATGGCCTTCTGTATGATTTTCAAACTTCGGTCTTCAATAATATACTGTAGTTTAGTGACACTGGTGAGATGAATGTTCACATTCAGGTTGCAGGAAGAGTCAATTTCAATCTGATGGTAAGTGTTTCAATCTAACTATTAACTGTAGATCTGAATTACATGCAGTAGATTGAAAAGATTACAACGGACTCCCTCACTTTGATCTAATAGGGAAAGAAGATTTGTTTTTCACTTTAGAGAGAAAAAGAGTGAGTAGCAACTTCATGGACAAAATTGTGTTTTGTGAACTGTTAGTAGATATTCGTCTCAGTTTACATTGTAATTACCTTTCCTTTTGAACTCAGAAATTGGAACAGACTGTACTATCTCACGAAAGCAGCAACGGAGAGATCACACCCCCTGTGAAGGGGGAAGGGGACACCACCACCAAGGTACCGGCCCGCATCCGGGAGATCGTCACCAAGAACCTCGCGGCCGACGACGCAGACCTCGACTTTGACGGGATGGCGGGGCGCCACCCCGCCGTGGACTCTCTCCAAGAGGAGAACCGCATGCTGCAGAACGAGCTGAGCAGGGTTGAGGACCTCCTCTCGGCCAGCAGGGCGGACCGGGATGAGCTGGCCATCAAGTACCAGGCTCTGGCAGATCGGGTAGGTATTCCAGACATCACAACCATTCTGAATTTGGAGGAAAGAATCTGAATTTTGACCATTTCCAGCACCTGATTCAAGAGGAGTTTCCTATGGATTCTTCCAGATAATTTTACTACACACTTCTATGGGAACTGCTCTTTCTTTCCTACTTTTGAGCCAAATCATCCCTATTTTTCAGTCAGAAAAGTTTGGAGGTATGGAATTGCATGAACTTCGAGACTTAAAAACTAAACTTGCTATAGATTTATAAGTGAACTTTCTCATTACTACTGGCGGTCAGGTATCACATGAACTTTGAGACTTAGCACCAACTTGTCATTTCAGTTAACCTCAAAATTTTAAATTTCCACCAGCAGCTGTGAAATGTGCTGTAGGAAGACATCAGTGGTCTTTATGCATTACAGCAGCTTTGAGAGAATCCAGAGCACATTTGAAAATATTTCACCCGAGTATTACAAGTGACTGTTGGGCTTACCGTTAAATGAAAAGATGAGTCTTTATATGTGGGGATGTTAAATCTCATCATTTCATGTTTCAGACACTCACAATGTATGATGAGAAAATTGAGCTGGATGCTACTACAGTGCACTTGTACTTTTAGTGACTTTAGGGCACCATGGGTAAACTACCATGCCTGTGTGTTTGCGAGTGGTGTACATGTATTTGAACCAGAGTCTTCTGCAGATGTCTGTCTGGAATGAGGGAACAAAATGTTTACCTAATCTCCCACTGTGACACAGTCTGGTCCAGATACAGATATGATGTGCCCAACGAAAAAGATCAGTGACATGGCCACTATAAAATGCAAAACCATATTCAAAATAGCGGTGCTAGTTTCTGGCTGATGGTATACTGTAGATGTGTGCACCAGTACTATGACTCATTGTAGCTCTGTGTTTGTAGGGTTGCTGGTAGAGAATTTACAGATATCTGGGTTATATCAAAACACTATCTGTAGTTCACAATTGATAGTGTTCAAACCGGTTTTAAAGGACTATAAAATGATGTGTCTGTTTAAGCGATGCACTAAAATGCAGGTTTAAAAATGAGCCTATTTCTTCCAAATTATTGTGCATTGCTCCGTACGCATAAATTTGTGTAAAAGGAGTCTGCTGTGTGTAGGACAGACTGAATGATCGCTCTCACGTCAGTTTGGTCAAAGCTGGCATTAATAGAAATCACAGGTGAATACAGAATTTGCTCATTGAAGAGAGACAGAAAAGAAAAATATTCAAAAGTCGACTTCATGACATAAAAGTGTTTCTACCCCAAATAAAACGTTGACAAAATGCTCCTTAATATTAAACAACAAGTGTAAGAGGAGAGACAAGTTTTCATTTCTCTTCAACTATTGTACAATGTGTCAACTTTTAATGATGACATTTTAGTTTTGCCTTGGTATGAAATATCTGATATTTAACATACATTGCAGTTGTTTGCACGAATGCAAGCAGATGTTGCCTAGCCACCAGCATTGTCTACAACTGCAATCTTGAGTAGCTGACCCTTTGTGTATGAATCTGACTTTGATCTTTGTGGAGCCAGATGAATGTTTCTATCAAGATTTGTTTTGTGGCATTATACAATTCACCATTAACAAGCAAACTTCAGGAAATAATCCTGACAGACATACAAACTAGCTGACAAACATACAGACAAGCTGGTGTGAAGAGGAAGTTCACATAAAAAACATTTGACTGACGCCATGGAGTGATTGTGAAACTGAGCTAATGAGTCGAAAAAGCGACGGGTGAGTACAGGGCCATGCTCATTTTGACAAAAGGACGTCTGGTATTGACCCAAAGGACAAGTGTGATTCTGGTGTGCCAGTTCCAGGACAGGTACTATACAACCTTCTGCTTATTGCAGCACACAAAGACATTTATGTTTCCCTTTGCCTTGAGAAGAAGATGGAACATGGGCGCAGACAATGGCCACCATTGATCTGTTGATGACTGAATGCTCCATCCCAAGGTCTGGGCAGTTCCATAATGTAAACAGAACTGCCGGAAACAATGGACTGGTTCCCCTATTGGGTGTTTTTCAAAACTCCAGGGTTAAAAACGGACAAATGCGACGCGGACGATGCCTCAAACACGTTCGGTAGTAAAGTCACTTCGTGCGAACTTTGACCTCATCATGCAATCTTAAGTGTTTGACATTCACACAGTTACTTTGAGCTATCAGCTCAGAAGGGCATGATTTAATGAACCCAAACATCCTGCACTGTTATCTGTGTGCATGGAGTCCAGTTTATATTTGAGCGTGGATGTGATGGTTTATTCAGATAGCATGACAGTTGTTTCCAAATGCGCATTACCCTACTACATGTAATACTCTGTGCAAGAGATTCAATTGTACACAGGGAGTATGTACAGTCTTTTTCTCAGCAAGTTTAGCCCTAAAGGTGGAGATTGTATGTCAAGCTTTACACCTCCTATAGCTGAATCCGTCTTGATCCAGTGAAATGTCATATTTCGGTGTATAATAGAAATGAAGATTCACAAACAAATAATACAAATGAGGAGGGTCAGCTACACTAAGTATTCAAAAGCCACTATTGAACTTTAAGATATAGTGCATGGTTATTTGCGTATTTAAAATAAAGTGCATGGTTATTTGCGTATTAAATGCACAATGTGTAGAACACCCGCCTAAATGCCCATCTATGGAAGTGGGAACTTTTTTTGTATTATTTGATTTATTTTATTCTTATTTTTTTAATGCCTAAATGTGGTATTCTGAAAATCTTCCTTGAGAAGTTTCTTCCTAAGTCAGAATGTTAAAAAGTGCCTAGGAAAGACAGATTTGGTATTCTGAAATTTCTCCCGAGAAACTTCTTAATGCAAATTAGGCCATCCTTATCCCCACCCACTGTTCTTTCTTAAACCAATACGAAATGCCATGTCATAAGGAACCAATCAATGACAATTGCATGGTATCAGGTTAACAATACACATGTGCTTGGCAGACTGTCCCATTTTTCCATGCTCTTTTCGCTCATGGTATATAAAGCACATGTTGCGCGCAGTGAATGACAACTGCAAATCATGATGTTTTGCAGCTTGCTATTATGATCTTAGCAACGTACCCTCAGGACAGGGGTGGGGCTTTCCTAATAATCTTCCTAAAATTCTTTCCTAAGTGCAGTTTATCAACTTCTTCCTGTAAGTCAGAAATTTGCATATCTTTCTAGGATTCATCCTCATTTGCATATTTTCCTAAGTTTTTTCCTTAGTTTAGGAAAAAGGTTAGGAAGAAACTTAGGAAGATTTTCAGAATACCACTTTGGGGAAAAAATCCTGACTTCGGCAGAAAAATCTTCCTAGGAAGGATTTCAGAATACCACCCCTGCTGTTTTGCAGCAAACCGATGGCATTCCTTGGGTTAAGGTATATTTACTGTAGTTGCAAAGTAATTAAAAGTGCCTAATGCAAGGACAGAAAGTGGAAGCAAATAGGAGGCAGTTTAATTATCAAGAGAGAGAGAGAGAGATATTATCAATTAAAAAAGAAGCAAGCAAACAACTGTTCATTAGGAGTATTACATCCAAAGTATAGTTTCAGGGCCATCATGGCAGGTTGTAGTATTATGTTCCATAGAATGGGTTGGGCTTTTAGTCGTTGTAGCTCTCAGACGTGTGTGTACTGATGGGGAACGCAGTGAGTAGAGGTGTTACAGGAGTAATCACTTGGCAGTTGGCACCCCATCAAACTCTAGTCAAGCATATCGTCAAGGTGAATTTAAATACTTAAAAGCATGAAAATGTGGAAGTTTATATAATGCTTGTTTGTAGTCATCGAGGTGCTATTCACACAGAGAGTGTCCACTTGTGCTGAGAAGTTACAGGAAGTTGTTCTGTTCCTGTCGCGAGTTTCCCTGAAAGACCGGCTTGCCACGCTCGCCGCTGTTGACTAATGATTAGCTTGGCCAGTTCCTGGACACGTTGTCAGGCAGTCTGTTCCTTGGGAATCACTTCCTAGGTCGGCCAGCCAAACAGGAAGTTTCCAATCTTAACCCTTCTGTGCACACGCGTTTGAAGTGCTCTACTACAGTTGTAGTTTCGATGGATTGTTAGGGCTTTACACTGTATGTGTGTAGCAAAGGCAAGCGTCAGTTGGGCTGTGTTTTAAAGCTGAACGTGTCGCAGAGCCAGCGGCAAAAGTCAAAAGAGGCAGCTTCTTCTATGCTTCAGGATGTAAACTTCGGGACTGATACCTCAGAAATGTGAACAAGGTCCATCTGATTGTTAAAATCATGGTAAGAAGTAAATCTTCAAATTTCATCTTGTCATTTCAAAGTACACTTTAGGTTCAAGTTGAGATTATTCTTGGTACCATGAATAGTCAATATTGCCATGTACATGTATACAGCTATGTGTGCAGTCTTCAGTGGTAAAGCTAGATATAAAAGTGTATGATACAAGTGGCAGCATAAACTGTTACAGCTGATCCACACGCTAGCTACAGTCTGTTTTGTTGTTCCATTATAGATTTTAGTACCTGCTGCAAAGTATTACAGCTGTACATGGGATGCAATATTCTTTCGATGAGTGTTTAAAAGCTGTACTCTATGACTTCAGTAGCATGAAGCCCATCTGTAGCCTCTGCAGCATCTTGGATCCCATTACTTTGATGTAGCTTCCTACAGTTTTCTTGTATTTAATAGTGCAAGGAAGCCAGCTTTTAATAGAGCACTGTGTTAAAACTGAAAGTGGAATGGCTGATGTGAAGAACATTGTAGGCTCTCTTTGTGCGGTCATGCTCGTGAACGATCATTTTTATTAGATACAACTTGTATCTAGTCATATGTGCCGCGCTGCATATCGATGTGAGTTCACCACTTCCTGTTGTTTGTTCGTATAGTGTGAAGGTTTTTTTTTTTTTTTTTCCACTAGATTCAGAACAGTTTTCTTGGCAATGTGCCAGTGGAAACAATGAACACATAAACAAGAAAGCAAACAGTCAACTGTACATTATGATCCACATTACGTTGTATGTAGCCTTTTGTGCAGGCCTTTCACATTATATTAGTAGTGAATCACTTTGTAATGATGTTCCGAGTTTGCATAAAAGCACGCTTCGTCATTGAACTTTGGTCCGTCTGTCAATCTCTCCGTTCCTCGGGGAGAGTTAAAGTTTGAATGCCCGATGAGTGCACTCTTGTGTATTTAGTCTCATTAATCAGGAAGACTGGCTGACCAAAGAGATGATTTTAATAGAAAGAAAGCTGTAGAGGCGGAGTGCTCACAATATATCACTCGGTGAAGGAGACGCTGGTCTTCTGCTTGTAGTGAGACAGAAAGCAACTGTACAGTAAACTCCTCCCCACCTGAATGAGTATGTACACACAATCTATGCCTTTTTGAGCTGGTAGTGTGGAGAGAGTGTATTGTGCCTTTATAATCATGCAAAGTGTACATTGTAAGCATAATTTATGCAATATGGTGATGAATCAGATCATGCAATTTCAGCATTGTACAGTAATTTGTCATTTAAAATATTTTGTGAAGATGGTATTTCACAAGCATTTCAGATAATCTCTCAATTGCTCCAATTCATGAGTAAGAATCACATCTTTTGGTAAATGAGAAATAAGTATTGCCATGAGAAAAATTTAGTGATTTCCAACGTACATGTAGACGGCCTTTACATTTCTAGAGAGCACAGTTACATTTCTGTGGTAGTACAAAAATTTGTGTAGGCGATATTTTCACCAGTTAATTTCACGTCACTCAATTGATATGAATCAGAAAAACAAGAAGACTATGGCAGGCTGATGTATTGTGGAAAGTAATGTAATGAACTAGATTCAGAAAGACGATTGCTGTTATAGATCATGCAAGGGAAGTGGCCGAGTTACAACAAATGCACACTACAATGTACATCGAAGAATACGTGCTGTCCTCTTTTCACTTCTGAACAGCTGAAGTTGAGCAAACTCAGTTCTCCAGGCTGGTCTTCAAGTGTTGTATCCACTTGCCCAGACACCTGGAACAGCATTGTAGACACTGACAACAAATCATGAAATGTACTCATTCCGCAATGTATTCGTAGAGCTGCATCATTTGATCTTGTTGTTTTTCCTGGAGTTCAGTGCATGTACAATAAGTATGCAATAGATCCAGTGGGCTCCCTGAGGTGTTCTGGTAGTTGGCCAGGGTGATTTCCCTGTTGGAATCCTTGGTTTCCCTTTTCACACCAGCTTTCATGGTTTCCACGACTGCAATCTTCCTTTGTTCATTTTATTATGACTGAATCACATGATCCTTACACTTGACCTTGGTCTGACCTTTGACCTTGATGTAAGCGTATATCCGTGGTACCAAGAATTTCCTTCAGAGATGCGTGCATGAAGTGCGCTATGCAGGTGTGCATCTAGGCATGCATGCATTTGAAAAACTATTACGTCTCAATACCTAATTGAAGGCCTATACCACATTACTGAAATCAGGTTTAGGAGTAATACTCATTGAATTTTACACCTTTTTTTTTCCCACTATCAATACTTATAATACTTTTGTACATGTACAACTCTGTACCTAGTGAATGGTAAATGTCCACTACGTCCTGTTTGAAGCTATGCATTGTAAGATTTGTAAGATTTGTAAGATTTTGTAAGATTTTATTGACTCTATCAACCCCCTCTCGGGGTATGAGAGTACAAACATATTTACAATGCATACAAAAATATAAGTGGTATGTACATGTGAAAATAACAGATATGAATAAATATGTTTACAAAACAAAGCGTAAAGGACGTTTAATAACTACTCTACCACTACAAACATGTACGTGTACAAACATTCACATCTACTTTACTTTCTACAAAAATACTGTCTTTCTTCTTTGGTATTGAAGAGAACTGAAACATATAATAATTCTGACAAATTTGGCTAGTTTTTTCAAATGGCAAGCATTAGTTGAATTGAATAATTTGGCCATATGTAATGCACTTGGTCTACTGGCCGTCAAGCTACAATGTACTTGGTAAATATAGTAATCTCTCTTTGTTGAAAAAGGGACAAACAAAAATATAATGAAATTCATCCCCTATATCGTCGGATGAACAGATAGTACAATGCAATTCATCTGTCAAGCTTGCATCAAACCTGCCCTTATTAACGGGTAATCCATTAGATCTCAGAGTGTGTAGATTAGGAATTTTTGCATTATTTCTATAATGTACAGTACAGTGTACAAAGCTGGGACCACCATTGATTAGGAATAGAGAAAATCTCTCTCTCTCTTTTTTTTTTTTTTTTTGGTGCCAATTGGAACTCTATTGTACTCCCTGTAATAGCACCTGTATGCAGTGTGCAAAGTTTGAACCACCATTGAATAGAAGAAGAGAAAACGTGGTCTTGAGAATGAATGTTGCTCAGCATGATCATCATGTATAAGGACAAAATATTTTACCCAAATTGTCCTTCTTGACCAATCTGTATAAATGGGTGCCTGGCAATCCCAGGGTGGTCAAATTAACAATGACAGGTCCCTCAGGTAGAGCAGTAGTACAGTGGACTCCCATTATAACAAAGTCCTTGTGACCAGCTGTTCTCTTTCATTTTATTGAGACTTCATTACGACTGAACAAATAAACAATAAAAATGAATGTAGAGCTGATAATGTTGCGGCCTGAATTTTTACTTCGTTGTAACTGAAATTTCGTTATAACCGTGTTCGTTGTTTAGAGTGCACTGTAATCCCAAAGAGGGACCTCCCTTGATCAATAATACCATGTTATTTTGATCATGATTATGAGGATATGATGATGATGATGATGATGATAATAATAATTACGACAAGGAGGATGAGGACAAGGAGAGAGAGGAGGATTCTAGATCGGTCATTATTACCTATAAATAGGAGAAGGCAATGAATATCTTTAATATTTAGTCATATAGTAGTAGTAACGATGATTATACAAAGTAACATAGTTGATCTATCAAAGTAACCAGCATTGGGTGGGTTTGAGTGATTCAGAATGTCGAGTAGGGATAAAGAAAAATTTATTCTGACACCTGTTGTCACAGATTCAAACTGCTCAGATCTTATCAGATGTCCTACATTTCTGTAGCCCAGTTTGCATTTTCACTATAATTTTCCAGAAACTCATATGACCTTCACTTTTTGCTTTTGGCGCATATCATCATTTTATAAGAGCCTCCAATGGCCAGGTCAGCACCCACCTCGATTAACCCCCCTCTTCTTCTATAATGTCTTCTATTCAAGATGATAATGTAGATTTCGCACCCAAACAAAAACCTGTACCCATTCTGCATTGATCTCCCCTGGTCAGTGGAACGATGTCAGTCCATTCAACAGCACGAAGCTTGACCAATTGTCCACCCCTTCTTGCTTGAGTAGTTTCCGAAAAAATAATCCCCCTCCACTTCCTATAAGAGGATTGCTCCTGAGTGCCTTTCCCTCAACATCTCATTTGCATATGAAGGGGGAGGGGACGCCATCCCTCTCAATCATGTGACCCCCCAGCTGAGTCCAAACTGTTAACGGTTAAACAGGCTGCCTATGCATATTCATGAAAAGCCAGGCAGCCAATCAGGAAGCTCCTGACACTGAAGAGTATACCTTGGAACACCTTTTGACTGTATGATCTGAAAGTCCCTGACTTGAGCAGTGAGAGTTAAACGAGATGAAGAATATGGCAGTTGTGAGATGAAAGAAGATTAAAGGTGAAGGAATGTTTCATTCTCACCAATTTTGAAACAGGCACTTGTCACCAGACAGCGTCATGCTCCTCAAGGGGTGCAAAGTTAACCTACTTACATCTCAATCAGATTAAAATGTCACAATAAGTTTGTCTCTGTGGAAACTACTGCCTAGTATTTCAACAGACACCAACTTGTTGTAATATGAGAAGTAGAGAAAACGGATGATGTCCCAAAATGTATGAAAATGGCATTCACCTTCGTGATCCATATTTCCAGATGTAGCCCCTGTCAATTCTCATTCTAATCATCTACCTGCCGATCTCGATCGGGAGAAAAACATGCTTAATTTTACGCATTGTGGTGGGGCACACAGGTTGATTTAAATAATCAATACGACCTTTTGTCAATGCTGTTGTAAGGGACGCTACATGTACATCAGTACGTACAATAAAAAGCAACTGCAGTACCGTAGAATGGTTCCTGCCATTAGGCATTTGACTTTAACGGGCTGGCTGTAAACACGCCGTGTTTAGCAGTCACCTGTCGGCGCGGTGAAAGTGAAGTGCCTTTGAACTTGGATGCAGTGAGTGGCAGGGTCCAGACGAGAACTACTTGACACGATGGATTACTGAATTAATGGATTAGTTTGATAGAGAGAGAGATTAAGAGCGAGATGGATCAACATCAGAGGAGAGCGTTGGGAAACAGGGACGAGCCTGGATGGGTCAAATCGCGGATACAGCAAGCAAGTTTTATGCACGACCTCATTGCACTTTGCACTCTAACCACATGTCTATCATTAAAAAGCATTTCAATTACAATTAATTTTTTATCGCATTTGTTGTTTGTCAGGATTAACTTTTGTTCTCTATAAACTGAGAGATTGCCATCTGATATATGTGATGTTTTCAGATAAAAATATTTACTGTTTAGAGAATATGTTTGAATTTTCCAAACCAAACTTGAAAAGAAATTCAGTTCAGGATATATGTACATTGTACAAGTTTATGTTGTGCTGCATACAACATTTATATGTCAGTCTTCTTTTTTTCTTTTTTTGTGTGCAAACAAGCTCATCATTTCAGATGCAAAGAGACAAACCAGAAGAAAATATCAATGAATTTGTGGGCAAAGCCAAGCTTGACTATGTTAATATGTTATATTAATTCACTTGTGGTATTTTAAACAGAACTCCTTTTATGTCTTTAATGATAAATAAAAAAAACCCAGCAATATACTGCACTAAATTTTAGATCATTGAGGAACTAAATGGCAAACACTACGATCTAGTTCAAATTTTACTGAACGTTTGCTTTCGTGCAGTTCACCTAGTCTTGTCATGATTTTATGCAAACCTGGTGCTTGCTGAAGAATTGCCATTATGAATGATTATGTACAGTGCTACAGGTGATGTCCCTCTTGGTAGAATGAAATAAAACAAAACAAAACCTGAAGTATCGTTTCTTTACAAATTTTTAGATCTGAACTGTTTAGGACCATTGATATCAGACGTTTATGATAGCAGTATTATTTACTTTGTGTGTGATTGGTATAATAGAAAGATCAAGTAAACACCTGTTTGTTCATATGTCTATATACAATGCTAGTTTTCCTTCTTTTTTTTAAAAAAGTTTTTGAGGTAAAAGTTGCAATGGAGTTTTAAATCACTAATGACACCAACAGTGTGCACATTTTATTCCTAACTTTATGATTAACTAATTCTGTCCCTCTCATAACTTTCTGTTACTACCGATGATAGGGGTATTTGAGATGAAGAAGATATGAACTAAAACCTCTGGATACAGTGAAAGTGAATAGCTACCAGTACATTCTTCTTGGTGGATATGATCATTGACTGTAACACTGAAAATGAAGTGTTCTCCAAATTGTCCCACATAAATATGTATACATACAGTATCCCCACATATGTGAGAAAGAAAAATAGAATAGCATGCAAAATTGGATTATCTGTACTCACTACCTGTTCCATGCACAAATATATCATCTTCTACTATGAAGTGTGGCAGAGGTGTGTTACTGTTTACACCCACAACTATTTACACTTTGTATGTGGGCACATGGCATAACTTTGTAAATATTTACTCTGCCATTAATCAGCATTTTATTCGTTCATTGCCAAGTGCATTTGTCAAAGTGAGGGTATTTATGTTGCATGCATGATTTAACGTTTCTGCATTCCATCAAAAACTCCGGCATGCAAAGGTTGTATAGCTTGTAAGCATTAAATGCCAAAAGCATTGGGCAAAGACTTGTAGTTCAATATCTGCATACCCATACTCTGTAGTATTAAACCCAGTGTTGCATACTGGCTCTGCAATGTGTATTGTTGAGAAACACCAATAATAGCTGGCCTTGATGTAGAGGGGCAATAACTTTTTTATGCATAATGTATATTTGGTATTGAATTACAAAGCAGGTTTATTGAGTGTGTGTTTCTGTGTTATACAACTGTATGCAGTAATGTACTCTCATCCTATCCAGATACTTAATCCCACTTTACCTGTCTGCAGTTGCATAGTATGTATTTTTGTGTCTTCTCTTCTTTCTCCTTTTCTACTTTATTGGTATTGCTCTGTGGCTGTTTTTCTCTCAATATATTAGGATCGTTCTCTTTCAGTCTGTTTTGTTTCTGTTGTTTTTTTTATATGACTCTTTTCATTTCATATGTCCAGTTGTGTCTGTGTGTTTGTTTGTTTGTGCATTTGTGTGTTCAAATTGTGTCCTTGCATTTCCCAGTTTTAATTTCCTGTAGTTATCACTCCAATCCAATAATCAGGAGTAGCTGTGTGGTCGGCCCTGTGTGGAAAGTCCCTAACTTTGATACTTCTCAATCTATTATCCATAGCCTTGATTAGATTCTCCCATCATGATGCAGCCGCATTGTGCTCAGTTTTCATCATAATGAGATATGAATGGCAATTATAAGAGATTATTACTTTTTCTCATGGCCACGGCTGTAGCAGTAAAAGTTATGGCACAATCTCAGGCCTTGTGCAGAGCTGACAAATTGATACATTGGTGCAGTGCAATTGCCAGTGGCGTTGTTTATCCATTGCTCTGTCTATGAAGTCCCTTGGTATTATGGTGATCATTCACAACACACAAAGCACTGACACTGCACAGATGTTTGTTGTGACCCCCAACTTAATTTGCAGCACAGTTTTCATGTCAATGCACTTGATGTGTTTATGTTGTTTTTTTAAACCCTCTTCAACGAGACTATCTGTGGAGCTGTCTTGTGCACCATTACATTAGTGATCAGATTTAGGAAAAGTGACTGATAGTAGGATTTATGAAAAAGAAAGCTGTTGTGAGAGATACTAACAAATTCATGGTTCATTTTCTGTCAAGAAACTTTGCAGTGCAAAAGTGGGTAACAAGGAAAGTGGCTGATGAAGACACTGTGCAATTCATGCAGGAATTAGGATATGAAAATTGTGGGGTTCATCCAAAGTGAGCCCAAAACGCATTAAAATAAAAACAGCAAACCTTGTCTGTGTCTGAAGAGTTCTTATAGCAGAGGAAACTATACTTGTGAAAAATGGTTATTCAAAGAAGTCAGAGAATGTACTCAACAAATTTTGTCAAAGCTCATAGATCAGTCATTCTGTATTAGACATTATGGTTTTACAGACAAATTATAACAGTGATTGTGTAGTTGATAGTACAAAGTAAAACTTTAAAAAAAGCAAAGCAAAACAAAAGCAAAAGTTAAAAAAGAATTAGATTAAACAGGCCATGACAATTTATTTTCTTTTACTTGTATGTTTATCTACCAATATTATCTGTAGCAAATTACGGAAAGGTAGCATAAACCTCATATAACTTGGTTGCACCTCATTGCGATTTCAAATCTCCTCTGAAGCAGCTGGTTGATTGTGTTTATACTGCCATTCAGGTGAAACAATGCTCAAAAGTGACATATAATGAGGGCACCATTTACTAAGCATGGGTGGCCTGGATCGTGTTCAATAAGTTGCACTGCAAAGTGTCGAGACAGAAATGGCTTCATGTGACCTAATTGAAGTGTTTTCCTTGCACGCAAACACACGCGCACCCTCGCGATAGTGGGAAGACACGATCCGCAAGACAGACTCGCGGTACGCGGACGCGACGGACGAAGAGCTGACACAACATGTCCAGCACCTGCTGGATCAGCACGGCCACGACCGGCGGCACTCCGACTACAGCCTCATGGGGTTCTCCTACCTGCCGCCGAGCCCCACCCAGCAGGAGAGACTGTCGCCACGGAGACACTCCTCCCTGGTGGGCTACGCCCCCAAGATGCCCATGTACGAAGAGGGGCGGATGAGGTCCATGGAGCTCGAAACGCCCCTCGAGGAGGACGAACTCGAGGCGGAGAATCTCGAACGTGACGACGAACGCGGTGCCAACGGCGAGGCGGATGGGGACTTCGACAGCGAAGACCACAATCACAAACATAACATGTACAATGATTACATTGACGGCAATAATTACATCACTCATCATCAATCAGATTGGTATGAAAAGGAACATCTAGGTCCCCATGAGGGGATGGACTTCGACGAAGACCCAGAAGAAAACGCTGCAGAGCAATATGTATATATTACGATGGTGAATGCCAGCTGTGATACCAAAGAGGTGCTTTTTTTCACTCATCTTTATCTTAACCACCTATTTGTCTGATTATTGCCTAATTCTTTTTCTTTTTTGGGGGGAGGGGGGACAGGTATGAAAAAAAGATCAGGTGACCTTTTCCTTTTGGCAATGTCCTGGTTTGATACATTTTTAAATATTCACTCATGTTCTAATGGTTAAAATCTGGTTTGCAAGTGATGTAAGGTATCCATGGCAGTTTAGAGGACTTTGGTAACCAATTCAATCTGGGAAAGATCATCTTTGCTCTGCCATAAAAAAAAGACTCTGCAATAGATGCAAAGTGTCTGGCATCTGGAAGAGAGTAGATACAAGTGCTTTTATTCTCATGTCTGTCTTGGTTACAGGCATTCGTCTCTTTGGTTTCTTGTGATGTACTACTACTTCCAGTCGAGTCTGCTGTGCAATTCTAACATTTTGATGTCTACAGGTCAATCAGAGTTCAGAGTTGTAAGTGTGGAAGGGGTATTAAACTATGGTGCATTTTTTGAAATTCAGAAAAAAAAAATGGCAAAAAAAAAAATCTTGCACGCAGCATTTTTTGTGTAACTTAGGATGCCCAGTCTCCTAAAGAGGGGATGACAAATACTCATTGAGTCCCATTCTGACAGTCTCCAAGCTTGTTTCAGTCTTTGATAAATTATGTGTGTAGTTAAACTCTTTGTAAATTCTGTCCACTTCGCAGCGTGTGGTAGAGGTGAGACTCGTAGTTTGCTTGCGCACAAAAAGATTGAGCTGGAGGAAATAAAAGATTCAATCAATTGCCAGTCTCTTTGTTCTGATTGTAAAATCCCACTCGAGCAGAACAGACTAACAAACAATGTTTTTGAATGAATTCTAGCTCTCCCTCAACTCCATTGATGGTCCGTATCAGTCCATGTTTGTATTTTTATCAAAAGTTCGACGGCATTTATCAATTGCCAAGGTTTTTACTGTTGCTTTTAATATCTGTCTGATATGACCGTATCTTTCTGTTGTCTGTCTATTCTGCTTGAGAATTGGCTGTGTATAGACTGGCCCTATCTGCACTGACCGCTCAAGCTGATCAGTGTTTACATTCACAAAATAATGCCACACCATTTCATGCATATCAGTAGACCTCTGACTTCCTAGACAGGTAAAGCATGCATAGTATTTTGCAGTTTTCTATACCATGTGCTCAAATTGGTGTCAGAAATTTCCATTGAACAGCTCAGTGTATACATGCTGTGAAATAAGGACAAGGGGAGGCAGCATTTTGACATCATAATTCATGATACTGACAAGTTTTATTCATTTTTCTATTTATTCATTTTCTGTACCCAGGGTAGCCCCATCAATGGTTTATACACTTGGGGGCCCTGCAACAAACTAACAACGTAGCAATTAATTCAAGATACACTAGGTAACAAATCAAGAATGGTATGTTGATAAACCAACTCCTGTTACCACTTAACACTTAACATGTGGACTTTGTTTGATTAAGCATTGGGACAGAATACAGATCCGTTTCTCAGAAAATGATTTTTTATGACCAAGAAGCTATGAATGACCAGTGATAGTTATACTTTGTAAAGCATCGAACAAGCTTTACATAAACAAGCTTGTATAACTATCTGAGTTCAATGATCAATGCTACAGTTCAGTCCCTTTGGAATTCCTTGAACTTGCAGGGGGTAAATACAAAGTCTACACTTGTACAAATGTACTTGCATCTAGATCAAAAGAATTGGTAGAATTATTCACTTTCATTGACTATTTTATTCCAGATCTGAACTCAGATATGGGTGTCTAGTAAACTGGTTGATAAAGAATACATTGCAATCTTTGACTTTTAAAGATGTTGGATAGGTCGATTGGTTAGGTGAGTTTTGTAGCTATTTTTGTACAAGTTGCAGCCTGTGTACAACAGTTTGGTTTGAGACTGTCGCCAAAAGTAGGAAAAATTTATAGTACCTGGTATCTTTCTTATTGGATTCCAAACTACAATGTTGACATTTCATATTCGTAGCAGCTGTTACAGGAAAACCTTGCAGTGGGGCTCACTCTTTATGAAGCTCTGCAGATGAACTTGCAGCTGTTTCTGGTTTCTCTGTTTGGGTAGTGATGTTAAATTTTATTTCAAATTTAAGGCAGAATTTCACTTTTTTCCCCTTTCAACCTCAGATTAATTAAACTCAGTCTCAACCAGTGCCTTTACTGGCCTGTCACAGCTTAATGACACGTAGACCACCTAGTGTGTGTGTGTGTGTGTGTGTGTGTGTGTGTGTGTGTGATGATGAAGGAGATGTACACTGTAGCCCCCTCTCCCTTAATTACAACAGCATAGACGGGACTCTGTCAGCCAAATTGGCTACAAAGATTAATGGCAGAGGAGGAGCCGTTGCAATATGTCTGTGCTACCACTTAGCATAACAATATGAATTTGAAAAAGGAACAATTTAAGCTCTAACCTTGAAAAACAACTAGTCATCAATTTCAATACGTAGTGTTAGTCTAATGTTGCAAAGAAAAATATACTATATTTGGGTTGATGTTAAGGTGTTATTAGTTTTCGCTCAGTAAAAGTGCAATGGGACGATGACATGCAGTGTGCAACCTGTACGCACGCAAAGTGATAGATTACTCTGCGGTCGTTTCCCTCCTTCCCCGCCTTTTGTGCCTATAATGGTAGTGAGAAAGAGTGGACCGATCTGACGATGTCATTCTGAATATTCAAGTGTGTGATTGGATAATTGCCGGGCATGTCCACTGCAACTCAATCCTCGCTAATGGCATTAATATGTGGAGTCACGTGTATGTTTGCTGATTTGGCCGTTGTTTAAATTGCTTGTGTGTCATTTCCATTCACAATTAGTTTGAATCAGCTCTTGAGTTTTAGGAGATTACTGGTAATTTATTTGTGCGTGTGGCTGGTATGATGGAGAGTTATTCGCACTGTGGTGCAATGGCATTTGGATGCCATGGAATGCACTTTTAAATTTGAACAGCAGGTGTAGATAAACTACAAATGGATGCCCTCTTGAAAACAAAAACCATTCAATGCATGATAATCATTTTTTATTTGTAAAATATTCCGTAAAGCAGGGAATACATGAATATTGATACATTGGCTATTGTATTTGTCATGGTTCAAGATGTAGAGTTTGACTTATGCCTACAAGTATATCCCAGTAGTTTTTCTTTGTGTGTGTGTGTGTGTGTTTGTGTGCAGAAGTGTTAAAAAATGGTTAGGATGACATACGAAACCACTTGTGCTGGATTACAGCATGCTTGTAATTTACTTCTCTGATGCTGTAATCATTGATATTTTCAATTAATTTCTGGCACTGAGCTGCTCAAAAACATTTTGGTGGGTTCTTGAGTTTACGCTTTGCAATAGTCAACCCATTGAAAATGAGCAGAGAAAATTGTGAAGATATTTTGCAGGTTTAGAATTTGTGCTTGCCAAAAATAGCGCAAAATATGTGAAAATTAATGTACGCCACAAAAATTGAACTGCATTTACAGTAAAAGATACATTGTGCAAGTGGTCAATGCACAAATGAGTCGAAAACCTTCTAGGATTTCTGCTTTTAAAAGACATTTGATACAACAACATTGTGAGTGATCTTGATAATGAGACAACAAAGTGTTCTCAGCCTGTCACTTTTTCATTAACATTTTATGCAGTACTGTACTGCATCTGGCAATGAGAGAGGTTAGATTTTAGTCTTGCTCATTGCCTTCGTAACAAATTATACCCTGTGAGTGTGAGGATGGAGATACAATGTATAATACCCCCTAAACCTGCTATCAGATTCAGCCATGAACATTTTCGAAGAAATTAGTCACATTGTTGAGAGTTGTTGAAAAGCTGGCGCAGAACGTGTCGGGTTACAAATGCTCGCAGATCTCAATGATAGGATTTCAGGGGCCTCCCGTGGAACTCTTGTGCGCCTGTGATTTGAGTTTTGTGATCATTCAGCCTTTTGATGGGATTCATCGCTGAACTTTTTCAAAGTCTAATTTTGGAACAAAGTATCTTATGTATCACTTTTACTGTATTTGGCCCCTGTACGTGTATGGATCTGATCGTATAATTGCTTGACACAGCTTGGGAAGACTCATTCTTTGTATGGAAGGCTATGCATGACACGGTGGATTTTGCTGTGCCCGTTTAGTAGAGTTTCTAATGTGAGGATCATTCCCTGTGAGCAGTTGTGATATATTACTCATGTATCTCATCAGCTTCAAGCGTTTTGGAACTGTGAGTGTGTGTTATTTTCATCCAGTGATAATGCTATCTTGTTTTAGTATTTTAGGGAGTAGAATGAGGTTTGGTGTGAGTTTACAGACAAGTTCAGCAGACCCTCGCATTTATTGATTTGAATGCATATTGTAATGACATTAGAATTGTATTGATTTAAATGCATGTTTTAATGAAATTAGAATTGTATTGATTTAAATGCATGTTGTAAAAAAATGAGAATTGTATTGATTTAAATGCATGTCGTAATAAAATTAGAATTGTATTGATTTCGAGCACTGATGTGTGTACCTTTGTACTACACATGCTATATAGTATAACTATTGTGTGTGAATTAGCTGTTTTTGTATAGCTGGATCAGTTCAGTTTGTGTGGGGGTCTGAAATACAAAAAGTCAAGTCTTGATTTCCACCAAGATAGACTTGTTTGCTTTTAGTCAGTTGATGTTAAAAGTACCTCTATGTAATTTAGTCTCTCTTTGTTGGGAGTTTCCAGTGTGCATTTTCTGTGAAAGAGTTGACATTTATTAGTCATACTGTACCAGGTAGACAGTGAGATACATGAAAAAACAGACATTGTTGAATTAGTGAGGTTTCCAGTAAATCGTCAAATGTGCTCTCTCTTTACTTAATATTTTGCCTCTACCATCTGCCTCATTTCAAGAATTTTTCCTCCATATTTCACAATCAATGTTGGTTAATTTGTCTGTAAGAGAAATATTTACAAAATTCAATTTACTCTTACCTATATTTTGTTTTTTCCTCCCAGCTGGAGCAGAGTTACAAGGCTGATGCGGGTATCGAGCGGGAGCGGGAGGAGCAGAACCGGAGCCTCGTGTCGCAGAATGTGGAGCTGCGGCGCAAGCTTGAGGATGAGCACGCCAGCTACAAGCGCAAGCTGCAGGCCTACCAGGACGGCCAGCAGCGTCAGGCCCAGCTGGTGCAGAAGCTTCAGGCAAAGGTGAGCCAGGGCAGAGTGTGTGCTGCACTTGGACAGTCTACGTTATGTATGTACAGTCATCACCGCGTAGGTGTCTGTATGTGGGACTACATGAGCACTTCACTATGCTCTGACTGTAGAGGTTACTTTCGGAGGTATACATAACAGATTATAGTTCTCTCACTTTGAAACAGACATACTGGGATATGACATTTATAACCAAAGATAAATGCAGTGAAGATAGCTTATACTTTACAGACTATCTTTTTCTTTTTTTAAAGCAAATATTTTGACAGTAGATTGCTTGATTTTGCACCTTACATCCTTGTTTATTTGTGTACATAACATAACAAAGAATTACATATCATTCAGCATCAGTTGAAATATCATTTGACCATTGCCAATTTTCACCTTCGTATAAAGGGGAGGCAAATTTACAAAATGCTAAACATTTAACTGCAATCAGTTATCGAAAGCTTTTGTTACAAACTACATTGTGCATCATTTGTCTCTTCTCCCAGGTGCTGCAATACAAGAGGAAATGCGGTGAGCTGGAAGCACAGCTTCATGACAACCTCAACGACACTGAAAGGCAGAAGATTTCTGTGAGTATGAAAAGGACATGTAACAACTGCACATTGGAACATGCAATTCTCTCTGCTGCATTCTCAATACCCCACTTGATTAATTTCATACTTTCTTTTCTGCAGCTTTTTCATGAAGAGAATTTTACAAAAAAATGCATTATGCAGATCGTATGAAATATGACACTTAAGTGTACATGTTGAATATATGATGCAAGTTGATAAAATACAGACATCGTATTGTAAATAATGAGCAATTTAGTTGTATATTCTATTACAAAGTGTTTAATGGGATAACAGGGGTTGACACGAATTGTACATCTTGAACCTTCAACAACTCTGGAAAACATCTGTAATCTGTATTTGCTTTCTTAATACAAGAGATGCAGGTGCACCTATAAGTAATTTGAAAATCATGAGAAATCGTCAAAATATGAGAATCAGGACCACATACTCTGAAATGCTTCTTCTGTTTGTATGTGGTATGTATCTCATTGGCCTAGCAAAATCTACATGAAATGATAGAATTTAAAAGGAACAAAGAATGCAGAAAGACGCCACTATGTAAGAATGATGTCTGCAAAATTTTAGTTGCAGCGGGCAGGTCTATCTTGGATACCCCTGTGACAGTATTTTGTTAAAAGGGCTATTATCTCAGACACAATATGCCACTCACCCTATCAGAATCTTTCATCGAAAATTTGGGACTTCCCCTTTTCTAACCAATGGGACTTTCCCTTTACTTCCACCTCTCCGCCCTCTTTGTCATGTACAGCTGCAGTCCACCACAGACAGCCTGCAGACCCAGCTAGAGGAGGCTGAGACCAAGCTGAAGATCAGGGAGGATGAGCACACCACCGAGCTGGAGGGGACCCTCATTCGTCTGGAGGAAGAGCAGCAGAGGTAACTCCCCTCCTTACCTCCCCCCCCCCCCCCCCCCTTTCCCCTCTCCTCCCCTCTTCCTTCCCCCATAGCTACAATTATAATGCTCTAGCATCCCTTTCCCCATTGTGTGATTTTTTGTCAGACATTTTTTTTTTTTCATACAAGATCCCCCCCCCCTTTTTTTTTTTGCCTGGAATAGAACATAGATTTGCCATGTTATACATTTTGCGTGTAGTTGTTTTGATTTTTTTCCTTAGTTTTTAGTCAGAATGGAAACATTACCAAAACTTAAGTATTATTGATACATGTACATACAACTCGCATGCACACTGACATGCATACACATAATTATCATATCTCTTCTGTTCTATTGTTCTCTCAATACATAACTATTACATTATGTATAAACTATAACAATAAATGCTGAAAATCCCCATAAACTTTGTACTTGACTTAACAGATTTCATGTCTTTCAATGCTATATTGTAATGAGTGAATCAGGGAGACAAAAGAATGAACTACTGCATTTTCACCCTAAATTCAATTATAGCCATCCAGATATTGACTAAAAAACCTGTATACTATATAAGTGGTTATTTTTGCGAGGGTTTAATTTTTGTGAGGGTTTGATTTTCACGAATTTCGTGAATCACAGTTGGATCGGGAATTTAACAACATGCGAAAATGTCGCCTTATACTAGAATAACAATGCATGCAATATAGCGTTGATGTCTATTCACGAAAAACAACATCTCTCAAAAATGTCTGTGACCTTCTTATTCACGAAAATAACAGCTTATACGATGTAACAGTTCATACATCACAAAGGTAGTCTTGTAATGTTTGGAAGTGCTAGGTATGTTACGACCAAAATCATTACTCATGAAACACACGAAGCAGCTGTCTATAGATGATGGCACTGTGAGTTTTATTGATCATAAAAAAGTTGAATTGATGGTACATTTGATGTTACTCATTATTGCTAACTGTTTATGTTGAGAAAATATACAATAAGATCATCTCTCGCCAATAAAAGACTGGAAACATCTATTTCTTATAAGAATACACACCAAAAAATGCTTTATTTCGATTTCCCCCTTTTCAACAGTACCATTGCAACTTTTAGCAGCTGTCGGTAATCTTTTTTTTTTCTTCTTCTTCTTCTAAATTTGCAAGGCAAAGATATATGAAATAAATTAATACTCTTTTGAAAATATTTAGACATTTGTATGTCAAAAGCTTGTGTGATCCTGGAATACTAATGGTACATTTTACTAAATGAAATAGAAAGTGTCTGCCTTTTGCTTTTTATTGAAGTGATAAGATAAAAACAAGACCACCTAACATGGCCACATTCTCATGTTCATTAAATTTGCAAGATGAAGTAAAACAATCTCTCACAACCAATTGGATATGTCGCTGGGAGAAAAAAAAAAGTGAATCGCATAACTCTGATATTAGTTCCCAGCAAATGCATGCAAGAGAATGGAGATGCTGTGTTGATGAGAAAAATTAATTTGCAAAGATCCCCCATCCCCTGTTCATGGGAGGCTCAGCAGGGTGTTACTGAACCCTTTTCAGCCGAGCTAATCACCAAAAAAAGCTGTCTTTCACTCTTTTTTCATACATAGAACACTATTGTGGGGTTGATTAGATGGGATGAGGGATGGAGGGAGAGGGGCACGCGATTGTTTCTGGGAATAAAATATATATGACCTTGATAAACATTAATGGATTCACAGTCCAGCGACTCCCAGCAGTCATATTGATTTCAGGGGAGATGATATATCTAGTCTGACTCGGCAGGCCCTGTTTGGTCGTACGAGCATTTGATTTAGCAGTGAATGAATGTCAATTTAACTGCATCTGTCAAGTCTTTTGAGTATGTACTGTTCATGTATATTAAAATCATTAGTTTTAAAAGTCATCTAGTCTTTCTGGGCTCTTTGCTTGGTATGATATGATATCAATTTAAAAAGAAATTGTTTTGTCTTTCTCCTGTAAGAGTCAATAATTGTTACGGTCTATGTATTACTTTGGAGTATAAATGTCTGCCAATAGTCAATAACACGATTTGTTCTGTGAAAGTTATCTAGGCATGAATGCCTTCTTTGAAGGCCTTACAAATGAGTTTAATCATTCTGAATATAATGCCTTTCAGAGTTCGTATTGTGACCATACTATTCATGTGTGTATTCTTTTCTGATGAAACCAGAATTCTTGCTTTTAACTCATTTGACGCAGAAATCCAGTTTAGCATTAATGTTATTGTTCGCTCTGTTATAACTACACTGTACAAATGGTATGGCAGGGAAAATGTTTAATCCTATTTCTTATTATTTGATGCTTGCAAAGTTTAAAACTGCAGCTCAAAGATGAACTTGAAAGGTAACTTGCGTTAACAATTGTTGATTTTTTTTCTTTAAGAGCAGAAGTCATCCATTAGTCTTTGGCAAAAGCTCTCGCTCGTGCAGTTTCACAGCTAATTCTGCAGTTGATTTGTGAAGCAGTGGTCCTTTTCGTTGTGGTTCAAAGAAATACACCCTTTTATTGTGATCAGCAAAATACTTCCCCCATTCCTATAATTCATGATTTCTAACGTACAAAGTGCTCTCTTCTTCTCGGTCGCCAGGGGAAAACAGAAAAAAACTCTACAACACTTCTCTTCTGCAACAATAATGTTTACCTGCTTCAGTGTTCACTTTCTGAATGCATGTTTCTTCACTCTCAATGACATGGATGTCCTGATCAATTTATGCAGTGTACTTTCTTTGTATACATGTACAAATGTTTTGGCTTCCTCTCAGAAGATTAGAGAAAAAAACAATTTGAGTAAAGGTGTAATTCACACCCTTCTTTTTTCACTCACTATCATCTGTGATAATAGAAAAAACTTGACCTCTTTTGGGATTATAATCTGTCTAAATCTTGTGACTGAAGTGCTTTTATTACTTTTTGAATAGACATCCAAATGATATGCATCTTTGGAAAGTCACGGAGGTACCTAGAAAGTCCAAATTATCCCTAGAAGTAAGAATAAGCATTAGCCCCACTGAAAAAGAAAAGAAAAGATAGAAGTTTGGAAATTTACGAAGGTTGACCAGAAAATCCAAATCATTTACTAAAAGAAAGAATAAACATAAGTTCCTCTTAAACAGGAGTCAGAGAAGTTCATCTCTTGACCTCGTGCTCATGAGGTTAAGGGGAGGGGATTGTTGCTGTAAAGTAGACCTATCGCTGGTGGTGGTATTATCATCATTGACTGTGTAAAAAAGGAGATAGGCCTCATATCATGCTGTATTGCAAAGTTTTGCTGAGCCTCTCCGGGATTTCTGCAGATTTTACATGTACATTGATGTGTGTCATCATTCGTGAACTCAGTTTGAGTAAAAGCATCTAGATGCAATCATAAATCCTATTCTGTAAAACCGGAAATTTTGTATGCATGAAACTTTGGTGAATTTTCGTGAGCAGCCAAGATTCACAGAAGTGCAATGCATGTAAAAGTTTTACAAATTGCTTTTTTAGTACACTCTTTAATTTTTCATTGTTGGCAATTTGCAAAGGATTTGTGCTGTGGAAAAGGCCATCAGCTCCAGTGAACAAAAGTTTCATACCATGAATATTTCTGGCTTTAACTTCATGCATTTTGTGGGCCAATTTTCCTTGATTAATAGTTTGCTTCTTCTGGCAATCCCCCTCAGCTCTGAGAGAGAACATCCGTACATTGTGTCCAGTAGGGGGATTCATGATTGCAAATATCTAACATGTGGCTGCACATGTAGAAATATGTCCAACCAATACACCATCAAGCCTACTCTTTGGCCAACCTTTACACAAAGCATAGTCAATATATTCTATGTCACTCTCATCACCCTACATGGTGCATGTACTAATAAAGTCCATGGCCTTTCACTCTCGCATATCACTTTGTCAAGTGCTGTTGATATTGCATGGAAATTCACTCGTCTTTCTGTTCGTGACTTGCGTGTACATTGAGATTTAATGTGCGTCAAGATTTTCTCGAAATGGAAATTTGCATGGATTCCGTCATTTTGCCTTTCCTTTTTAATCTTGTTCTGATTTGCAGCAGTCCTGAAATAGACCATTCTTCCTCTTAATACATTCCAGTGCGTAGACTGAGATTCGTCAGTGCAGATGTTTCTGAGGTTGTGGAAACTTGTGCATTGTCGGGTTATTTCAATTCTGATGGCGTATATGTACGAGAATCTCTGTTCTACAGTCTAGTTCTTAGCCCCATTCTTTGCAGCCTGCATGTAGCAAAGTCTGTCTGTTCGGTTGACTACTTTACTTCAACTGTAGTGTTAGAAAATGGTATTAGCAGACTGTATTAGCTGACAAAAGTTCAACTAACATCACTTCAGTCTTCACATATTAAGCTAACTTTTAATAAATCCTTGTTAGCTGTGGTATATTTTAGTGGTGGTGTAGGGTTTCCTTTATAATTTCACTTTCAGCTGCAGCTGAAAATAGAAAACGACAAAAAGTGTTTAGTTCCACTTTGAAAGTTAAGCAACATCATTATGTATGATACTGAGAAGTATGAATGACTATGATTCTTTAAGTACATATATTTGCAGAGTTTCTTTGTTCATTAGAAAGTATTTTGTGTGTTCATTGTTGCTTAGAAGTGATGATTAGTGGATCTGTGTAAGGGGGTATCTCACTAATGTTTGCAATCGTAGCAAATTTTAGTGAGTGCTAGGTTTCATCAGGGTTCATTAACAGTTGCAATCAAATATACAAACAATTCTCATTGCCACTGTTTTTCTTGATGCAAATGAAAACTGTTTGCAAACTTAATTCCAACTGTGTACAAACCCTGACAAAGCCTAAAATTCACTTCGTTTGCAAACATTTGCTGCTCAGTGAGACACCCCTTGTAGCATTTGGAGAGTAAACATTTCTAAAGAACCGGAGAGCCAGATGATGTGTGACCTATTAAAGATTGATATCAAATACCCACAACAGGGATAAACTATTGAAAGACATCAACACACTACATTACAGAGTTACCTGTAATTTATTTAACCCTTTCTGTGCCAAGCACTCAAAGCACACAAAGGGGTATTAAAGGCATAATTTACCATTTGCAGATGAAACAAAAACCCAGCAAAGGTGCTTTAAAATTATACTTCCAAAATGTGAGTTTGGGATAGAAACAACCACTTTAAAAAATGTGACTCCATATAATCAATGTTAAGTATTGTTAAATAGACAAAATGTGAAATATAGTTATGATAAAAATGTTGCCAGACTAAACTGTCTACAGTTACTAGAAAAATGAGAAAAATAGTGATATCTCCTATATATTTAAGGCTTTATTTCATATGGTAGGATTTTCTGTGATACAACAGACCCGCACATATGCATTAAATGTGATATCTTGAACATTTTTTAAAATCACTGTTCCCAAAGGTAAACAGGACCTTTAAACCCTTTCTGTGCCAGAGACTTTGGACAGTGTGTTCAACGCTATGGGGTTTTCTGTGTCATTCGACACTCAAAGGGTTAAAATCCTACTTGTCTTTCAGGAGCACCAGCCTAGCCCAGGTGAACTCCATGCTGCGGGAGCAGCTGGACCAGGCCACCGCCGCCAACAGGTCACTCACCCAGGACATTGACCGGCTGAGTGGAGAGGTCAAGAGGTCGCAGGATGAACTGGACAACCGAGAGGCCGAGTGGAGGGATGAAGAGAAGGTGAGGGTGTGGCCAGGTTGCTAGGAAATGCAGTCCTATTTGATTCATTGCTAATCATGATAGGATGATTTGATAAATGTGTCAGGATTTTTTTTTTTCTATTGTTTCATGCATTTGTTATACTGCTGGTAGTTTCTAGCTGTATCCCAAATGCCCTACCAGGATATTACATGTATCTCACTATGGAGTAGAATGGAAGAATACTATATTTCCTCTATGTTTGAACTGTCTGAACTCTATTTTCCTACAGACATTTGTAGATTGATTATTCTCTATTAACGTAGGAATTTTCATATCAATCATTTAGTCAAAATCCACATATTTCCCTTTAAGTATCTGCTAGAAATCCAATTATCTCCTGATGTATTTGCAATAAGTAAAAGACGTCTTTTGTACCCATTTGATAATATGAAAAAGGAGAAGAAATTAGCTTTGTTGGGCTGTGTGCTAACTGAAAAGATCATTAGTGCATGCTGTCTCTCTCTCTCTCTGTTTCTTGTACTAGTCCTTCAATGAATATTTCAACAATGAACACAGTCGGCTACTTGTTCTGTGGCGCAACGTGGTGGCATTCCGGCGCAACTTCTCGGAGATGAAGAGTGCGACAGAGAGGTAAGTCCATCAGATACTCATCTGATACTTCGGTCTGAAGTTTCACAGAGGAACTGCTCTTGTGATGTGCCTTTGCATGTATACATATTTAACTTCAATTTTTTGTGTGTGTGTGTCCAATAGTCAAGATGTATCAGGAATCCTTTGTAAGAGCCTTTAAAGTTTTAAGTGTAGTAAATGAGTGTTTCATAGCTCGTAGGGAATTTGAGTCCAGGTCCAAGTTAACTTAAAAAGAAAGAATGCAGTAAACAAACCAAACAGTTGAAATTGCATTGAAATTGGGGAGTAAAATCAGGCAAGACATAAAGATTTTGTAAAGTCAAACATGTCTTCACAAGACAGGAATATCTTGTCATCATTGTATATGTTGAATTTAAAGCAGTGCTGGTATTACTTGCTCACATTTTGTGTATTGGTTTGCAAATGAATATACTGTTTATGTCTGAATAATATACAAATGACGCACAGGTCTGAGTGCGTCAGTCGGCTAAATTCCATAGTTACCGCATGCACACTATATTCCGACTGGACCGCACGAAAAGACATGTGCGTCATCTGATTTATAGAATGGGTAATTTTCTTGCCAAAAACCCATTTTTCTATCGTGTTACCCGATGACAAAATTACTGGATGCTTTTCCTTTTGGCTTGGCAGAGACGACCATGCATCAGTTTTTACTGGACGCACGGCCAGCCATGCATCAGTAAATACTGATGCATGGATGTTTTAGCCAATAGGCGTCTCGTACTGAGTGCGCAAACCTTTGTTACAAGTACGCGTACTCTTGCTACAAGTGCGCGATAACATGTTTACCACTGTGACTCAGCGTGCGGCCAGTAAAAATCAACACATAGCTCTCGACCAGTGAGATTGCAGGACTCTCGCTACCCATTCTACAGCTCTGTATAATACTTAAAAATGCATATCTTACTATCTCTGCCTTTCCCCCATCCCCCTCATGTCATTATCATAACCCAGGGACCTAGCCCAGATGCGGTCGGACGTGACGCGCACCTCGCGCAACACGCACTCGGCGTGCCTGAACCTGCAGTCCACCCAGCGGGGCTCGGAGACGGGCGCCGCCGTGGCCCTGGAGCGGGAACGGGGCGAGCGGATGCAGCTGGAGACGCAGCTGCGGGAGAAGCTGAAGGAGATGCTGGACATGCAAGCCAAGTTTGATGCCGAGAAGGCCGACCTCTCCTCTCGGTGAGTCACTGGTCTAGGACCGGGTCGGATGTTGCAAAATTTCATGAAAGAAGATGTTGCAAATTTACCCTTTGAGGAGCAAGATGCAGCAGGCAACAATTTGGTAGTGTCAAATTTGTCAAAGCAATAAATTCATAGTATCAAATTTGTCAGAGCAGTAAATTCTTAATATCAAATTAGTCAAAGCAATAGATTCTTAGTATCAAATTTGTCAAAGCAATAGATTCTTGAAAGCAAGGTATCATTCAGGGGGTGAAGGTTCAGGTGTGAGTTTCTGCCATTTGTCTCCCTCTGTACAAATGAAATTGGTTAAGATCGCAATTGCTGATCTATAAATTGATAAATTCCTAGTTTCAAATTTGAAGTTGGGCTCAAAAATAGAATGTAATCAGGACTGGTGGTTCTGATTCTCTTATTTTTTGTTGATGGTAAATGGGTTCGCAATTTCACTAGTCAGTTTACTCCTAGTTGTCTATATCTTCTATTCAGTAGTGTGCATATTATGCCAGGTATCTACAAATCATGAGAAACATAATTTACTGAATATGTGCAATGTGTTCCTTTCTCGATGTCCAGCATCAATGAGCTGACGATCGCCAACGAGCGCTACAAGATCCAGATCGCCGAGAAGGAGAACCAGATGCGGCAGCTCCAGCAGCGGTTGCCGTCCACCTCCTCCGCCGCCGGCGACCACCTGGACTCCGCCCACTCGGAGGCGTCGCACGACTCCTTCATCATCCCGGGGGCGGACGGGAGCTCGCTACGTGCCGTGCAGGAGGAGTGCGAGGCACTACACACCGCCCTCAGGGACATCGCGCAGGCGGTCATTCAGGACGCGGATGTGTCCGCGGCGGAGATGGGCGAGCCAGGTCTGGAAGGCGAGAGCATCTCGCTGGCATCGCCCTACGCAAAGTCAACCCCGCTCAGGTGAGACAAACACATTACACTGTGTGGGACATTACTGAAGACTTTTGCCAACTCATTTTCTTTTTAATCATAAGTTACGTTAGCCTGTCATGTTGTAAGTGGATTTCAGTCATTGGACGAATGATGAATAATTAATGTGTTGTGTAAAACAATGTTACAATACATTGCATCACTTTGTCAGTCCATGAAATACAGCTTAATATTTTGAATATCACCAAGAGTTTGGACTAATGAATACTGCTGGAATCGGCAGATACAAAGATTTTAGTTTTAGTTTTTAATGAGAGTTCTTTCCAGAATTTTGAATGCCGTTGTGTGTCTTTACTGTGATTGCATTGGTGATTGAACAAATGTCTCAATGAAGTGGAAGATCATGTTGTGATCTTGTGTGTCATTTTCTTATCAAAGTTTGTATCTTTCTCTCGTTTCTCTCACGCTCCTGTTTTGGATTACCGAATACCGTCCAACTCCTGTAATATTACAAATAAAATCTTATTACTTTTCACTACCAATGTATATATACCTTTTGATATTCAAATATTTTATGTGCACGCATGTCATCTGTCTCTGCTTCTATTGGAATGTGATTTTTTATGTTAATATTAACATTATTTCTAACTCTGTCGCCGTCTTCATAAACATTTCCATTGTGATGTTTAATTCCTCTTTTTTTTTTTTGAGTACGCTCAATCAATTTCTGGCAACTGCTTGAAATATTTTTCCTCTGACACCTATGTATAAATGATATTTGTTGTGACATTGTCCCACGCATGAAATGTATGTGTAATAATTGCTGTGCCTTCCGCTTGTCTTACTGCTTCTTTAACAAATTATTCTTTGTGAATTATGCTCCATTTTACCTCACGTCAAATTTCTCAACACCTGTGTTGTTTGATTCAATCTGTACGCACCCACACCTTTATTTGCTGGCTGCACAATTCTAATTTCAAACACACAAACAAATGTCGTGCTTGACCTTTGACCTTACCGCGAGTAGGTCCCACTCACATTCCCCGTCCCGTTACCTCCGTCGTCGCTCCCCCTCTCCCCGCAGACCCGTCACTCCGTCGCGGCGGTCTGTGTCCCCAAGCAGGGCGCGGTCCCCGGGTTTCCCCGACTCCACGTACTCGGCAGTCCAGGCGGCACTGCAGAAAAGGCAGCTGCAAGTGCAGGTGAGTCCAGACATTTCATCAAACGGATCGACTTTCTCACTTCAGTCTACTTCAAAGTGAAGAGTCCATGCCACATTCACTTCGGCTTTCATAAAAAGAGTTCAATCACACAAACAGAGCAGTAAAAGATGAATGTAGAATAAATAAAGGTGTGGAATTTAAAATTGGACACATTTTTATGCAATCAGTGATGTTCATCACTATCAATTACGTATGCAAATTAAGTAGAGGCGACGATGTCGTTACCTCACAACTCTTACATTAGTCTCTGCATGAAAGCAGTTCTACTTTTGAATTGAGAAAAAAGAAAGCAAAGGAAATTCAGGGAAGATTTCTTCACAGGTTGAAAAATTTTATAGCTGCACTATGGAGTACAACACTGTACTTGGTGGCAGTAGCTACAATATGTCGTGAATGGCACTACCAGTGGGAGATGGATGCCCATGTAACCATGTACCACAGACTTGCCACAATACTATTTGTCTTGACACCGTCTTCATGTTGATTGGGGTGTGGCCTATTGTTGTCGTCACCAGGAGCTGAAGGCCAAGCTGAACTCCGCCCGGGACCAGGCGGCCACGCTGAAGAAGAACCTGGATACGAGCGAGAACGAGCGACGCCAGGTGGAGCGCACCGCCCAGACCCACCGCGACAACCTGAGCCTGGCCCAGCGCCAGGCTGAGGAGGTGAAGAGGGACAGAGATAGGCTCAGAAACTCTCTGGAAGCCACTGGCAGGTACGAGACCGTGATGTCTCTGCTATGTATATTTGTGACCTCCCAGCTCAAAAGCCCGAAGAAAGTCACAGATTAGATTCTCTATAATGGACCAAACTCTGTCATGTTAGTTCTGTAATTTATTTCAATTTATGAATGTTTCTTTTCCTACAGCCGAATTACGTAGTATTTCATTCACCTGCTCCCTCCCATTAAGTTCCATAGGCAGGAATTCGCTCATTTGCTGCTAATTAGGGCATGTCTCTGGCAAGCTTTGTGGTTGTTACAAGCAACTTTTGTGAACAAAGCATGCATAAAATCTGAATCTACTTTGCAGAATCAGTCAATTATGTGTCATGTTTTCATGGATAGAAGGTGCAATATGTCAAGTCATGAATATAAGTCAAATTGGCAACCATATGGAAAGATATCAGACGAGATCTCTACAAAAAGCATTCACAATAATTGAGATCGCGATTGATAATGTCAAAATCCATGGAAGACAGTTGCTGATGTTGTAAATATGACTATTCATCAATATTTTAAATTGTTCATGGGCATCAACTTCTACAGTACAATATTTTAATATGAGCATTTGAAGGACAGCCCAGAACAATGAAATTGCAGCAATCTGCTGCTGCTCTTTTAAAAATTTCTCTGGTTTCACATTCAATATTTTCCCCTCTGCAATTTTGATTGATAGCGAGAAATCTGGACTGGAGAACCTTCGCCTGTCCCTCAATGCCCAGATCGAGTCTCTGAACGTGGAGAACGAGCGTCTCCAGGCGGCCAACTCGGACCTCCAGAGGCAGCGGGACCACCTTGAGGATGAGATGGAGGACAAAGAGAAGGACAGCCATCGGCAGAAGAAGGAGATTGAGAGAAGGTGAGAATGGGGAAATAAAACCTTCCTTTCATTTAGAGAAATACGCCCAGTTATTCTTCTTCCTCTTTAGTCTCCAAGGAGCTATGCAGACTGTCATGAAGATGAACTTAATTTGCTTGTTTTTTTAGAGGAACTTGGTCTTGCTCAGGGGCTTTTGTGAAATGGCCTATAAGGCGATTGTTAGATTTTAATTTTAATTTTAAAGTTTGATTTTTAAATGGAGCTTGGTAGATCATTCCACTCAGGTATTGATTGTTGAACAAAGGCAAATTTTTCTGTATCTCCCCTAGGATGGTATGTTTGGGGAGCCACGATATGATTTGTTTTTTGTTTTGATAGTACTTGACTGAAAAAAAAAACACAAACAAACAAATCATCTGAGGGTATTGTAGTGTTGATTCTATGTGCTGTCAATCAAGGGGATGAGGGGGTGTGGCTAGAAACTTACAGTTACCTGGTTGTGTCTTCTGCTGACCACTTCATACTGACAATTCATTGTCCTCTTAATGAGCGTTCTTCTGCTTCTTGTATGGTATTATGTGTGTGTTTGATAACGTTTCTTACCAACTACTAGTTACAAGAACTGAACCATGAGGTTTTAGTAGTGTTCAACTATTGTACAGAGTGTGTGTGAAACACAGTATTTCACCCTGGCATCCTGCAAGAAGTAATGGGTGATGGCCTTTATATATGTACCTGAGTAGTGACTATCATACACTTACGACCTCCAATACTGTGTCCCTGTAAACAGACCAAGTTTTTGCTTGCACACAGAGGATAAGACAGTAGGCAATGACTTAGCTTGCTTGTTATGGATTATCAGTCTAGAACAAAAATGAAGTTCAAAGCCTGTAGAATTTGCACCCTCCTTTTTCTCATGCAATGTTGTGTCATTGTTGGTTTTGTCTGACATATTTTTCCTGTCACCTCTTTGAATTACTTTCATTTTTTCCATCTTTGTTTGTTGAATTCTGTTTTGTCAAGCTCTAATATCAGTTTTGAGCTAGAAGTAGTGGTGTAACCGATCATCCGATCCGATGCCGATCCGATACCGATCATGCATGATCGGCAATTTTTTACCGATCGCCGATCTTCGAAAAAAATCGGTGGATCGGTGACGCATTTAGCGCAAAAAAAAAAACAAAAAAAAAAAAAACGGACCGCGTGTCACAGCGCACCGCTCATGAACGTGACTCTCACAAATACGAACATATCACTAAATTACAACTTACGATGAAAAATTTTACTTTTTGATAGTACAAAATTATATTATAAGGTGTAAAATATTATCCTTCCGTTTATGACATAACTATTGATACTTTTCACGTAACCGATGTTTATACTTGCATCGGCTTTTATCATTTAGGGGAATTTGCTTTTCAAGGAGCATGCAGGCAATTTTGAAGGAAAAAAAAACGAAAAATCGTAGGAAGGAGAAGAAAATATTGGTGCAACTAACGGAGCGGCATCGCGCTGCGTTTTGCTCAATTTTGCGGCGCTGAAATGACGTCTTATGTCCGAAATTTTCTTTAACGCAGTACCTCTTTGACATGATTATTGAGTATTGATGATAATCATAATCAGGGCTGCACACTAACCCATTTTTTCTGCCGGTCCGACCTGTCTCTGTAGGACCAGTAAATACCCCGTTTTACCAATTTTTTTATTGGTCCGAACAGAAAATTTACTGGTCAACAACAACCTTAAAAAGTATTAAATGACTTGCAAATTTATTTTCATGTTTTTTGTCGACACTAGTACCCCCCCCCCAAAAAAAAAAATACATTTTACAGATTAATATTTTGAAAACTTGCATTGTTTACGGATCATTACATTGAGAAGGAACGAAAAGGATCATTTGCGAATTGAATTGTTGATACAAAAAGGAAGAAAAAATAAAGAAGGGATTGAAATGCGGTTTTTAACTTTTCTCCGAAAATTTCTTCGCGTATCTTGTATGCGTTCTTGAAAGTACACTGCAGGGTCGAATTTGTGATGATTTGTACTCCTATCTCTTCTTCGTGCGTAAAATCATTTTAAAAGAATTGAATGTTTGCTTGTGAATTAAAGTGTAAAATGATTATGAACAAACTCAGATTGTATCAAATGCGTTTGTGACTTTTTGTAAACATCGGCGCACGTGGAGTAACACGCGTTTATCATACTTAACTTGCTGCGCATTTCACACAGCTGGACTGCGATGATTTCATGAATTATTTTAGCTGTAGTATTACTATTATCTGATGCACGTGCCAGAAGGGGTTCTTTATTTTTCTCCCGATATTCTCTTCGCGTTTGTGCATGCGCTCTTGAGAGGTATGTACGACAGGGTCGAATTCACGATCCTTTTTGCGCCTATTTCTACCTCAATATCAGCGGGATTGTGACGATTTCATGAACTACTTCGGATGTAATCTTTTGTGATGAACACACCAGAATGGTTGAAAGTGCGCCTTATATTTATCTCCCGATAATCTCTTCGCATTTCGTAAATGTGTCCTCTCGGATTAGAAGATTGACGCGGCCGAATTCATGATTCTTTTTGCACCTCTTGTTTCCTCAAACTTCAACGGGATTGCAATGATTTCATGAATTATTTCGGCTGTAATCTTTTATAATGCACGCGCCAAAAGGGGTTGAAAATGTGTCTTTTATTTTTCTCCCTAATATCTTCGAATTTCGTAAATGCGTTCTTAAAAAGATAATCAACATGGCCGAATTCACGATCCTTTTTGCGCCTATTTTTACCTCAAATTGTGACGATTTCATGAATTACTACGGCTGTAATCTTTTACGATGCACGCGCCAAAAGGGGTTGGAAATGTGTCCTTTATACTTTTTCCCGATAATCTCTCCGCATTTCATAAATGCATCCTCTCGGATTAGAACTGAGATATTCACGGCCGAATTATTCTTTTTGTGGCTATATTGTCTCCTCAAACTTTAACGGGATTGCGGTGATTTCATGAATTACTTCGGCTCTGAACTTTTGTGATGCACGCACCATGCTGAAGAGTTGAAAATGCGTTATTTTTCTCCCGAATATCTCTTCGCATTTCTGCATGCGTTTTTGAAAGATACACAGCATGCACGGCCGAATTAGAGATCCTTTTTGCGCCTACCGTTTCCTCAAATTTCAACGGGATTGCGATGATTTCATGGATTATTATTCGGCTGTAATCTTTATGATGCACGCGCTAAGAGGGGTTTTGAAAATGTGTCCTTTATTTTTTCCCGATATGAAGATTCTTCAAATTTCGTAAATGCGTTCTTAAGAGATATACAACACGACCGAATTCATGATTCTTTTTGCGCCTATTGTTTCCTCAAACTTCAACGGGATTGCGATGATTTCAAATTATTAATCGGCTGTAACAATTATGATGCAAGCGCCAAAAGGCACTGAAAATTTGCCTTTTATTTTTCTCCCGGTAATCTCTTTGAATTTCGTACATGCGTTCTTAAAAGGTAAACGACACGGTCGGCCGAATTCATGATCCTTTTTTTAATCTATTTTCTCCCTCAAAATCAGCGGGATTGCGTTGATTTCATGAATTATTTCTGCTCTAATCTTTTGTGATGCACGCACCAGAAGGGTTGAAAATGCGTTCTTCATTATTTTTCCTCCCGAAAATCTCTTCGGAATTGTTCATGCGTTTTTTGAAAAATACACAGCATGCTGGGCCGAATTCGAGATCCTTCTTGCGCCTATCGTTTCCTCAAATTTCAACGGGATTGCGATGATTTGATATTCGGCTGTAATCTTTATCATGCACGCGCCAGAAGGGGCTGAAAATATGTCCTTGATTTTTCTGCCAATAATCTCTTCGCATTTTTATGCGTTCTTAAAAGGTATAGGCCCTACGACTCGGCCGAATATCACGATCTTTTTTGCGCCTATTTCTACCTCAAATATCAGCGGGATTGCGATGATTTGTGCATGCTTTTTTTTGATAACCAACAGGGCATGCAGGACCGAATTCAAGATCCTTTTTGCGCCAATTGTTTCCAAATTTCAACGAGACTGCGATAATCTTATGAATTATTCTTTTTCCCGATAATCTCGTCGCATTTTGTGCACTTTTGTTACGTGATAAATACCAACGATCATGCATAAAAAACTTCTTTCACAGCGACGTTGATAGTGCGATGCCGCTGCGTTAGTTACACATTCTCATCTTCCTTTTTTCTTTCCGTTCTTTTTCTTCTAATCCGTGTGATCTTTAAAGTTATGAAATAGGCGAACGAAATGATACAATGCGATGCAAACATACCTTTACAATTGTAAGTACGTGATAACTATATGTCACAGAAGAGAAGATAATTTCTGACATTGGAAATCATCGCCACGCAAAGTTAAGCTAAAGCCAACATTGAAAGTGCGAAGGCATTTATACGTTAGTTGCGGCAATATTGTCTTAATTCTTCCTCCGAGTTTTCTTCTTTTTTTTACTTATAAATCGCGTGCACGTCCTTGAAAAACAAAATCGCCGAAAAGATAAAATCCGATGCAAGCATACACATTAGTTACGTAATTTTGTCACAAATGGATAAAATAATTTCGTATACTTTTAGTAACATTTTTCGTCGACGCAAGTTGTAACGTTAAAACTGTACGATCCACTGGTACTATTTATGTTCGTATTTGCGAGATTCATGCACGGTAAAAGAGGAGTACCAAAACGAACATTTTTTTTTTTTGGTAAATAATTTGCTTTAAAAAAATGCTAAAAAAAAAAACCATACCACGGAAGCGCGCCCGGGAACGGGGGGGGGGGGGGGGGGGGGGGGGTAGGGTCGTAAAAAACAAGCAAACAAACAAACAAAAGCCGCAAAACACGCGAAAATACGTTGCCGATCATTTTGCCGATTTCCGATCCGATACCGATTTATCGGAAAATTTGCCGATCCGATTTTCCGATCCGATCATAGCTTGAGCTTACACCACTAGCTAGAAGGGCATTAATGCTTAGTGTATAAACTCTTGACTTTCTGTTCGAGTATATATCTTACAATTTGCCTGTGATTCTCATCTAACAAGAAAACTGTTGATAAAGTTTTTCTCTCAAAACAATTTTTTCTCCCCTCTTTGCCCTCAATGTTCAGCCACAAGCTCCTTGAGCAAATGGAGGGGAAGAACTCGAACCTCAAGGAGGAGATTGTGACCTTGAAGGAGGCTCTCAACAAGGCTGTGCTGGAGAAGGAAGTGCTTGAGCAAGAAAAGGCCGAAATCAGTGAGTGACTCATTCTCCCCGTTGCCTCATTTACTCAAGACAGAACCAAGTTTCGTAAATGCCAGTACAATGGTAGTATGGTGCGTAGAATACCATGGTAGGACTGTGTGCTGCGCGGCTGGTGTATTGGATTCTCAGTTCAAGTATTCCAACCCCAACATGGTACCAATGAGTGCTGGAAGTGTTTGTAATATTGTCAGGCACAGAGTGTGCGAGAACCTTGCAAAATTTGCACTTTGTACAGAAGATTTTGATAATGATTACTTGAAATGGACGAGTTATCAAATGATGTGTTGCTCTGAAAAGAATACATACTCGACGTTTTGATTAGTTCTTCTTTTCCTGATCTCAATGCACATAAAACACGCATTTAATACTAGTCAAATCTGACACCAAGTCTTCCAATACATGCTTCAACAAAAATTATCTTGTATTCACTTCCTTCTGTCCATCCCTCTTTTATCTCATCCTCTTCCTCTACTCTTGCAACCTTTTTTTTTTTTCTCTCTCTCTCTCTCCCTCACTCCTCCTCCTCCTCCTCCTCCTCCTCTTTCTCTTCCATATTTTACCCTCTCTCTCTTCCCCTGGTATAGATGAGAGCCTCTCCCGTCTGGAGGTGCAGAGGGCTGAGCTGGAGCTGGAGCTGAATCGGCTGAGGACCGAAGAGGCAGGTCTACGGGATGCCCTGCTCAAGATGCAGGCCCTGAATGAGGGGCTAGGACAGGACAAGATTGAGCTCAACAAGATCATCATGCAGGTGAGGACACGAGCCTTAAAAACTCCCCTTGACCTTAGACCCATGAATACTTTGGAACAGTCTATAATTCTTCATCTGTAGCTGTTATTCCATCTCTGTCTTCCCATTATCTAAAAAACTTTTTGTGAAGTTCACATGAAAAATAAAGAGGTGTCATTGCTTCAAATCAAGATGGTTACTTAGTAAGATATAGCAAAACTGTGGACTTCTTACCTAGTCATTGAATATTACATATTGAGCTGTGGTATTTGATTTTGATCTCCCAGTTACAGCTACAGGGGACTCTTTTCATAACGAGGTCCTCGTGACCAGCAGTTTTCTCTCATTGTATAGAAATTTTGTTATAGTCTAACAAATGAAGTTTATAGATATTTTTGGAAAGCAATATTTGGACCTGAATGTTTACTTTGTTTTAATAACATTTCATTATGACCATTTTCTATTTAGAGGGAGTGCACTGCATTATCATCAACACAGCTGCTCAATTGACTATTAATCCCTTTCCTTCCCTTCAGCTGGAGAAAGAGAAAAATGGCCTCATCGAGAGCAAGGACGCCGTGGAGCACGAGCGGGCATCCATCCGGGACGAGCTGATGCGGGTGGAGAGTGAGAAGGTGGACACGGAGACGGAGAAGCTGGGCCTCAACCAGAGCCTGAGTCTCCTGGAGGAGAACCGCACCCGGCTGGAGGAAGAGATCGGTCTCGTCAGCCGGGAGAAAGGCGAGCTCCAGGAGAACCTCTCACAGGTGAGATCATCTCTTTCATTATTTGAATCGATCTTTGTTGATTTCTCATCGAATTGAATGAATGGTTTTTGCAATGTTGGGTCTGGGTTCGACAAACTTGCTTCTAAGTAGGTTCCATCATATTTCTTCAGCATTCATTCTCAGATTCCAACTTTCATAGATCAACCACTATGTTCTATGTGTTTACAATACTCTATTATGCCTCATAGCTGGATATCATTTACTATTTAATTTTGTAATATTTTGTCTCATAGCTGGATATCATGTATTATCTAATTTTGTTATATTTGATGTATTTTTTCATCGAGAAATATGACAACAAATTGAAATTGAATTGAAACCTGTAGGGTCATAACCAAATGAGCATAGTTATTTCTTATATAATGACTGCCCACCATGTTATGATAGATGATAATGCGTGATTGGGATGACATTGTCAAGTAGTACAGTCGCTCTTGATAAGCCTAATCAACCTTCGATGCGCCCATATGGTTTTCAGTTTGTGCAAAGGTGGGTGATCATCCAGTGGTGGATTTGATTGGTTTTCCCAAAACATCCTTGGCATGTTGTATTTGTTGTTTTTACATTGTTTATGTCACCTTCATGCCACTGCATGTTGTCATGTAGTATTTTCAGCTTAGTTTTCCTGTTACTTTGTCCCCTGTCGTAATCATTGGAGAAATATGAATTGACCTGTTGAGGACGGGCTAATTTTACTACTACACGCATTTCCTAAAGACACTTGCACAAGTATACTCGGGACTCGTCCTCAACGGGTTAAAATTATGACATTTATTTTTGGATAGAATGACATTACAATGACTGTGGATGTTACCATATTTTGCATGTTATGCTTTTAAATTTTGCAGCTTAATAGACAGAAGAACTCCCTGGCAGAGGAGCTGCTTCAAACCAGGAGGGAGGCAGATCGACAGGTGGAGGCTGTGACCCGCGTCACTAAGGAGAAGGAGGAGCTAACCAAGGAGAAGGCGGAGCTCGTGGTGCAGTTGACAGCGTCGGAGCGAGAGAACCGTGCTCAAGCTGAGGTGAGGCCTAGCCCCATTTCTTTCAGTTTGCCTTATGGAATTGAGGCTGATTCAGAAATTGTTGCCCCTAGAATGAATTAGTAACTTGTTTTGGAAAATAATGTACAGTGTAAGTGCTAGCTATTGCTCTGTTTTATACAAACTGTCTTTGTCAGGGGTGATGCACATTAATCACCACTGTTTTAGATGTGGACTGTTTGTTGATGCGTTGTCATGGAGACAAAGATGCATGTTTCTATAGCGTTTCAGTATTCAAGGGTCATTTTTCTTTCAGTGAATTCATCTCCACCAATTTTACTTTGTGAATGTAGCGTAGAGTGCTGTCATAGTCAAGTCTCAGTCTGTGGCTGTGAAAATTTCAAATGGGAAAACAACAAAATGTGTGGTGTTGAATCTTGAAGGGAATAAAATCCATCTGCTGTTGTAATTGAGTAAGATGGAAAGAGAAGATTGTGGTTATGTGATGAGATGGCTGTGAATAGATGAGGAGAAATAAGTGCCTACCGACGCATGAAAGTACATGTGCATCATCTATTTTATAAAATGGTATGCACACTTTCCCCCATAATCCATTTTTTTTTTTTTTTTTGGGGGGGGGGTAATTGCTGATGCATGGCTAGCCATCTGCCTCAACGTGCCCAAATGCTTGCTAAGTGCGCGATAGCATGTTTACATTTGCTACAGTTAGCAATTGTTATGATTATTTCGTATCAATCAGGTTGCCTGTAGAAATCAACACACAGCTCGCAAGCAATGAGATTTCAAATTTGTTTAACCTTTACTGTAATCATTCTTGTCTCTGCTTTCTCAGGTGATTGCGGCCATGAACACAGACAAGGAGAGCCTAGAGACAGCCCTGTACGAGCTCCAGCAGGCTCTGGCCAAGGTGGAGACTAAGAGAGACCAGTTAGAGAGTGAGCTCCAGGAACAGGGTGTCTCAAAGGAAGGACTCAACGGTAAGACATCCCCTGGATGTAGACCCCTCCTCTCTCTGGGTGACAGGTCTCATTTTCAAATTATTCCTCAGAGGTTGAAGGGGATTTGTATATGGTAGAGTAACACCTAGGGGGATAATGCCCATGGATATCATGTCAGCCATCAGCCTATCCTTTTTATGTTTAGTACTTCATGTTGATACTCACGGTAGCTATATTTTCATCAGGGCTGGCCATTATGGTGGCTGCACAATCTCTTATTATCTAAGACTTTTTGTTGTGAGCTATTAGTATCAGATTTTGTTAACAGCAGCACTGAGTTCACTGTTGACACATATTAAAGACAAAGTGTGGACTTGTTCTTGTCTCATAAATGTACAATTGTATGCACCACTGAAAATTACAAATATGTGGTAATTATGTAACTACTGCTTGAAGTATTTCCAGGAAATTTGGTCAAGCGAATAGTTTCACGTTTTACTTTTTCCAAGTAGGTGCATGTGAGTGTCACAAGGAAATACATATTTTGCACTTGAACCCCTTCTGTATTCAAATACAGGTACAATAAATGTTCAAAGAAGTAACTTAGTTTTTTTCAGTTTTGAAGCTGTCTGGTGGAGAGTCATTCCTATCCATGTTCTACCCCTCAGTGGAGCTCGCCAGGCAGCGCAAGGAGATGGAAATTGAGATGACAAGATTCCAGAAGGACATCCAGCTCCTGAACCAGCGCTTGGCCCAGCAGGAGAGGGAGTCCCAGCTGGCCCTGAAGCAGAGGCAGCAGGCACATGAAGAGGATGCAGAGCGGCTGGGCAGGGAGATGGTGAGAGCTAATAATGATAATAATGATGATGATGGTGGTGGTGGTGATAAAAATGATACTAGTCCTACTACTACTACTATTATTGTCCCCGCCGAACGAGTTCGAGCAGGGGACTATGAAACGGGCTCCGTACGTGTGTGTGTCCGTGTGTCCGTCCGTCCGTCCGTCCGTCCGTCCGTCCGTGTGTGCGTCCGTGTGTGCGTCCGTGTGTGATCAAAATCTTCAATTTGCTACTTCTCTGTCATTTATGAGCCAATTTTGATTCTGTTTGCTTTATATGATAGCACTACATGGGAGCTTTGAAACTTCTACACAGAATTTCAGTCGTGACCTTTGACCTTGACCTTTCACCTATATTGTACATTTTGCTACAAAATGCTACTCCTTCGCCATTTCTAACCCGATTTCGATTCCGTTTGCTTTATGTGATGGCACTAGGTGAGGGCTTCAAAACTTCTACACAGAATTTTGACCTTTGACTTCTTTGACCTTTGACCTTGATTTTTGACCTGTATTGTACATTTGGCTACAAAATGCTACTCCATCGCCATTTCTAACCCGATTTCGATTCCATTTGCTTTATGTGATGGCACTAGGTGAGGGCTTCAAAACTTCTACACAGAATTTTGACCTTTGACTTCTTTGACCTTTGACCTGGACCTTTGACCTATATTGTACATTTTGCTACAAAATGCTACTCCTTCGCCATTTCTAACCCGATTTCGATTCCGTTTGCTTTATGTGATGGCACTAGGTGAGGGCTTCAAAACTTCTACACAGAATTTTGACCTTTGACTTCTTTGACCTTTGACCTTGACCTTTGACCTATATTGTACATTTTGCTACAAAATGCTACTCCTTCGCCATTTCTAACCCGATTTCGATTCCGTTTGCTTTATGTGATGGCACTAGGTGAGGGCTTCAACACTTCTACACAGAATTTTGACCTTTGACTTCTTTGACCTTTGACCTTGATTTTTTTGACCTGTATTGTACATTTTGTTACAAAATGCTACTTCCGGCGGGGACATATATTACGCACCGCGTAATTTCTACTTTTCCTTGTTGATAATGAGATGATTTTTTTTTAATTGCTCTGGGTGGTGGGGGTACAATGGGTATATTTTGGCATCTTGCAAGTTGTTGGTGATCGTGTTGTCCCTTGTGTGGTATGAGAGTAATGTAAATTTCCTCTCTTCTTAATTCAGAGGAATGCAGGCACTCAACTCAATACATATGTGAACACAGTCCTCTTTGAGTAGACCCAAGGACCACAAATGTCATTAGACTTTGTTTTTGGGTCCCCCCTCCTTTTCTTTATAGTGTTGTAGCAGTGGGGAAAGTGACAAGGCTGCAGTTGTAAGACAGAATGAAAATGCACTGCACAGAAGACCAACGACAGATTAATCTCTGAAATTTATGGAAATTGATTGAATAAAGGGAATTTAGAGTACCGTCTTGATCATAATTGCTGGCTGTATTTTGGTACTTGCAGAAAAAACAAAGAATTTCTGCTCAGTTGTAAAAGGTCTGCTCATTTTCTTCTTCACAAGAGAGTTCTTGTTGTGACATTGACCATTTTCTTGTCATTCAGCAGGGGAGGTAAAGAGACATCTGCTTGTATCCCCCAATTTCAAAGGCTTACAGAAGAATTTGTTTGTATGTTTTTTGCTTCACATCTTGAGGTGAAGGACAAATAGTTTTTTACCCAAGGTGAAACAAATTTTGAGAGCTGCAGTGGATGCTTGGAGTTTGAAGCCATGACAATTGAGTATATGAATATAAGAACGACCCAAGTCCATGGAAGACCATTTCAAGTAAACTAAAAAAAACTTCACATCTTTTTTGTTTGTCCAATAATATTCTATTTAACTGTGATGGGAAGGCAACATTGTATATACAAATTAGAACATATATTATTATGACAATTAACATTAACATTAATTGTGGAGACGCCATTTTGTGTGATGGACTTGGGTCGTTCTTTGATTCATATACATGATATTCTGCTATAGAGATGAGAGAAGGACGAGAGAGGGCGCTATAATATGAATGTAAGAATGACCCAAGTCCTTCATTCTTACATTCATATAAGATTTACCTCATTTATTTCAGGCACTTCCGGGGGTAATTAGGACTTATCATTTACACACAAGATGAGTCCATGCATAAGCTACAATTTCCCATGTCAAACTGAATTTGGCCAAAAATTGGACTTGGGTCGTTCTTATATTCATATACTCAATTGTAAACATATGAGTGCTTCCTTTCTTGCCATGTATGAAACCAACAAAATGTACTGTCCCATTCATCCTGAATGTTCTTTCCCTTTCACAGGAGAACCTGAAGCTGGCGATGGAGGCAGAGAAGGAGGACATCATCCACCAGAGCAACCAGGAGAGGGAGGAGATGAACGTCAGCCACGTCCAGGAGAAGGAAGCCCTGACTGAGGAACTCCTGGGAATCCAGCGGGAGCGGGACGAGAGTCTCCTGCTGGCAGAGAACGACAAGCAACAGGTGCGGACTCTAGATCCTTTGCTTTATGACCATATCTCTTAGCCCAGAATGGTCAGTAACATGTAAATCTGACAAGCAATAGTTGAGATCTGTAAAACCTTTGCTTTTTTACCCGATCTGTTAGCCGAGAATGGTCAGTAACTTTTGAAAGAAACGAGCAACAGTTGAGAACTCTAGATCCTTACATTTTGACCAAGTTAGTAAGCCCAAGACTTGTTGTTATCTCATAGAACTGATAACGACAGCTTCGTGGCATTGATGCCTATTTTCGTATCTTGAATTTGTTCTTCCGTGGAAAGGGGTCATGAACTTGTAAGCAACTTGCCACTGGCCGTATGGCCTTGTTCTCATGATTTTATATGTGTGAATGGATAGCTAGATAGAAGTGTCTGTAGAAAGAGAAAATAAAGTGATTATTTGACTATGAGTGTGCCCACCTATCTGAAGGGAGCCATGATTCCAATTATCTTTGGTTGAATTTACTGCAGGCCCTGTCGCTGGCCCAGACAGAGCGCAACCAGCTGGTAGAGAAGCTGAACTCCTCCCAGAGAGAGCTGGCCAATGCCTCCATGGAGATGGATCGACTCAAGAGGGAGGCATTTACACGAGCCGAAACTGACAAGGTGGGCGATCATTCAATGTTTTTGTTGCATGTTTCTGCCAAAAACAGGCAACAACATTTCAGGCAATGTACAGGAGTTGTCAATGTCGAATAAGCAACAATTCCTAGCTGGTCATCATGAAGTACATGAGACTATTTATGTTTCAATGAGGACAGACGTACACTCAAATGCACATTACTCTGCTCTTATTACACAAGGTACACTTTACCTTTTGAACATGCATGATATGTATGCACAATTGCATGTTCATGAAAAGTGAAGGCCAGTTCAAATCATTGCATTTCAGCATGATGAAGACAATCATCTGTACTGTATGTGAAAAAGGACACCAAATTTTTGTTGAGATCAAGATTATTTTGAAAAAAAATCAAGAGAGGATGTGCTGCATTTTGGGTGTGTCATCTAGTGATAAAGGTGATTTACCTTTGTGATTTTTGATCCTCTTCCCATGTCCACAGGAAGCTATTCGAGATGTCCAGGATGAGCTGAAGGAGCTGCGAGCGAGATTTGAGGAGGCCACGTAAGTTTGAAACACATTTGTCACCTCTCCCCTGAAGCAACAAGTCGTCTTTGTGCTCTTTGTGTAATAGTCCTTGGAAGTTGCATCTTCGACCTGTTCCTGTCAATCATTTTTGTCCACGCCGAACGAGTTCGAGCAGGGGACTATGAAACGGGCTCCGTATGTGTGTGTGTCCATCCGTCCGTCTGTCTGTGCGTCCGTGTGTGATCAAAATGTTCAATTTGCTACTTCTCTGTCATTTATGAGCCAATTTTGATTCTGTTTGCTTTATATGATAGCACTACATGGGAGCTTTGAAACTTCTGCACAGAATTTCAGTTGTGACCTTTGACCTTGACCTTTGACCTACATTGTACATTTTGCTTCAAAATGCTACTCCTTCGCCATTTCTAACCCGATTTCGATTCTGTTTGCTTTATGTGATGGCACTAGGTGAGGGCTTCAAAACTTGTACACAGAATTTTGACCTTTGACTTCTTTGACCTTTGACCTTGATTTTTGACCTATATTGTACATTGGCTACAAAATGCTACTCCTTCGCCATTTCTAACCCGATTTCGATTCCGTTTGCTTTATGTGATGGCACTAGGTGAGGGCTTCAAAACTTCTACACAGAATTTTGACTTTTGACTTCTTTGACCTTTGACCTTGATTTTTGACCTGCATTGTACATTTTGCTACAAAATGCTACTCCTTTGCCATTTCTAACCCGATTTCACTTCCATTTGCTTTATGTGATGGCACTAGGTGAGGGCTTCAAAACTTCTACGCAGAATTTTGACCCTTGACTTCTTTGACCTTTGACCTTGATTTTTGACCTTGTACATTGGCTACAAAATGCTACTCCTTCGCCATTTCTAACCCGATTTTGATTCCGTTTTCTTTATGTGATGGCACTAGGTGAGGGCTTCAAAACTTCTACACAGAATTTTGACCTTTGACTTCTTTGACCTTTGACCTTGATTTTTTACCGATATTGTACATTTTGCTACAAAATGCTACTTCCGGCGGGGACATATTTTACGCACCGCGTAATTTCTACTTTTCCTTGTTTTTTTTTTTTTTGTCCTAGTGCTTGGAAAAACATATTCATGAATGTTGTTGGATTATCAATCTTCTGGCATCAAATTTTAAAATGATTAAATTCTACAATGCTTTGGTTGTTGTGTGTCAGATTTGGAAGATTATACTTGTCTCCATGACTTGTAACATTGTGTGCATATTCCCAAAGGTGCATTGATGTCACACTGATGAAAAGAGCATGTTTTAATCTGTCCCTCCGTGTGCTTCCCTCCCCCGCCCATGAATAGGAACTCCCGGGAGCGCCAGGCCAAGGATCTGACCAATCAGATCAAGGATCTGCAGAAGGCCAAGGAAGCCCTGCTGCGGGAGGTCAACGAACTCAAGACACAACTCAAAATGGCCGAGGAGAGCCGGGACGGTGTGCGCAGGGAGCTCATCGAGGCGCACCGCAAGATACGGGAGGGTAAGTGGGAGGTCCTCCTACCAGTTGATGAGGGGTGCATGGGCGTGGTTGAGGAGGGGGAGGGGAATTTCCCTCTGCTTTATATAGGTGTGTAGTCCCAGGAATGGTATTGAAATTGATGTGGATGTAGATTTGGAATTAGGGGTAATCCTTGGAAAAATGTACCAGTTAGTAGAAAAATGTTGATGCTCTGAAAGTTGTCCATCATCTTCAAAGAAATTTGTCAGATATGTTAAGTGTATCCCTTTCTTGGGAAGCCATCTCAAGTATCAAAAAATGACTCTTCTGCATTGCTGATGTTGTTATGTGATAAGGGTTTCCATTCATGAAATCAAGTTGGTTGGTATGTGAAGACGAGGTATAGATAGGAGGGTGCATAACCATCAAGTAATGATTGCAGCATTTTACACAAACAACAGTAATCTTTTTGTGCTGCAAGCTTTGATGTATTCCATTAATACTTCATCCACCTTATATATATTTGTATATTTATTTATTTATTTATTTATTTATTCATTTTTATCTCAGCCGATGAGGGCAGTGAGATTCAGCGCAAGGAGATCGCTGACCTCAAACGGCAGATGAACGACGAGGTGCGGGAGAAGGATGCCATCAACCGGGCCAATGAGGAGCTGCGGCAGAAGATCAAGAAGGTGGAGACGGACCGCATCCAGCTGAGCCGGGGAGTGGAAGATAAGAACCAGAAGATAGCAGGTGAGGGGTTTAAACAGTTAGAACCAACATGAATTACTATAAGTGGGACTACCTCTAAGTAAAACTCTGTAACTAGAATAAGTAAAAAAGTTTTGGTACACTGCAAATTATCAGGTTTTACATTTGTCATAACAGATTATGTGAATGGCAGTGGTAGTATAAGTTTCCTTGCTTGTAGTTTGGGAAGAACGGCGAGCTGCTGGTATGTGATTAGTCACCATAGCAACTGCAGTCAGTATAATTCACAATTGTGTTTACTTTTGTTTGGGAATGGATGATGGTCTTGGACCTGTGACAATATTTCCCCCTTTGACTGTCTGTACACACTAATACTTTTGTGTACAAACGTTTCCAGGAATCATGGCATTCAATTGGACACTTTTGTAAGTTGGTAATTTAACACTTTGTGGTCTTCTAATTTATGATAATTGCCAAAAACAAACAAACAAACACAAACCATCACAAGAGAGTGTGACTTCTCAAACTAACGGTCTTGTCAAAGAATCGCTTGAAAGGAAATTAAATCTCTCAGAATAAGTACTTGTATTCAAAGGATACGATCAGATGGCCTTATGGGAACAGCCCCTTTTAGTAATGGCTGGCAATGCTCCTTGTGATCACTGCTATTTTACGTAGTACGCCCTCTGTAGTTAACAAGTATGTAACCCCTTTGCCTCTATCACATCTAGTCCTGGAAGAAGGTAAGATTGCCCTGCAGAAGGAGTCAGGAGACCTGAGATCCAGTCTTAGGGAGGTGGAGAAATCTCGGCTGGAGGCTCGTAGGGAACTCCAGGAACTACGCAGACAGGTAAGGATCAAGTTTGCCCTCTTCACATCTTTTTTTTTTCTTTAATAGTAAACATTGTTATGTGATACACTTTCAGGAGCATGTAATTTCATGTAGCAAAACATTTTAATCAAAGTCAAGATGTAATGAACGTTATATATGCATTTTAGTAGTAGAAGGCTTTGTGGTACACCTCATATCTTTCTTGGATAGGTGTGTGGCCTCGTAAAGGGCCTAGTACCCACTCTCAACGTTTCAATGAGCATGTTCTTACCATTTTCAACATGCAAATATATAGCTATATTTGATATATTATGTACAGTATGTGTAATGTGATCACAAATGATATTTACTGTGAAATATTGCGACCAAATAAGTATATACTGTTCACACCTGTTGCCATACATCTTGTGCTTTAAAGGGGATGGCTAGTAACCGATCAGTGGGAATCAGTGGGAATGCTGAGGGATGATTGTTCCAATCCTTGTGGGATTCATTTAAGAGTACATTATATATCTACTGTTGTGTGAAAATTATTTGCTTCAGAACGGTCTCATATTCAAGTAATGTGCAGATTAATGCCCCGTCACTGACCAGGGACGCTTACCTGGAAACATTAAACTGCACATTACTTGAATATGAGACCATTCTGAAGCAAATAATTCTCACACAAGAATAGATATATAATGTACTTTTAAATGAATCCCACAAGGATTGGAACAATCATCCTCCAGCATTCCCACTGATTCCCACTGATCAGTTACTAGCCACCCCCTTTAACGCTTTTCATGTGTACTTGACTGAGAGGGAGGGGTAGTAATGGCAGTATAATTATACTCTTTGTCAATTTGCCTCCTGTGATTTTATAGCAATCTGGTATATGGTGTAATCAATGCGTCTTCAGATTTTTGACCCAGTAACTAAGCATGGAATGTGCAATTGCATACAACTAGGCTACACTAAGAAAGGTATCAAGCTATTATATGCATGTTTCCTCCCCCACCCCCCCCCCCCCCTCCCATGTCTTGAAATTAGGTCAAGACCTTGGACACAGATAAGGCCAAGCTCAGCAAGGACATCAATGACCTCCAGAACCGGGGTGCCAAGAACGACGAGAAGGATGAGGAGAATCGGAAGGAGATCTACGCCCTCAAGCAGAAGGTTTGTGGTCCTCTTATAGGGAAAGAGGAATGAGAGTGGTGGAAGGTTATTTGATGTAGTTTTTTATCTGCAGAGATGCCAACTCTTACTTTTTTTCTTTTTTTTGGGCAGTGTTTTGTGCTATGTTTTTGTCTTTATTTTTTGTTTTGTCATAGATATCTGTCATGCATTCCCCCATATTTGCTCGTCCTTCCATGTCATTGATGTCTTTTGCAAAGATGGATATCATTCCAGTTAGAAGATGACAAGGTGCGATAAGTTATGCATTGTAAGAAGCAAACACCGATATTGCTCTGTGTCTTTGTGGAACTTATTGAGTGGTTTATATGGGAGCTTTCTCATTTACTTTACAAACATTAGTGTCACTAATGTTTTAATTTGAAGGTAGAATGAAATATGCATTTAGAAGTAGGAGGATGTAATAGCATTCCTTCATAATCTGTATTACCATTGTCCTTTTCCCTCACAAGTGATAACACCATGGTACAAAGACGACTGAAAAAGTGATTCAAATGATGTAGGGATTGAGTGTGTGGATCCCCCATGAAGACTCTGATAAGGATATTCAAGCTTTCCCCGCCTGAATCTTCTCTCAGGTGATGGAGACGGAAGCCGAGAGGGAGTCTGCCCGCAAGGAGGTCCAGAACCTCCAGCGTCGCTATGGCGACCTGGAGGAGGAGCTCCGTCTGAAGGAGAAGGACTACAGCATGGCCGTGGACGAGGCGCGGGCCGCCGAGCGCCGCATCACGGAGCGGCTGCGGGGCAGCGAGATGAACCTGGACGGCACGCGGGGGGAGCTGGGTGACATCAAGCTCAAGCTGAGTGCAGCCGAGGGGCGGGTCAACGGACTGGAGGCCCAGCTGGCTCAGGTTGAAGGTGAGACTCGCAGCACTGGTTTCCCTCTACTGTAAAGTGGATATTTTTGCGTGACTGATTTTTCATGCTTTGCCAGGCAAGAAGAGTTTGGCATGTTTTTAATCCCGCGGAATCAAGACATCAACTACTGGAATATACGGCAAGCAAAAATATTTGTGTGTTTTTATTTTCACACTAGTTACTGACTTGCATGAAATGCGCGAAAATTTCAACACTGTGAAAATTTCCACTTTTACAGTATCAATATCGTATTGCTTTGGCATTATTAAAATTTAATCACTACTTGATTGCTTGAGATTAATCATTATAGCTATTTAAACAGTGACACATTGCTTTAATAGTGATGGTAGATTCTCTAATGTGATAAGTCTATCAGCCAACAAATATATCTTATATCAATTGAATGAGATCATTGCCCCTGTTGTATTTCAAGTTCATTGTTCATTTGTTCAGCTGCCTGCACTTGAACCGATTACAATTTACTACTAGCTGGCAGTACATGTCCTCCACCAGTTGGTTTATATAAAAGAAAGCACAAGTGCTGAGTAAACCAAAGTTTCTGAAATATGAAGTAGGGATCTAAGGTTTCATTGAACATTTCCCAATGAGATAATACTAAAAGATAAGATTGTTGCCCCCTGCCTGTTCTTACATAATATGGGAAATATATACAGTCTGGTGCGGTATTCCATGAGGCCAAATGGAATATGTCACCAGACAGTAGATATTATCCCATATTACGGGAACAAGCAGGGGGTAACTAATAATGAAGTGAAGTGCTGTGGATAGATCATGATGAGGAGGACAGTCATGATGGTCATGTGATAATGGGGCAGTCATGTGACAGTCATGTGATAATGGGGTCAATTTTGCTATTGAAGCCTAATTCCGCATTTGTCAAAGTTTTGATGGTTGTGCTAGGGGCGGGTTGGGTTATGACCCGTAGCATGATATATGTCATTTTTCTCAGTATTATGCGAGTTTGTTTAAGTGTAGCATACTGCATTTCAAAAATATTGCTGACCTTGGACAGAAACAAAAGCAGCAGCAGCTGTGAGATTTGTGAAATACCTACTAATAGATATGGTCACTCTGAATGTCTGCTTTTGGTGAAGGGAAAGACCAAAAAAAAAAAGAAAAAAAGGTGTGATATGTAAATCTGTATGTAAAATATATCAAAAAAGCCATAAGAATACATATAAAAGTGTATATATCTGCTTCTGTACAGATGATATAGATATGATCACTCTGTGTATCAGCTTTTAGTGAAGGGAAGGAGAAAAAAAAAGATGTGATACATGTATGTAAAACTGATGTAAAATATGTCAAAAAAAAGATGTAAAAATATATAAATGTATACATCTGTATATACATGTATCTGCTTGTAAGAATCTCAATCATGATGTACTTTACACAGGAGCAAAGCAAGAAGTGGAGTTCAAGTTGGGCAGCCTGCACTCCACCCTGCGCCGGACACTGGGCATCGGTGCCGGTGGCATGGGCAGCTCCACCAGCCTGACCAGCGGCATCTCACCGGGCACCAGGCAGTCACTCAGGGACAGGAGCCCCAGCCCTGTCAGGGGTCGCCGGACAAGGTCACCGGTTAAAGGTCAGTCACAAGACACTCAAGTCTCTGCTGGGTGGCTCATATTACAACTGGAAGTAGCAAGACCTCTCATAAAGTTAGTTATGTTGTAGTTCAGGAATATATGAAATAAAGTTGAAGATATGAAGAGGTCCATATGAGACAATGTGGATGATAAACTTGTGGTTAGGTGGGAACATATAAATCTCTGGTTCAGAAATAAAAGGATCTTACTTTTGAGCTCACTGTGAATTTCAGTATTTTTGCAATACATTGAAAGCCAGTTAGCAAGATTCTACATGTCTGTCAAGAAAACTTGGATAATGTATCCATGCACCAGCAGTTGGGAAGAAATTAGTGCCAAACTTTTTCTTAACAAGGTTGTCAGTTCCATCTGATAATGATAGTGTGAGTTTGTTTTAACAAAATAAGTTATGTCAAGTATATTTGACCAAGATATTTGCCTTTGATGACATGTTTCATCTTCTAGCAGTGTAGCGTAAACCCTCCGACCTGATAAGCAGTAATCGGGAGTCAACCTGTGACATTTCCCATACCATTCAGGTTTTGACAACACCTTTGCATCAACGGCCGAGGGTTTGGGCTCCACCATCCCCCGCATTGGGTCGCCCGAGTTCCAGGACCGCTCTGGCAGCCCCCTCCCCACCAGGAGTACCTCCCCAACAAGACTGGAGCAGCTGGTGGCTGACATCGACCCCGAGACGGTCAGGATAGCCCTGAAGGACTTCTCGCAGCAGCTCAAGGACACAGAGAAGGAGCGGGTGAGTTAGATGGAGCTTATTGACATTCTTAAAGGGATGGTATAGTTTTTGGTTGAGATTGGGATTCAGGTTTAAATTTTTGCTAGATGATTTGAAACTACTTAAATGGAACATTAAAGAGCATACCATTCAAAGAGGAATACAAAGTTTATTTGATGAAATCCAGCTGTGAAACGACCCAGATATCCAAAAACAAAGTAAAGCTAATAAAGGGTGGGACCCACCTTTTATTAGGACCACTTTGTTTTGCTTTGTTTTTGGATATCTCAATCATTTTACAACCAATTTCCATCGAATGAACTTTGAATCCCTCCTTGAATTGTATGCTCTTCAATATTTCATTTATTATAGTTTCGAGTCATCTCGCACAAAGTTAAAACCTGAATCCCCATATCAACCAAAACTATACCATCCCTTTGACAAGTCTGAAACACACTATACAGAAAACAGCTATCATTATCATTGTTGTTCTTGTTCTTATTTGTGGCAAAAGTACACAGACCCCTTTTAGATTTTCAGAGTTGATTTTTGAGAGGTTGAGTGACATTATGTTAGCAGTTTTAAAACCTCCTGCTAAGTTTTAGTGGCCTGATGTTGATGGCTGAACTACCGGCATCATGGTGGTCTGGTAACAAGATGTTTGCATCCATGGTAAAACCTCTGTACCGAGATATTACCTGGTGCTTATTGCAGTATTTTGTACTGTTTGTTTTTGAAAAAGAAAAAAAAAATGCAGGTTTCATGGAAAATACTGTTAATTCAATATCTTGCAAAATTACACATGTCTATCAGAGAAAAGGGTAAAAGTGCTGTTTTTCCACCAAAAAATAAACTTTTTTAGCCCTCAGAATACTGCAGTGCTGTTTACAAGGTAGGCATCCTTGCTGGTAAGAGATTTCATGGCACAAAGGTGATCCTTAATTTTTATGCCTCCGCCACGAAGTGGTGCCGGAGGCATTATGTTTTCGGGTTGTCCGTCCGTCCGTACGTACATCCGCTTTCGTTTACGCGATAACTTGAGTAATATTGACTGGAATTTTACCAAACTTGGTCAAAGTATAAAGTATGATGGGGCAATTATTTGATTAGATTTTGGGTGAAATCGGCCAAAGGTCAAAGGTCAAGGTCAAGGTCAAATCATGAAATTGTATCCGTTTACGCGATAACTCAAGACCGGATCAAGCAAATTTCACCAAACTTTGTCGGAGGATGATGTGTGATGGGGCAATTACTTGATTAGTTTTTGAGTGAAATCGGACAGAGGTCAAAGGTCAAATATCAAGGTCAAATCATAAAATTTATCTGTTTATGTGATAACTCAAAACTGGACCAAGCATCTTTCACCAAACTTGGTCCAAGGATGATGTATGATGGGACAATTAGTTGAGTAAATTTTAGTGACATTGGCAAGAGGTCAAAGGTCAAAAGGTCAAGGTCAAATGCTAAAAATGTTGCTATTTCCCCCATATCTATGCAATGCCCAAAGGTATTTTCTTGAAACTTAGTGTAGACATGTACTACTGCGTTAAGATTCTCCAGAGAGAGTTTCATGTCATAAGGTCAAAGGTCAAAAGGTCAGAGGTAGGTGAAAATGTTGCAATATCACTTTTCTCGCAAATGGTTCAATGTATCTTCATGGAACTTGGTACATATGCATGTACTGACTGGCAGGGATTATCTAGGGAATTTAGGGTCATGGGTCAATAGTGAGGGGGTCAAAGGTCAAGGTCAAATCCTCAAAATGTTGCTATTTCCCTCATATACTAGTATGCTTGCATTAGTAGTTTAAAAACTTAACATATACATACATTACCTAATGGAGATTCTCCGGGAAATTTCCAGCCAGAAGGTAAAAGGTCAAAGGTTAAGGGTCAAAGGCCAGGTTTCAATGCCCCCCCCCCAAAAAAAAAAAAAAAAAGTCTATTTTGTACTGTAATTACACTCTTTCTTCATACCTTGGAAATTACTCAATGCATTAAACTTATAAAAGGGTCCGTCAGAAGTCAAGTAAAAATTCTCAATTCCCTAAATACGTGTACCTGCACTCTAAGACAATTATAGCAAACCCAGTTCAAGGAAAGTGAACATATTCAAGGTATTTCTGACAAACCTGTCATTTCAGTATTTTGCCAGTTATGTGAAACTGTCATCACACATTGTGAAGACATTATACTATACACCTATTGGGAGAATCATGCATTATGGCGGAGGCATCAGTCGCCATAGCGACATTTCTAGTTCTTAATCTATTCTATACAAACGTATAATTGTAAGTGCCATAGATTTTACCCTCTCCCTTTTTCCTGACTGAAACCAATCTGTCAGAATGAAAACTCCTAAATTGAAAAAAAAAGAGAAGAAACAAAAGACAAACAAAGTTGGTTGCTAATGGCTCCGCCCACCTATGTCATGATTTTCTGCATCCAGGACGACGCCTTTGGGCGGATCCGCCTCCTGACCCAAGAGCTGGCAGAGAACGAGGAGGCCAGACACCGGGTGGAGGTGAGGCTAGAGAAGCTCCAGAAGACACTGGGTGAGGCGGAGGAGGGCAAGCGAGGGGCCGACGGACGGCTCAGCAGCGCGCAGACTGCCCTCATGCTGCAGGAGGAGACCATTCGGCGCAACGAACGGGACCGCAAGGGCATGCAGGTAGCCATCACAAATTCAACAAATGGGGGAGGGGTGGGGGAATGTCTTATTGATGTGGATTGAAACAGCAAATATTCTTTTGAGATGTGCATGGTTGCAGCACTCTTTGTGTATACGATATGTTTTGGCCATGTATTATTTTGAGAAACTGTGACTAGTGTCATATTTAGCATCATTTGCATGAAAAGTAGTGGTGTTGATGGTTTGAGATGTTCATTTCGTGAAGTTATGTGGACATATTAATTGTTCACAAATCAGTTATGTGTAGGTGGAATGAGATGAAGTTTCGGGATACTATATGTACTAGTTTACTGTAAACACAGAATTTTTTGCGTACATTAATTTTCGCGTAATTTTGTGCTACTTCTAGCTAGCACGAATTCTAAAACCCGCAAAAATATCTTCACAATTTTCTCTGCATATTGAGATGGGTTGACAACTGTGTGCAAATTCAACAACTGGCGAATATGTTTTTTAGCCGCTCAGCGAGAAAAATTAATCACGCGAAAATATCGACATTTACAGTACCTCGTTCACATCCCATCAATTTTCAGGAAAAGATCCATACCCTGGAACGCTCCCTCCAGTCCGCCGAATCCGAGAAGCGAAACCTCAATGACCGCATCAACAAGATGCGCCAGACCGAGCAGAAGGCCGAGGTGGAGAAGCGCAGCCTGCGCGAGGCGCTAGAATCGTCAGAGAACCGGGGCACGCAGCTGGAGCTGAAACGACGGGCACTAGAGGGCGACCTTCAACGCTCCCATCTCTCCATGACAGACAAGGAGACAGAAAGTCAGGTACACGCAAGACAGCAAATGTTACATCAGCTTGGAATATTTATTGCTGAGGCTCTTGCTGAAATTAGGAGTCTTAAAATAATTTTTTCTATGCACCTTGATATCCTGTTTTGATGTTGATACAGTGCACACCCATTATAACAAACACGTTTATAACAAAATTCCGGTTACAACAAAGTAAAGATTCAGGTCGCAACATTATCCACACTATGTATTTTTATTGTTTATTTGTTTGGTTATAAAGAAATTTTGATATAATGAGAGAAAACAGCCGGTCGCGAGGACTTTGTTATAATGGGAGTCCACTGTATGTTGGCATTGTGGAATTAGATCAGTTTTAGTATCTCATCTAATTTTTGTGCAGGTATGCTAACCCTGAACTGTGTCTATAAGAGTAAGATAAACATATAGTCAACCTTGCTTAAGTTTACCTCACATAAGTTGAATCTTAATCGCCTATTAGTCGAAAGTCTTTTCAAGTCCTCTTTTTATATATTCTAGTGATTTGAATCCCTCATAAGTCAAATTTTCTCTAAGTCAAAGTTGTTTTATCAGTCCAAATAGATTCGACTGAGGCAAGGTTGACTGTATAAGTTGCTCAAGACATAGTTTTGTGGTGCAAGTCACCCAAAGTCACCAAAGTTTTGTTTGCTTCTCTCTCCATATCAATCAGTTGGGCAAAACTGGAGAGATCCATGGATTCATTCTTTTCAGCAATCTCTGTCTTGCATGATCTCATCAATATCTTGGGTCTCTTGTCTCTCCATAATTATATTCATCTCTCTCTTTTCCTTTTTGTGCAAAGGTGCTGCAAGACCGGATTGAGTCCCTGATGAGACAGATCCAGGACCTGGAGAGCAGGAACACCTCCCTACAACTGACCATTGACCGACTGTCCAGCTCTCTGGCCAGGTCAGAGGAGGGGGAGAACACTCTCAAGGACAAGGTAAGACCAGTGGTCCCTGATGGTCATCTTTGGCTACTTGTGATCTAGGGACACGAGAAGTCATTATTCCAGGAAATTCAGTGCAAAAACAGCACATAGATTTGTTGTGTTAACCCTAACTAGGCTGGGCTATTTAGGTAGTTGATAGAGCCGGGGGGGGCCTCCCAGGCCCCCCCACCAGATCTCGGCCGTTGACCGCGCGATCGCGACGAAAATTGGCATACACATTGCCTATGATGTAATCTAAAATACCGTGAAGTTAATTTTTTTAAAAATCATCATTTATGCTAAATTATGCTAATTTATGCATGACGATGCATAAAATCAGACTATTTGGTATAAATCACAAAATAAAGGCATATTTTTTGTGTAAATATTCTTTTTCGTGTCCTTAGCAAATGTAATAAAAAGAATTTGTGATATCAGAAAAAATTCTTAAGTATTTTATTGTTTTTTGAATTTCTTATGTATTTCTTTGTTTTTTCGACTTTATGTTTTTCATTGTTTTTTCGATGAAATTTGTCCGCGACATCGCTCCGAACAAGAAAATATGTTATTCATTGATTTTCATCAATAAAACACCAAAATAATCATGCTTTTATGAAATTTGCCAGTAAGCACAGTTTGCATTGAAATTGTACAGGCCCCCCCACCAGATCTCGGCCGTTGACCGCGCGATCGCGACGAAAATTGGCATACACATTGCCTATGATGTAATCTAAAATACCCTGAAGTTAATTTTTTTTTAAATCATCATTTATGCTAAATTATGCTAATTTATGCATGACGATGCATAAAATCAGACTATTTGGTATAAATCACAAAATAAAGGCATATTTTTTGTGTAAATATTCTTTTTCGTGTCCTTAGCAAATGTAATAAAAAGAATTTGTGATATCAGAAAAAATTCTTAAGTATTTTATTGTTTTTTGAATTTCTTATGTATTTCTTTGTTTTTTCGACTTTATGTTTTTCATTGTTTTTTCGATGAAATTTGTCCGCGACATCGCTCCGAACAAGAAAATATGTTATTCATTGATTTTCATCAATAAAACACCAAAATAATCATGCTTTTATGAAATTTGCCAGTAAGCACAGTTTGCATTGAAATTGAACACGAATCAATGTTTTTGAGCAATTTTTGGTCTGACATGCATGTACATATTTATGCGTAACTTTGGAACCGCGCGCCCGGGCGTCGCAGATTTGGTGTCAAAAGATGCGGGAGACTCAGTGGCTTGTTATAGATGGCATCTGGTTTAATGCATTTTAACTGATGCATCAGTATTAACAGGTCATAAAGTTAAATGCTTCTGTCCAGTGAATGTTAGATGGTATGTAATGAGCCACAGCCACTAATAGTCCCACAGATTAACGCAAAGTATGTGAAATGTTTCGATGCACAGAATGGGCACTACTGTCCCCTTTGCCAATCATTAATTTCAAGACAAATAATTGCTTTTCTCTATTTCCCCCCCTTTCATTCTACTCGCCCCTACCCCTTCCTCCCTCCATCTCTCTCACCCTTCATGTACCCCTCCCCGCCCGCTTTCTGCCCCCAGCTCCAGTCCCTGTCCCTGTCCCTCAATGACAGCACCATGGAAGCCACCCAGAGGCAAGAGGAGATGCACCAGCTGCAGCAGACACTGGCCAGCAGCGAGAAGGACCGCAGGGTGCTGCAGGAGAGACTGGATGCAGCCAGGTGGGTCGGGGGTTCAAGTCAGGGGGACAACACATTTTCTTGTCCTTCTTGAAAACACATGGTCAATTTTGGCACCAAGCCTAGAACATCATCACAAAGGTGACAATTTATATACTTGATACGAGGACCACAAAACCCCCTATTTCAAAAAAGAAAAAAAAAATGTTTAAAGCTGGAAATATTCTGAGTAAGTTAGTGAATGCACTTTCAAGGTTATTTATAGTAGATCCAGGGGTCAATGGGAGTCCAATGGGGGTTGGGGGTGAAGGAATTTTTGCATTTACAGTATTTTAAGTCTGTGTTGTTTTTTTAACTGCATAGTAAAATGTTCTAAATATACAGTGAACTTGGCAGGTATTTCTTACCAGTGTGATGGAATATGTATATGGATACACATGTACCTTGCCCCCACAGAAGCCTTCAATGCTGCTCGCCCCCCAAGTTTGCAATGTTCTCAGGTAGTAGTCTGCAAGAATGCATGGGAGGTGAACTTGCAATCCTCAGATGAGCGTGAGACCCTCAGGTCTCTTGTTTTGATACAGAATCTGTGTTTCTGTTTTAGCCTTTCACTTCCTCTTGAGCTCATCTCTTTACTTTTCCTCGTCTATATCTCCCCCCCCCCCCTTTTCTCCTTTTTGTAATGAATGCCTGTTTCTCATATGATTCAAAGGATTTCAAAGAGATCTCCATCTTGATTCTGTCATTTCTTTATTTTTCTTTTTTCTTCTCCAGACATGGATCGAGCGATGCCAAGAAGCAGAACCACCAGCTGATGGAGAGACTCCAGCAGACCCAGAATGACCTAGCAGAGTGTGAGCTGAGGCGGTCAGAGCTGGAGCAACAGATCAGGTCCTCACAGCAGGTGGGCATTGCTGACCGGAACACCTGTATTTGGAAGAGAGAGAGAGAGGGAGATGGATAGATAGATAGATAGATAGATAGATAGATAGATAGATAGATAGATTAGATTAATAGATAGCTAGATGGGTAGAGAGATGGATAGATAGATAGATGAATTATTAAATTGATAGATTCATCATTAGATAGATAGATAGATAGATGAATCATTAAACTGATAGATGGATAGATAGACGGATAGATGGATAAATTGATTGAAAGATGGATAGAGAGATGGATAGATAGATGAATCATTAAATTGATAGATGGATGTATAGATGGATAGATAAATGGATGGATAGAGAGATAGATAAGTAGAGGAATCATTAAATTGATAGATGGATAGTTGGATAGATAGATGAATAGTTAGATGAATTATTAAGATAGCTACAGGAGATAAGAAAGAGAAAGAGAGACTTATAGCTCTGTCCTGAGTTATATGGATTTATAACCCTCATACATAATTTTGTTGTTGTTGTTGTTGTTGTTGTCGTCGTCGTTGTTGTGTTTAGTGCAACCGAGAATACTGGGAAATAAAACATTTCTTTTCAACCCAAATCTGTGCAGGTGTTGAAGCAGCACCAGGATTCGGAGGAGATGACGATGACACAGATCCAGCGGCTGCAGGCAGAGAAGCGCTCCCTCAAGGAACACGTCACCACCCTCCAGAAGGCCTACTCCAACCTGGAGCAGGAGAAGAGGGAGGTCCAGCGCAGCGCCGGCCGCCTCGAGAAGGACAAGACCGCCCTCAAGAAGACCCTGGACAAGGTATCATGAGAACTTTGCTGTTTCCTTCCTCTTGTTACATCCAACTTTTAAGAAATGTGATGTAGTGGATGAATCTGTGGACTCTTGATCAAGAGGTTCCCAGTTCACATCAATTTCTCTTTTCCTGAAATGCTTTACCCACTATATCACTTTTGACCCCATGGGTAAGAATTCCTGCCAGTGCTTGAGAAGTAATTGGGGCGGGGCCCTCCAGGAGAATTAAAGAGGCAACCATGTGTAGATATGATTTTATCAAACCAGCTTTAGATATGACCTTTGTGTCACAAATTCAAAGTATGATGAGATAGATAAGTGTTTGGCAGCAACAAAACTATTTTTATGCTGCACTCAAATTTGGAACTTTTGGAAACTGCCTATTCACTTTACACCCTTGTTTAACTCCTCATAAAGTGATCTTATCCAAAGGAAATCATAATTCATCTTTTTAGAGCCAAAAGGATGTTAGTACTATAGGCCTGTGGAGTACTTTCCTTCTGGTTTTCAACTAACCATTGTTCCAGATGTATATCCTAAGTATACCAGCAAAGGATTCAAATGCGGAATCCAGTCCATAAAATCTGGTGCATTGAAGATGCTTTTCACAAAGGGTTAGTCAAGAAATAAGAATATAACACAAAGCAAAAGAAGATCCAAATTATCAGTGTATATGCGATATCTCTCCCCCTTCCCCCTTCAAATTTCAAATTCACGGTGATTGCTTACATCTTTATTTGTATGGTTTCACAGGTTGAGCGTGAGAAGATGCGGCACGAGGAGGCGGTGATGAGGGCGACGTCTGAGAAAGGGGCCTTGGACCAGTCCCTCAGCTCTCTGGACCACGAGAATGCCGAGATGCAGCGTCAGATCCAAGCCCTGCAGGCTACCCTGGCCGAAACAGAGCAGCAGCATGCGCAGAGGTACGTATGTGCTGCCCTCGTTTGACCCTCTGAAGTGATGGTATCGTAGTGATCTTATATACAGAATTTTCCCATATTACCTTCAAGGGGTCCTCTCTCTGCTTGAATTTTTAGCTATTTTTGTGGTGTTGATTATCCCCATTGGCTCTACTTCCCTTCTTGCCCCCCTTAACAATGACCCATTTCTTTAATTTCTGTTTTGATGGAAGAAATTATATGATACCTTGAATAATGCATATCAGCATGTCTTCACATGGATTTTAAAGGAATAGAAAAGATGTGTGTATTGATGATTGCAACTTTCTTTTCTGTCACACTTACTTTGACTGTGACTTTCCATTTAGAAACAGTTCATTCAAAATTAAAAGTAATATAAGCCAGTTCAAATCAGTGAGAAGTAGATGTACAACCTGTAAGCAATTTCTAGTGAAGTAGAAAACTGTCCTTTTGGAGAGAAGTTATTTACCAGTGAAGTTTCCATCATAAATATAAGTGCATGCATTTATTAATTCATCCATCCATTTATCCACCAACCCATCCATTTATTTATCTACCCATTTATCCATCCATTCGTTCATTAATTTATTCATACATTCATCCATCTGTCCATCCCTTTATCCATCCCTTCATCTGTCCATTCATCAATCAGTCCATCCTTCCATTCAACCATCCATCCACCTATCCATCCATCCATCCCTCCATACATCCCTTTATCCATTCATCCATCCATCTATCCATCCTTTGGTAATCTTACAGTTGTAATATCTTTTCATAGTAGATAACAGTAGTAAGTTGTAATGGTGCTCCCTCATGACAATGATACCACCCTCACATGACTGGCATGTCAGTCACATTAACTCTCCTGGAGCCCAGACACTAATCACCCTCCTACCTCTCTCTCTGATCGGTAGGTTGATAGAGCTGACGACGAGACACCGGCAGGAGACCGAGATCGAGACAGAGCGGCTGCGGACGGCCCAGCTCCAGGCAGAGCGCACCCTGGAGGCCAGGGAGAGGGCTCACCGTCAGCGGGTCAAGGGGCTCGAGGAACAGGTGAGTTGGTGAAAGGGAATTCCCCTCCCCTTACCCTATTCCACAAAGTTGTTAACCCGTTGAGGATGGTTTGATTTTGCTATGACATGCATTTCCTGCAGACACCTGCCCGAGTATACTCGGGACTCGTCCTCAACAGGTTAATGAAAGGACACTAAATCATAGATGATGATATGAACACTTCTAATGGGCCATTATCTCTCATAAATAGATACTGGCGGTAGAGTGAAGATTAAAGAGAAGAGAAGATCAAAGGTTTTGATGCATCACTTTTTTATTGAACATCTCCATGTAAAGATTTTCTTTTCTCTACAGTATGATGCTGAATTAAATCACTTTGAAATTGTCAGTTCAATCTTCTAACCTAGGAAACTAAATGCAAAAAAAGAAGAAGAGAAATTCCAAGTTGTTATCTTGTGATACAGCCTTGATATTCTCACACATCGTATGCCACAAAAACATCCACAGGCAAAATGATGCCATGAAGCAGGTGCATGTGCAAGTTGAACTGAAATTCAGAAACAATGAATCAGTCAAAACTGTGTGAACACAGTCCTTTTTTTTAATGGGAGGATGCCAGCTCATGTGTTTTATATCTTGAATATGTTTTTATCCTTTCCTGTGATTGCGCCAATTTCAGAACTCCACCTTGAAAGACCAACTCCAGCGGGAGATCAAGAAGCGTCAGCAGTACATCTCCATGAGTTCTAAGACCAACGATGAGATCCAGGACCTACGCAACATGCTCAGTAAGTTTCTCAGCCAAGGCCTGTTCTTAGTTTTGTTTTAATCTGTTTTTTTTTCTTTTAGCTCAATATGAAAGATGTACTAAAAAAATCGTGTAAATTGTGACAGTGTTGTAGCAGGTAAATATCAATATATTCATTTCATCCTATGGTTCTCGAGACTTATTCAAATTAATTGCCAATTTCTTTTGCCATTCTACTTCATGAGCAAATTTCTGTTGATGAAGCTAATCATAATTGGTATCATGTGAAATACAGAAGGGTCTTTGTCAGTGTCTAGTGTCAGTGATAAAATCAGGAGGGCATTTCATGAAGCATTTTGTCAGATATTTTTTTCTGTCAATCTGTTATAAGCTACTAAAATCCTTGCATATGACTGGCTGAGAGCAAATTTGTCCGACAAGTTTGTCAGACAAAACGCTCTATGAAATGCCCCCCAGAATCCCAGGTACAAGACTGCTTGTTTTAAACTCCCAAACTTAACCTCTGACCCCTGTTCCATACGTGAATGTTTCTTTTCCCACACTAGGTGAGTCCCTCCACTCCGTCTCGCGCGACCCGACCCTCGACCCCATCCTGCTGGAACACGAGACGCGCAAGCTGGACGAATCCATGGGCTACGGCTCCGCGTCGCGGCTGTCGGCCCGGGGCCCCTCCCCACCCACCAATCTCTCCCCGCGGCTGGCCAAGGACCGCACCCGGAGTATATCCCCAGTCAGGCTGGGCCAGCCCTCCAACACCTCAACTCCTGCCTTAGGTTGGTGATCATAACATAGTTCTTTCACCCTTCACATGTACTGTAAAAGTGGATATTTTCATGCGAGTAATTTTTTTCACTCTGCTGGGAAAAATGAATTTTGCCTTCTTTTAATTCTGCAGAAAGAAGACATTATTTAGTGGAACATATGACAAGCAAAAATATTCATGTGCTTTAATTCTTGCACTAGATTTTGTAAGAAAATTTCCACTTTTACAGTATGCCCTTTAGAGAGGCTTGGTATTTGTTATAGTGTCGTTGAGATGGAGTACGTGCAACAAGTACTGACATGTCATAAATCTAAATATACGGTTGATTTCTTAAATTCTCTTCTATTCAAAATCAAAATCTGCTCATACTTTTAAATACCCATTAGTAACTGAACTGCCAGAAACTGCATGTCTTATTACTCCCTAAACCCCCCTAAACCGCCTGTCCGCTTTTGTATAGTTTTATGCTTTACCATTTTTATTGATTTTGTATAGAATGTATGATTATGTAATTTGAAAGAGGTCAAAGGTCACCAAAGCATGTAAGAAGTACTTCTGTGACACATCATTTTCTTGGTTAAGTCTAAATAGGCTTTCAGATAAACATAACTTGCAAATTTCACAAATGACTACAATGCAGCATATATACAGTATAACACCATCTCATAATGGGCATTATGTAGTGAGGAATAAATGCAACCCTGTAGATACAGAGAATGCCTTTGAAATATGATGCGAATACTGTCTTATTCTCAACTGATCAGATAAAGTTGCATTACATTTCGCCTTCTGATGGTTTAATAACGCGATATTTGTCTCCCTCTTTCTCTCTAGATACCAAGCTTCGAAGCAGCAGCGCGAGAACCCGCTCGGCTCGCGGCCTCAGCCCGACCTCGCTGCGCGGCTCGCTACGCAAGTGAGCACGCCCTCGTCTGCTCAAAATCCAGCTGCCATTCTTTTTTCTTTTTTTTTCGGCCCTCAGCAATATGTCAAGACATTCTATTAAGCATTCCAAGAAGAACAGAATGAAGTTAGACAGAGAGAGAAACGAAGAGGAAAGTGAAAAAAGAGCGAAGTGATATTTACTTCTTACATCTTGTTCTTTAGAGGTATAATCATGAAAAGGTACATTCCTGTAATATATGGTTTTGCCAATTTTCATTGCATGTTGTACAGTGGTGGGAATACACTCACAAGAAAAGACCAAGCCTTGGCCAAGATGAATGTTAAATCACTCTCAGTGTTCAGCTGTTTTCATAAGACCTTGCAAGTTTTGTACATTGTCGTCAGTGTAAGCCGGATCTAAGATGGTTCCTAGTCTTGTTTTCAGGTGTTTATAGATATTTCCATGTGCCCATGGTGTACAAAATGTCAATGCTTTCCTGGCTTTGGCCTGCTAAAGAGAGAGAACAGAAAATGTGATGAGGATGAACTTGAGGCCATTTTCTTAAGTGCCATCGAAAAATCAGCGGTCTGTATAAGTAGCAAGCGAGAAAGGGTTGGATATGTGGGGGGGGGGAGGGATGGGGACGACAAAGTGTGGACTGGAGTTGTGTAAAGTGGCAGGTAATGTTCACATGGAGTGAAATCTTCTGTTTTCAATGGAGAACTGTGGCTCACCTTTGGAGCACGATGAGATCTACAAGCTGTTTAACTGTTCGGCTTGCTAGCATGCAGCTTGAAAGCGTCAAAAACTGCTACTTAAGACTCGAGCCAGTGTTCTCTCCCATCGCACACACACCAGAATGGTATCTATAATGCCATGGTGCTCAGTAATTTATTCACAGAAACAGTAACTTGTTTTGTAACAGTAGTTTCATCAGGACAGCAGTTTTCACAAGGCTTTGCAGATACATTTCTGAAGGATAGGGAAGAATATAGAAATTGTAGAAATTGTAGAAAAGAAGAATAGAGAAGTTCACTTGATTTTTTTTTTTTCAGTATTAGGTGTAGCATGGTTGAATTGCAGAAAAGCTTTGTTGTCGCATGTAGATTCATTAGTTTTATTCAAGGAAATATGCAATTCATAGCACATTTTACACCTAAAAGGTCACTCCTCTGGAGAGGAAAGTAATCTTTGCTTCATACTCCCAATGAAGAAATTTCCAACCATTTGTGTTTAATTAGTCATGTATCACCATTTTGCAATTTGTGTATTTTGTGATGACATGTGTGTATTAAGTTATCGTATGCCAGGTGTTGGACCAGTCCGAAGTGTTTTACAGCAAGGTGCTCATGTGGCGTGACGCTTAGAGGTCAATGATGAGAAGAATACCTTGTCATTCTATGACTGGAATGGAAATTAAGACGTCTTTGATTGTGGTTTGTGAAGCCAGAAAATGTGTTTGGAAAGGATGTTGGTTGTTATCATCATTGTCATCTATCAGAAATCAAATAATCGTCATGATCACTGCTAATCTAAAAGAAAAAAAAGATATTGAATATGAGATCATCTAACAAGAAATATTTTTCATCAGGGCTTTCAAACATTTGTAAAGGGAAGACAGATTCTAAAATCTGTAATGAAATCAAATTGTCTTCGACCACTTGAAAAGTATCATATCATAAAACAAATTTCTAAGCATTAAAAAAAACTAATAATAATATGCCATTTTTTTGGGGGGGGGGATGGATATGAATCTCATAGTTTTTGTGAGGACTGTGGAAGATAAAAAACAACAGTGGAGGAATGAACTTGCTCGGTTTCTGAAGTAGGAATGTACCCACTGCTCTTTCTCTCAAAAAAGTTGGGGTAAGTTCTTACTACGTGGCATATATTGGGCACATGTTAGTTTTACACTACCATCGCGTCAATGAACACTTTTTTTTGAAGATGTGCAGTTTGTCCCTAATAATGTGACAGTCATTGTATTCCTTGCATGTTGCTGCTTGTTTGTATGTTCTTTTGCTGATTGTATAAAGTGTGTAACAAATGATTAAGTATGATTGTTCTGTTCTGAAGATAGTGGATAGGGTTTCTTTGCTTAGGAGCTCTTTTTGCATGCATATTTCTTGATTGTTTCACATGAAGGTTTATGTGATGCTGAAAGTGTCTTCTTTTTTCGGGGGGGGGGGGGAGGGTTATAGATGTCCTAGTTTTGTTTTTAATGAGAAGGATTCATGAAATAAGTCTGCTGTGCTTTATCTTTTCAAAGATATGAAGTAATGAAGGAGAAAAGTATCTTCTGTAAATTGAAGATGCTGAGATTGAGTGGCCTGCGGTACAGTGCGGTTTGACGTTTGTACGTTTTTGAATTTATGCATTTTCATCTAGTTCATGCGGGATTAGGGCGCAAATTTCAAAGCTTATGTCGCTGGTCTTTGTGTGTTCTATCGTTTGTCTCTTTTTTTTTTCCCCGATCGATTTCTACCCTGAACCGTTCTAGACGCTTGTTCTTTGTTTCTACCAGTTTCATGTGATGAAAAAAAAAAAAGTTTTGATTTTGTTTCTAGTGTGCAGTAGGATTTGTTTGCAATGAATCGCGTGCCAATCAGGAATGTAAATTTTTTCTTATCTCTGTCTCTGTTGTTTGCAGCATTTGAGAGGTTATTCAGTGTCATGCTCTCTATTATATAAAAATGAAAATGTGCAGTCGTGCAGTGTAGTGACTCCATTTGCAATCAGCAGAAAGATTGGGTTTACCGTGATTTAGTTCACTTCCTAGGAATAGCATTATTGTTTGTTTTTAGTGTTTACATAAACCTGGGTGTTTTTACCACTGTCCGAGGCTTACGGTTTGTGGAGTGGGTGGGGGAGGTTTGTTTGCTTCACCTTTGTTATTGTTGTTGTTCAGGTTGTTGTTGTTCAGGTACAAGTGTGTACGTGTCGGTATCAGCGAAGTCATCCGTGAACAAAGGAAAAGGGAATTGGTTGTTGTTGTTTTTTTATCCTAGATGCTGACTCGTCGAAGGGAAGTGAGAAGCGACTTTCAATCGTACAGGATTTCAATCATGAGCTTCTACTGCGACAATTCCCAATCAGAATGCTTTATGACAATTGGCGCCACAAACCTTGATTTGTTTTTTCTTCTTCTTTTATTTCCGTCCACTTGATTATATATCACTTTGTATTAAATTTTTGTTATTTTATGTATGTGAGAGAGAAAAAAAAAAACAGGTAGAAACTACAGCATTGTTAGCATCAGGGACACTTCTCAAACAATCTACATGTATTATTATCATCACAATGTCATTCTGTGGATGTTTTTGCACTGTGAATATTTGACCTCCCAACTGAAAAACAATCTTTCATTTTGTCAGAGTAGCAAGTATTAGTTGTCTCAACCCCTAGAAAAAATGGTTTGGTCCAGTGTGGATGATTGGCCAAAGTACCATTCACGGAATTCTCCACCTTAAAACAGGGGTTGCGTCTGATAAAAATCTTGCTCTCCTTGGGGCTTAATGAATCAGTCACATCCTTGTGGGAAATGCACCTTACAATATTTGCACAAGTGAGATACTGTATGAAATTGTATTTGTCCCACCCCAAATGAAAATGAGGTGAGCCCAGTGTGGGTGATCAGTGTGTACTACTCATGGAATCCTCCACCTTGAAAGAGGGGTGTGTGCTTTTGTGACTCTTATGAAAGCCTTAACTCTATGTGGCCTTGTAGGATCACTGCGTGCCATTTTTTAATATATATCAGCAACATCTGTGGCAGATGAATTATGACAGTGTGGCTAATTCATCCCCACAGTTTTTGATGCTTGAGAAAGGGGATGATACAAGATTAAGTGTGTTCGTTTTTAATCTCTTTGTAGTGTAGATAGATGATATGCAAGATTTTAATCCTGTCACTGTGTACTAGAACAAATTACAACTGAGTTTGCTTCATTCAATCAGGATTCTGGAAAAAATTATATGCAATCTTTTAATGAAACTTTTCTATTTTTACCATGTTGTCTACTATATGTATATACAGAGATAGGAGAAAGATTCCCGAAAAATGAATGTGATAATTAAGATAAAAGAAATTCAATGTGTGCTGTGTTTTAGCAAATTTCTGAGAAAGAAAATAAAAGCAGTGAAAAATTCTATCCGAGTGTCGTGCCTTGTAGCTAATACGTGTAGCCTGCCAACTGAGTATGTGATACCTGTGTAACGGTCCATAGGGAACGTAACTTTTGTCAATTCGAGTGAGCCGGAAGGTTTCTGGAGAAGTTTTCATTCTGTGTGATGTGAAGGTCTATGGATAACAGTCTTTGCTGCATTCTCCTTGATGTGAAAAAAGAAAAAAAAAAAATGACGATGAAATAAAAACTGTAAAGAATGAGTCCTGTGTTTATCGCCTCCCCTTCTCTTTGTGTTTTCATCTTGGCAATAACTGTTCAACTGGTATTTACAAATTTATACAAATCTGTCCCAGGATACTGCTAGGATATTTTCTTTCAGTTAAATTGTAAGGATTCCAGGAACTCTACGGCCCAAATTCACGAAGGTGGTACAAATGAAACCATGGTTTAAACCATGGACAAAAACTATGGAGCGCCAAGTGTCGCATGGAATATTTCATTACGAAATCAGTCATTTCGTCAATGAAATTATTATTTTGTGATGAAATGACATTTTGTATCTACATGAACATTTCGTCCACGAAGTGATAATTTTGTTAACGAAATGGTCATTTTGTCAAGGAAATGACCAATTTCGTAACGAATATTCCATGCGACACTCCATGGTTTTTGTCCATGGTTTAAACCATGGTTTCATTTGTACCACCTTCGTGAATTCGGGCCTACATGTCTAGTCAACTAAATTTTTTCGGAGTCTTGAATGCAAAATTGATGCATGTTGACTTGTGTGAATTCATGATGCCTTTAATATTGCTTATGTAGCCAAATGAATATCTGAATACATGTTATACTACACTGTAGTATATTTTATAAGAAATTTTCTATTTTTCTTCAGATTACTTGGATATGCCCCAAACACACAAACACACACATACACACACACACGCACACACACACACACACACACAACAAAATAAAACAACAACTTTCAAACCAAGATTCTCTCAGTGACATCATCTAGCAATCATTGCCATAGTACTAATATGATTAACAAAAGACATCGGTATGAACCTTACCCTCCACGGAGTATTAAAAAACTTGCTTATTGCCATGTTACTAATATGATTCTCAAAAGACATGGCAGGGGAACACTGTTCCATTATATTTCCAAGAGTATCATGCCCCATTATTATACAGGTCGTGCACAGTCTCGTAGTGGCATTGTGGCCAGTCACAGACCAGTGTATTTGGGCAGACTATTCAAAATCATCAGTTATGCCATTATTTCATCACGATATGGCAGTCAGTTATTTCCAATTCAAGTTACCTTCCTGGCATGCTCAAACTCAAATACCTCTGTTTACGTTCACTTTTTGTTTTGAATATTGCTCTATCACAACTAATTAATGCACCTTGCTTTACTTATGAGTCTATTCGATTATTTAACCCTCCCATTTTCAATTTTTCATATATCTAGTATTTTTCCACATCTATTTTTCATATTCATAATATACATTGTAAATGCACATTTTTATCTTTTCTTAAACCTTGGTCATAAAATACGGGCTACGACAAAGCATTGCATTCGAAGGTGCAGCCATGTTACTGCTTTCCCAGGCACTTTTTTTCCTTAAGCTTTACTTACATATTCTTCAGAGAAATATTCTGGGACAAATTATTTGTACAGGGCCTCGATTTTTTCTCTCTCTCTCTTCTTTCTTTCTTTAAAACAACAATATGTTTAGTGAAAAAAAAAACTAGTTGTAAATGTTATCCAAAATCTCTTTCCCCATCTACATTGCGGGGTCGAATGACAAATATAATGGTAAATTGACTCTCCCTTGAATTGTAATCATTTTGTTTAGGTTCATAATTCTGTATGGTGTTGTCATCAGATGGATCATAATTTTGTGAAATCATTGACAATTTAACCTCCGGCTACAAGGATGATCTTTATTGAATAATGGGGATATTATTAATCATAACGGAGGTTGAGAGGCACGAGGACCGCGATGACATGCACGGGGATCCATTTTTTTAATCTATTGCTTTGAAGAAAAGGTCAGAAGTTCTGAAGGTTGCAGGGAAAAGGGGGATTTCGGACAATTATGGCATGGATGCATCTTGAAATATTTCTCTAAAGAATATGCAAGTAAAGGTTAAAGAAAAAAATAGATTGCTTTGTAGTGCCCATATTTTAGGACTGGGGTTTAAGGAAAGATTAATATAGGTGTTCATGTTATTCGTGTCGAAACTATACTCGGACTGCATTCACAGAGAGAGTAGCATCTTATAGCACATGAATATTGCAGTCTGTCCTAACATTTCAACGATCCATATTATGTTCGTTGCCCGCCACCTTTGGCAGCTTGTTGAAGGAAAACGCGTAAAAACGGGTATCTGTTTTGATATCTGCGCTTTTGTGGGAGTTCCTTTCTCCATGTTGCACCTCACTGGTTTATTACGACGACAAATTTCGAGACGACAAATTTCGACTCTGATGTACACGCATATCATAATTAAGAGAATCATCAAAGTGATTACTTTAATGAACTTTGGTAGACATCAATACATGTATTTGCGTATATAAACAGTGCCTATATCACGATTTGGTAAACACGCATCGTATTAAAAAAAAACCGCTCAAAATTGGGCTCCATGCCATGATACACACATACTGCGAAACTAGTTTTTGTCTAACATACAACTGTAAGACAGATCATCCCCCATACACACAATGTAGACTGTTTTGATATAGCCGTCAAGAGTCCAATATTAACGGAGGCATTTATACTTCGTAACTACATGTATTAGTTCACATGAAAAATTCCAAGGTTAGATTTATCGCAGCGTAAGGGAATCTCATCGACACGTATCAGATTTCGAAGAGAATTCGCAATAATCCATATTCATAACTTATTTCCATTTTTGTTTCAAGAAAGAGCAATGTTATGATCACTTTGTGCTTATCATTTTTCTCTCTCTCTCTCTCTCTTACATACATACATACACACACACACACACACACACACACACACACACACATGTACACACACCAAACTATGTACAATAGCCTCTAGCAAGCTCAACCTTTTGCATCAGGTATGTTCACATACACAAAAATATAAATGCTACCCCTACCCCCTCCGACTTTTAATCAATGTATCCAAAAGTGGGGATACACTTACTGTTGGTACGAGCGTTGAGATCTGTAATTCTTTTTTACCTTCTACGTAGTCATACACTAAAAGTTATAAAGTTCTGAACACCATGATGATAAGTCAGAAAAGGTTTCTTATAATTTGAACTTTCCTGATTTCAAACATCACATAGGAGGTGTATGGTTAATTTCTCCCGTTGTTGATGACCCGTTTATCACAGAAAGAAGAAACTAGTGCATCTGCAAGCCTTATGAAAAATATAATATGTAACAGCAATAGCAGTCATTCTTCCGTGACTTCATAACCCAACAACAAAATATGGCACAATAACAGGAAGTTTGCACAGTCACAACAAATAAAACTCCCACACCACGGGTGACAATGCCGATATAGAAGTTCACCAAAAAAATAAATCAGGCGTGGGTAGCTTGCCAAAGGAAGATAGAGCGGCACATACAAACAAATTGTGGCGTTAAGGTAATGTGGAGGCTGATTCTGGAATTCTTTTGTGTACCGTATTCCCCTAAATAGAATTACAACGGGGCCCTCCGCAATGATATCTTTGAAAATATTGCATCAATCTAAATACAAATTCAGGGTATGAAACTATAAGTCACTGCCCACATCGTAAAACCATATTCGATATGCTTTAGTGGTCAAAGAGAAATACAGAATTTTGTTGAGGATGTCGGGAATCTCTTTCCTCCAAGTTCTGTCTATTATTCACACATAAGATCATCGAAGTGCTAAACTTGGAAGAATCAGACTCATGATATGCTTTACAACAATCCACATTTCTCTATGACCACTTAACCAAATCGAATGGGGATTTCAGCAAAATAGAACTAAAATGTTATGTTTAAGACCCTGAAGTATCATTTAAAGATTTAATCATATTGGGTGTTATCAATGCGAAAATCTGATTGTGTGTTTTTTTTTTTGTTTTTTTTTGTTTTGTTTTGTTTTGTTTTGTTTTGTTTTGGTTTTTTTTTTTGGGGGGGGGACATACTGCAGTATGTCCCCCCAAAATTACAATCAGATTTTCGAATTGATAACACCAAATATGATCGACCTGTCTAAGTGCTACTTCAAGGTCTTAAAATATAACATCTTTCTTAAATTAGAATTAGTATGGCAAGTGCTGTATATAGTTATATCTATATGCTGCTTATAATAGTCGACTGAGCGTCTTAAAGTCGTTTTTTTTTAAATCAAAATTGATGCAATCATAAATAAAGTCGCTAAAAAAGATGTCGCTAATACAATGAGGTCATGAAAATATTTGGCAGCGCCATGTACCTCACCCATGCATTAAAGACACGTTGCTTGCTCTGGCCCAATAACAATTAGCTTGCTCATGTTATCACCAGCGTGATGTCGATAGAAGGAAATCACGGTGGCATTGAGTGTATATTACAAAAAGGTGAATGGATATTGGAAAGTTTGCTCTAATCGAGAGTCACTTTGAACAGTTCATTGTTTTCACTGGAGCCGGGTCGGATGGACAGACGTTGGTAACCGGTAACCTCCGTTCATAAGGCTTGCGATATTCCATTCACGGAGAAACGTGAAGTGATTTGGAGTCCCTTGCATAGCTCCCACGCAGGCAATAATTGAAAAGTCAAATTCCCATAGAGCGTTGATCCCGTGCAGAAGGATGCATCACGTAGACACCCATTAACTCTTCCGCTCGTCGGAAACCATATCGCTTTATATGTGCCAGTGGTAATTGTCCGATCATGTGATGTCGAAGGGGTTAATCTTGGAGGGACAAACGTCGATTCCGGTGGGCTCCATGCAAACACTACGACTGCTTATTCGAGCGTCATGACTTGCACAAATTCTGGAGGGACCAAAGTATCAAAATGAGTACGATGATGACGCTATGCTAGCAAAAGTTCCAGCTGACTTCCAGATAATGATTATGTAATGTAAACAATAACAACGATGAGATAGTATCAGCGTCATTCGAAAATGACAAAACAAATGCAATTCTGATGATGTGAAAACTGACAAGAGAGTCATATCGGTTCAAAATACCTAAACTATAATAGAAACAAAAAATCACGAGCAAGAACAAAAAATACTCTATATAAAACATTGATGACGACAACTTATGTGTAGCCTATACTATATGGTAATGGTTATTTACACTGAGAGGGGAAGTAACTATGTAGGCACAACTTAAATCTTACTACTGTTTAGCGATAATACATTGCATTATCTGTACTCTAATATAAGAAAGAGATAGTGTTGATATTGAATATTAATTTCTTCTGAGATTGGGATTGTGGAAGTATATATATGGAGACAAGAGCAAGTTTGAAAAGTGAGATGAATTTGGAAGAAAAGTGGCCCCATAATTGATCGGAAAACTTGCTATCTTAAGGAGGTACGCATTGTAGCATGTTGTAGAATGTTGACATATTCAAAATAGCTTCTTTTCTTAATTTTGTTTTTATTGGAACAAATTAAAATCGATTACAACATTTACAACAATCATTAAATGATTACAAATCGCACAAAGACAAATTAATGGCTACGCAAAATAAAAAGGTATATCAGCAAAAATATACTACCTTTAATTAACATCCCCCATCCCCATGGCCCCCCCCCCAAAAAAAAAAAGAGAAGAAAAAGGCAAGTGACGACTTGATATAAGTTTAATCAAAACAAAATTAAGTGATTTAGTAAATATTAGAAATTTACAAAAAACAAAACAGATAAAAATAGCTGGATTTATGCAGTAGTTTTCTAGCAAATAAAATGATAACATTGATAGACACCAGCTGGTGATAAAAAACAATATACATGCCAGTTTCAATTACTACATCAAATAAACTGAATTACAATTACTAAACATGAGTTGTTTCATAATAAGTCGGACATAAATCTACGAACGAAAAAAAAAATCCTGCTATCCATGAAGGAGAGATGAAACGAGGAAATGATCAGAAAAGTTACAAAAAAATGGCAAACGTGTACGATTGATGCACTACCTCACCTTCGTACTCGATTTTACCGTCGCCGTCGATATCGGCGTCATTCACGAACTCCGTCACCTCGTCCTTGTCGATTCCCAGGCTGACGAGCACATGATGGAGAACCGAATTTCTGCGATGAACATTGTCGATAGTTATTTAATCACTATGGTTACAAAGATTATCCAGAAGTCTGACTCCAAGGAAAGCTTTGTTTTACTATGTGAACTTGGTTAATTTTGTGACAATCTGTGGTACTAGTAACTTGGATGTTTAGAGAACCTTGGAATGTATGATTGCAGTAGAAATGATGGTAATGGTGTAATATCAACAGTAGTAGGCCTCGTAGTAGTAATGATGATGATGATAACGATGATGATAATGATACTACTACTACTACTAGTACTACTACTACTACTACTAATAATAATAATGATAATAATGATAATAAAGAATAATAATGACAATAACAATAATAATTGTTAGAGTAAAAACTCATCTATATTGGAAATTTGTGTGACAACAAACATGTGTTACTAGAAATAAAATTTCATTGAATTTCATCAAATAATCAGCTGTCAACGCCACAGCCTTCATCAAAAGTTGAACACCAATTTCAATAATAATGTTCCTAGAGCTGATTGGTGACCTTTGAACTCACTCGATATATCCTTGTCCAAACTTGTCGAACACCCTGAAGGCTTCACGAATCTCCTCCACGTCCGTCTCTTCCTCCATCTTCTTCGTCATCACCATTAGAAACTCCGAGAAGTCGATCTTCCCGTTTCCTAAAACCATTGAGGACAAGAGAAAGAAGTAGGTAATACTCGAGACCGATGAATTTTGTCGCTTCATCTACCGTCAGTTCTAATTTAGACCTCGTTTACAGTGAGTGAAAAGCCACGGCCTTCATTTCACTGTAAACGCGCAAAAGGCCAAATGCGGTACCAAAATTGGCCGCGCATTTGGCCAAGCTCAGGAGGTCCGTTAACAGTCCGCGGCTTGGCCCGGCCCTGCACTGTAAACGGGGTCCTAGACGATATTCAGCAACACTATCAACATCCTCAACCGACTGCAAGCATTCTGAAAAAAAAGTTTGCGACCGACAATTACCGATACAGCACCGCAAAATTGTGGTCTGACCTTAGCTCATTTCCATTTTCATTTCATTTCAATACGGTAATAAAAAGGAATTTGCTCAGCCATCGGCTGTTATTCTGCAAGTCCGTGCATGTATACAGTATAACAGAAAAAAAAAAACATAGATTCATAGATTTAATGCAATAGCAATGATTAGAAAAAAAGGAGAAAAATCACAAAGAGAGAGAGAAATATATATATATATATATATATATATATATATATATATATATATACATATATATATATATATATAACAGCACATGAAGAAAATACAGACATTGGCAAGAGATTGACATAAAACAAATGTCAACTAGATCTGTCGTCTTTGGGACATGATACATATATGGTATAAGTTTGAAATTGATAGGCAGAGGACTTTCTGAGCTAACCTCTACACAACTTTTGAGGAGAAATAAGAAGAAGAAGAAGAAGAAGAAGAAGAAAAAAAAAAAGAAGAAGAAGAAGAAGAAGAAGAAGAAGAAAGAATCCGTACAAAAACAGAAGGTGATCCGAGAGGATACTCGGATCACCTAATAATACTCATCGCTTAATATGATATGAAACTTTATGATATACTGATATGATATAATATGATGTATAAGTGAATATTAGACTACAACTGCTGCTGTTTTCAATGAAATCTTCTTCGAGAACACAAAATTCTCAACTCTACTGCTCACACATTTCATTTTGCTTAAATGCTTTAACCCCCCCCCCCCCTCCCTTACTCCTTCAGCTCCATGCCCTTGACTTCTAATCCATCCCTTAGCCCTTCCCTGACTGTGCTGGTTGTGTGTAGTCCTTATGCATGTAATGTGTTTGCTTTCCCTGTCTGTTTGTCATTTTGCTTCTGACGAAGATTCTGCAAGGATCGAAAGCCAGGCCACCTTTTAACTACATTTTATTTTCGTATACTCTTAGTCTTCTACCTTATGTCAAAATCTGTGTCCATTTGAAAAACGAAATGAAAGTGGTGATGCCAATTATGACGGTGATTATAATATAGGCCTAATAATGACAAGATGGATGATGAATGATTGTCATTTTTTAGACTACCGAGAAGAAATAGCACCAAAAATCCTCTAACAATGTCATGTTTATATTATTGAAACATTTACACTTTGAGAGCATGAGTTAGTAACTTACCGTACTTCCACGCCACCTTGAAATTGACATAAATGAATAGTGAAACAGTAGACCACATTGGTCGAAATTTCGTTATGTGTACAATAATGTTCCCTAAAAACTAAAAACTGTGTCTATGGTCGATAATCAATAACTATAGCCCTCTTCTCCTAAGAATTATTATTATCAGGTTATTGTAACACAACAGCAATTTAGGACGAAGGGTACACGTTTCTTGTCTTCATTTCATGTTACAAGAGGCAATTTAGGAAAGATTACATTCTGAGAAGGAGTAGTATCATGATGTAAGATAATGATAAAATGGTTTATATATATATATATATATATATATATATATATCTATCTATCTATATATATATATATATATATATATATATATATATATCTATATATATATATATATATATATATATATATAGTCTAGGTCCAAACATGTTGTGAATTCACGTATTGGCTCCAATGTAACGAAGAATAAACCGGTAATGCAATATTTCGCCAATATAGAGTTACTCAATAAACTCTATATTGGCGAAATATTGCATTACCGGTTTATTCTTCGTTATATATATATATATATATATATATATATATATATATATATATATATATATATATTTACAAACTTGTCTTAACGACCACCTATCCATAGCGGCCACCTGTCTTATAACGACCAAATTTTCGACTCCCTTGGGTGGCCGCTATAATAGACAGGTTTGACTGATATATGTTTTTCTTTTCATTGTAACTGACCATTTATGTCGACTTCATTGACGATCTCCTGCACTTCGCTCTCCGTAGGGTTGAGTCCCAGTGATCTCATCGCGCTGGTTAGTTCCTTTGACGTGATCTCGCCATCGCCGTCCTTGTCGAACAGCGCGAAGGCCTGTTTGAAGACTGTCAGATAAAGAAATCATACAAGAAGTAAATATCCAGTGTGAGTTTCTTGCAAGGACACACTAGAACCATGTTATTCTTTTTTTCTTCTGTTGTGGTTTTCAGGAAAGACTTTGAGATCGCCACGACATTTGTGCTCTCTGAAACGTAATAGAGGTCACTCTTTGAAAGCTCTATCTGCGCAGAGTTTGACACGTCTTCTTCTGCTCTGACGTCACGTCATAGTCCACTTAAAGGACAAGTCCCTGTTGAATGTACCCTAGTATGTAAACTCAGACAAGATGAAGATTTTACGAAAACTTCTAACTGCCAACGAGAAGAGAACATAATATCACTTATTTTCTACCTCTTTGGACAGGTCCGAGAAGTCGAGAATGCAGTGATCTCACAACTCGCCATGGATCTCGCGTTCACGAATGCGATTATGACGAAAAGGTCTTATTTTTCTCTACTTCTCGCTGTTTCATACTGAAGAGATCGGCAAAACGAAACGAGATGATATATCTTGCATTTTTTCAATTCTTGACACTCAACGCTATGTTAACATGTGCTATCTTAATGAAGTTTGACAAAAGCTTACTTTTTTTCGTTGTTTTTAAAAGCCAAATCAATTATGCGTTGTTTGAAGACAGCATGACACGTGGTGCAGTCTTGGCTATTGTAAGATAGGTATGTGAAGTTGTTCTAATGCGAAGGCCACTATATAGTATGAGTTTAGATTGGATGCTATTATTATCTATAAGGGACGAGGCAAGGATATCTTGAACAAATTGCAAAATGGCAGAAAGAACAGAAAATCTTTTACCACTGACTGAAACGAAAAATGTGTAGGGATTACTGCAGCTCATTCGAACAAAGGACAAAGTAAGTTCAGCCGTGTTAGTTGGTATCTGCGTAATATACAGTGTCGCATGTTGTCATAAGCCAGAGCAGATATCCTATCAAAGTTGCGATGAAAAAAGTAATCATTGTCACGCGTTCACTGATTATAAATAGATGTTTTACTCTAGCTCTCCGAATAGATACGATTGCATTGATCGATCGGTAGTGCCGCTGCCCATTATAGGCAAATAGATGACCAGCTGAAATCCCTCGCCGGCTGATACGTTTCTTTCAGTTGGTCGATCATTGTACCGATCGATCGACGCGATCTACGCAGAGCTGCAACAATAACAACTCTTGGCATTCTTACACTCTCTCTGCACAATATATCATGCAACTTTCCCTGCTCAAAATGACTGTCTTTTTGAACATGCAAGAAGCTAGCTGTGTGATTATGCAACTTACTCCAGGCCAACATATCATAACGTCTTTTTAGAGTTGCAGCAACTTATCTAGAATCGTTTCAGTTCTTTCTTTTTTATACGTTTCCTTAACATAGGCATATTAGGTTCCTTTGATTGTTGATAAAGTACTGCGCATTTTTATACGGGGTTGGGGAGGAAAACATGACAAAGTGCATTGTTTCTTTTTTTATGACATCATTCGTGCATATATACTTTATATTGTATTTGAAGAAAAAAAAATCCTTTATCAGACGAGTGTAAAAAAGGGAAAAATTGTATCACTTTGGATTATGTCAACTTTTTCTTTTCTTTTTGATGATGGAACATAAATACACTATTGAATTGAATTGAACACTGACAAACTGTAACTGCAGAGACGGCAAATAAATCTAGTCATTGTAGTCGAGACAATCATCATACCTAGGATTTTCCTCCATAGGCATGATAGACTTACACTTGACTTACGACACAAGGAGGCCTAGATGATGGAAGCAACAAAACATTTAAGCAGTATTCAGATAGAATTGGACGAGTATTGCAGAAACAACGTCGGTTGTAATGTGTTTGCATATACAGGCCTACGTCATCGAACCTTTTGAATAACTCAAAATGTCAGCTAATTCACACGACCCAAGTGAAGTCACTTCCATCGAACTCTGCAATGGACAAAAATGCATAGGTACGGTTCTTTTTCTGAATTAAATCCCTAAATCCCCCACCCCTGGCCCACGATGGGTCACAAAGAAATATGATATAGCTACTGTGTTCTATTGCGTAAAAGTCGAGACTATCTTGCATAGGATGCAATGAAACATATGAAGTCAGATTTGATTTGATTTGATTTCCGGACTTATTATGTTTCATTGCATCTGATGCAAGACAGTCTCGGCATTTTCCCCCTTGATCTTTCTGCATTTGCTAAATGTCGGTACTGTTTTGGCGAGGGTCCCGGGCGGTGAGCTGTTGTTTGCTACGAACAATAGACGAGCAAGCCAGAAAAGGTTATTCATAAGTGCATCTCCTTTTGTTCCTTGTCAAATCGACACCTGTATTCAGTCTGGTGAAGGCGCGCCAGAAATCGATGAAAAATTGACGGTTTACGCACGAACCAACACACGACGCGACAAAGAACTCTTACACGCCATGATCTTTCAAATTCAATTGTCTCTTCGAGGCAGAACAATTACGATGCTCTTCATCGGGTTACGTTTTTAATTCAACGAAGAGTGAAACCATATTGTATTATTATTATTATTATTATTATTATTATTATTATTATTATTATTATTATTATTACTATTATCATTATTACTATTATTATTATTATTATTACAAGACTATTTTCAACTAGATTGATACTACGCTTTGTTACATTATCTGACAGAGTCGAAACGTGAACATTGATAGATTAATTGTGTATTACGCAACTTTAAAATATACATCTGATATCGACAAGTTCTCTTCTCGTATGTTACATCTTGTTTCTGGTCATTAATATACATTGTACATTGCATTACTAAGGAGTCTACATTCTACAAGTTTCTGCTTTTCGGTAGTTTTTTCATTTAATCATGCTTTTAACATTTCTGTATGTATTCGTCTATTTCCATCTCAAGTTGACTGTTTTGTTTTGTGAATGTGAAACACGGAACAGAATACATAATATGTATATATAAATCATATATATATATATATATATATATATATATATGATACATTATAATTATATATATATATGTATATATGATACATTATAATTACATATATATATATATATATATATATATATATATATATAGCCTTATAGGTATATATATAGGTATACAAAGATACTTACCCGTTATTTGATCGCCAGGCATTTCAGCTGTTATAGCATCTCTCAATTTCGCCGCCTGGAATAGAATAATGTAACATCTCAGTTATAAATATCACAGCACTGCACTCTCTGAGAGTTTCGTTTCCTATTGGCCTATTGACCTAATAATACAATGTTTGCAGGCCTTATTACACACGAGCCGCAAGAAGCAATTATCAGCCTATAGCAAGACGTGACAAATCATTAATTCTTCAACCTCCAATCTTTTCCATATGGCATTCATGCAGGTAAAACCGAAATGTTGGTAACTCGAATATTCTATGCGCATCAATCGCTGAACAATATCACTAACGCTACGCACAATGGCACTAATTAACAACGAAACCGTATCAAAGAAATGCAATGAAAAAAAATCCTACTTCACCTAAATGTTTTTAACTATTTATCATCATTGCTTGCTTTCTTTGTGATTTGTCCGTGACATTGTAGAACATTTGCCAAGTTCTTGTAGATATTCGTATTATTTAGTTGCTGTTGTTGTTGTTGTTGTTTTCTTACTTTTTCTGAAGCTGCTGTGCGCATCTACCAAACGATTGAACTGTAACCCAACTGCTTTAACACACCGACCGATCAATAACTAATCATAGCATGTCATCGCAGTCTCACACGCTCAGATGTGATTGGCCAACTGTGGATTTCGATTGATTACATGTATGCGAGCAACCATTTTACAAATCAATTAGACTGCCGTCCCCTTTTGTTACACGGGTGTAGCCGTAACCCCATTCGTTTTTATTCAGCCGTCTTCCATTCCTTCAAAAGGTGAATAGAAGACGCATGGCCAAATCCTTCAAATTGAAGTATTCTTATCAGAAGGAAATTTTGAAACAGTCGTCTAATTATCATTCATGGTCATTTCACCTTGAATATAATTGCATGCAATGTAGCGCATAACGAAACACTGCATTAACATCCTAAGTAGACATCTCCCTCAGACTATACTAGACAATAATTCACGAGATCCCAATCAAAGAAATGTAATTAAATAAAATGCTTGAATCTTTGGTAAGGCAAGATGGGAAACGTAACGGCAAGAAAACAAGTAAAGACCAGTACTTATATAATAGGCCTAACCTTATTGTTTGGACAAGGTATAGAGTAACCATCGTGCATGTAACCGAGAACCATGGTCATGTTTATCAAACAGTGACGAGTAGTACCCGCGAAATTTGACATAGATACAATGATTATTCTGATCCACTGTTTGCATTACGTCACATCAGCAATATAGATGAGTGAAGAAGACAAAAACAAGTATGGATTTTTTTCTTGCATAGACAAATCGCTTGATTGAATATTATGTTTTGACCTGGATTTCACAAAAGAAAAAGGAAGGTGGTAGCTGGCCGTGACGCATGAAACAAAAGGCACAGAGTCGATCGTTATATAGGCTGTGTTTTTTTTTTAATTACTTATAAGGTAAATAACGGTTATGCATGTATATAATGATTGTGTTTCAGCTGAAATAAACATGAATATAGACTCTGACCTTGTACTAAGGAAAAAATGGGCACGTGGGCATTATAATCCAAAGGCCTAACGCGATGAAAACAAAGTAGCCTTAGTCTATGCATGAACTGTGTTTTTGTTTACACAGTAGTGTCAAAACCTCATGGGGAAAAAATCAGTGATAAACAGATTGAAGGGCATAATCATAATTAAGTCAATAGGAATGTAAAAGAGGGAGACTGAATGTCGAAGAACATAGTGCATTCACTGAAGTGATCATTTTTTTATTCTTTTTTTTTTTTTGCATGGTCAAATCAATTTTCCTGCATTAGCCTATGTATAGTTCAGAAGTATTGTTAAGATATGAAATAGGGAGATTTCAAGGTTGCATAACATATCCATAACTATCTATCTATCTTTATTTCTCTTTCAGAAGGACAGACATCATTATTCATATTTTTTCTTATTATTTGCTCAAACTAGCGTTCTTTCCTTTTCAGGATTGCAAGAATCCATAATCAAAACATGATGGGAGACGCTCATTTGAATGCATATTTGGGCTTGTTTTCAAAATACAGTATCTTTCATTGCTATCTTCATTTCATTCCCAGGGACAACTTTCAATGAGTTTTATATCATAAAGCTTGGTGAAATATATTTTGGCTCGACGCTAAGTTTTTTTTTTCTGTGGTGGCCTCTTCGGTCTATCAAAAATGTTTATCTTTGATTTTTTTTTTTTGGTCCGACATCAATAAATTTAGAGGCTCATGGCCACCGAGCCCTGTGAGTATATATCTATATCTATCTATTCATCTATATGCACTGTAAAAACATCGGTGTTAGATTTAACACCACAGGTGTTAAATCTAACACCGATCAAACTTCAATAGAGGACCACACCCACAGGTGTTAAAAATGCACTGTGATGGTGTTGAAAAGTGTTCACCTGACACTTCGTGGTGTTAATTTGACACTGTACCTGGTGTTATTTTGACACTGTACTGGTGTTAATTCAAAAATGACACCACATGGTGTTGATTTGATATTTGTTGGTGTTAATATCAATGGTTTAACACCCGTCCAGCTTCAATAAGAGACCACACCAGCTGGTGTTACTTTGGTGTAAATTTATTTTCACATTTTTTCAAAAATCTAGTATTTTAATGTAAAATTCTTGATCGTCTTGTTTAAATTAAAAATCAACAAGAAGTGCAGTTACTAAGAAACTCTTCAAAAAACAGTTTAAAATTGGGAAATGACACCCGGAGGTGTTAATTTAACACCATAAATGAGCACCGAAAATTTAACACCAGCTCGGTGTTCACTATTTAACACCGGACTATTTGCAGTGTGTATATGTATATGTATATGTATATGTATATGTATATGTATGTATATGTATATGTATATGTATGTATGTATATGTATATGTATATGTATATGTATATGTATATGTATATATAGATATACATATATATGATCCATAAATACAGAGATAGAGAGAAATAGAGAGAAGAATTATTAGCTAAGACAGAATACAAAATTACGGTAAATAAACAAATTCAAATATTCAAGGAATAACTTGGAATTGAGCAAAGCGTTTCCTCTCACCTACAATTTGGTCAATTGTGTCTTGTGTAATTAATTAATTAATTAATAACCAGCATTTATATATCCCCATTTTCAAAAATTAGATTCAAAGCGCTCACAAAATATTACAACAAGATATAACAAATCAACAATACAATTACTGATCTATCTTTGTAATTTGAGGAATACACACACCGATGATGAAAAGACACATAATGATCAAAAGAATCAATTAAATAAAAAGTGAGTCAACAGCTCCGTTCTCACCATGCTTCAAAACAGCTTTGAATTCCAGCTCGGCGCACTGCGTTGGAAACTTTCCGGGTCGGATGACGAGAATCACAGGGGGTGTCTTCAGCGGCACCTGCTGGGCATACACCGTTACGGTATACTACTTCAAGAAGTTGACTGGGAAGGTTGATTAAATCCTCTTGAAACTGTCAATGCACTAGCCATTCTTTATTGGCTGGAAAGATGATGATAATAATTATGATATCAGTCTGAATCCAGTTTGGTGTTGTCAGTGATAAACTACTCGCTTAATCAAACGGTTCCTCGATTGTGCGGCTACCACACCAAAAATATGCTACTCCAGAAATGAGCATAACGCATTTTATCAAAAGGTATAATGTATTGTACATGTATCTGTAGCGCCAGAAGAGAACGAACCACTAACTTTGCTTCCTAACACGCCTGAGCAGCTCCGTTGGACGAGGGGCACGCACCCCCCGAAGCAGAGAGCGTCAACCGTTGCGCAAGAGATACCTCCCACAAATTCTCAAGATCGATAAGTTTTTTGTCCACTGTTGTGATGAGGACGTTTTCCCCCATACAGTCGAACTGATTCCCCAGGGTAAAGGATTGGATGAAAGCAATATGAGACCATTGTCTCATGTACGTCATATCACCTATGGTACCATGAGCACAGAGGGACCAGCTGAAAACATCATTACCATATCAATCAAAAGCTACCAGAAACAAGCATGAAACAATGCAATTGAACGGTGTTTTGTCTTTCCGCAACACAATGGCAAACTTTGAATTTGTCATGGTTTGGAGTACAGCATTTCTCAAAAAATATTTCTTTGAATGAAATCGACGAAGTAAACCCAATCTGGTCACTGAAAGTTGAACCAAAATAAAATGTAAAGATAGCTTTGAAACTGTGAAATATATTCGTATGGCATTGCAGACATCTGGGCATGGCGTCTAAAAGGTAGCCTAGTTCTGTAGTTCTCAAGGTCGCTTCAGTTTCCTTTTGAATATTCGACGTCTTTATTTTCACAACTTGAAAAGAAACATAAACAAAAAAGAAAACAAAACAAGAAAAGCGTGTGTGTATAAGATCGTTCTTCTATGTCATATAATAGGCCTACAGTTGCAATTAACAAAACCCCCTTCCTTAAAATCTAATATCATATAATACTCCGTACAAATCTGCAAGCAACCTCCTCTCTTCTGATAAGCATTTACTTAATGTACCACCTTAAATTCACCTGTTCATAATGGTTCTGGGGATCGCTCTTTTGCTGTTGCATCGCCCATATTCTGGAGTAGATTCCCCGACAGACTTGCTGCCGAAACCGACATAAGCAATTTGTGAAATTTGTTCTTTCTGATGTTTAGATAATTATGTTGTATAAAAGTGGTTTTATCATCATTGTTATGATTATTTATTGTTTTGTTGTTGCTGTTATCATTATCATTATTAATGTTATCATTATCATTATTATTATTATTATTATCATCATCATCATTATCATTACCATCATCATCATTATCATCATCACCACCACCATAAACCATTAATTACAACGAAGCCATGACAACCTGTATTCAGTGTACTGAGAAAGGCCAATGGAATCCATGGGTTCTCCATAATGATAGAACAATGTACTGATTGTATTTTTTCAAGAGAGAAAGAAAATATCAAAAACAGAAATGAAACAAGCACATAAACCATCAAACGAAAACAATACAGAACCACTGAAGTGTACATTATTTGGATGAAGGGACTTTACATGTTTCAATGTTACATTTGAGTCAAGATATCTTGTGATGATGTTATATATATATATATATATATATATATATATATATATATAGACATATATATATATATATATATATATATATATATATATATATAGACATATATATATATATATATATATATATATATATATATATACACGATATATGTTAGTATGATGTGTTATTTGGATAAGAAATTCTCCTTTTCGGATTTTGTAGGAGGTGGACGTTTTGAATCACATTGACTATCCTTCATGGGAGAATGGTGAGAATGTGTGCATCTCCGATCGTCTGAATTTCGACGCTTCTGAGCAGACGCTTAATTGCTCAATTCCACTAGATTCAGATTTAATTTCCAGCATTGAATGTGCCTGAGAAATGTGTTCAAATACAATGATTACCCAATCAAAATCAAAGCAATACCGAAATAATTATTATATCAACATATGATATGGTTTCAGAAACGAAATAGAAAAATAGGCATGCAATAATGAATACCCTATTCAAACTGTTTCAGTGAAATCACGGTGTTGTTGGAATAGAGAAGCCCACGACAAAAATACATATTTCTAGAGGTGTGCAATATACATTATGATGTTAATGTTATTACACAGTAGTATTATATGGAGCACACTGATGGACACACACATACACACGCATGCACGCACAAACACACACAGGCACACAAAGACGTAAATAAGACAAGTCACTTCTTAGAGCTATCCAAGAAGATTTTAAACGGTCCTATTCGCAGGGCTATCAGATTGGTGACTTCTCAAATTCTTTTCACTCACGACGCATTTCACGTCCAGAGTCTCTCCTCCCCGAGCTCTCTTCGTCTCTGTCGCCCTCTTTAGTCGCACTAGGACATTAGCGCACGTTGAGGCACTCAACGCAGTCAGTAGCAGTTGCCACCCCCAACCGATGGCGAGTATTATTAAAGGTACTTTTTACAATTTGGAGCAGTGATTGAAAATACATATATAATATATATATATATATATATATATATATATATATATATATATATATATATGAATGGTTTGTTTGCAAAAACCGATAAGTCCATTTTTGAAGATTTTGAAGTACGATCTCTGTCATAAAGTACAAAACAATACCTTTTAAATGATATGGTCACTACATATAAAGGTATATTTCTGAAGTTATGGTCAAAAAAAGCAAAAATTTTCTTATCATTCTCTTTATTTTTCTTGACCTTTAATCGCATATATCTCCATTTGGCAAATAAGGACTTATCGGTTTTTGCAAACAAACTCTTCATATATATATATATATATATATATATATATATATATATATATATCAGGGCTCGACACTAACGGTGGCCCGGTGGCCCGGGGCCACCACAAATGAAAGTTGGGCCATCAAATATCAAAAAAGGGCAAATTTGGTGGTGGCCCGCCTCGGGACACCAAAAATTTTTGAAAAGTATGTCAATGAATTCGAAACTTTATGCGCCGGAAATGCATAAATGCATGCAGTGAGTGTGTGCAAACGTAGGAACTTTGTCTTTTGTGTTTTGAGAAATAGAAATATGTTCTTCTAGCTTCTTAATTATTTGCATGTAATCTGATGTCATTTATTTATGTTTAGATGTTGCAACCCATGTGCCTGTCAGTGAATATTTATACTTAGTCTTCACCATTCAGCACTTAAATTTGTTTAAAGGATGGATGAAAAGGACTGAATGAGTGCCTAAGAGTGAGTGTTGCGAGTTTGTTGACGTTTATTTATGAGTAGATATGTCCAGCTTTCCATTCTTACTATGATAAAACTTCAATATTTGACTCATAAAAAAATAGGACTTTTGATGTTTTTTATTGTTTTTTTTTTCGGGCCCCTAAAAATCTGAAATTGATGATTTTGGTGGCCCCATAGCCAAGCGCCTTTTCTTCGGCAAAGGCTATACTTCATGATTTACTCTTTTTAGTTTCTAGTTGTGTTCCTTTTTTTGTGTCACCTTTCGTAAGACTGCTCAACCAACGACAACAGACGCGTGCGCACCAAAGGGATTTTATAGGCCTTTCAGGTGCGCACTCACGTTTATTCCTCCCCGCTCAATCACACACTGGCAAAGATGATAGAGCGCCGCGGTATAAAACATAAAACACGTAGGATAGAACGCACTTAAAACACGTAGGATAGAACGCACTTGAATTTTCTCCTCCCGAACCCAAGGGCAGACTTACGTGAATCAATTCAGGCACAGTGATGGATGGTGTGTCTTGCACGCTACTATTGACAACTCTCCTTCTTATGTAGTGGCGTACGGAAATCCCCTTTTGGATACATCCCAAGACCTCAGAATATAATAATTATCCTGTAACAGTCGGCATTGGCCGATATTCCAGGACGGTGAACTTCTACCATTATAAACGACTTTAACAAAAACTGAAAGTTTCTCTGTCCAGAGTCGACGTAGGACGGTAAGTTGAAGAGCTTTTATCGTGAATATCTTCCTGCCTTATATATTGTGTAAGTGGATGTACACGCATGAAAATGAGAAAAAATACGAACGAATCATTTGAAATACTATATAGCAACCTGTCATTATACGCAGAGGTGTGGAAGTCACAGAAAAGCTTAGATATTTATTATGTGTGTGCGTCTCGGACAACAGTCAAGGTAACATTTCACAATCGTGGCTGTGACGTGAAATCAGCGTTTTATGATACACCCTTAAACCTCGAAAAAGACATGATGGATAAGGGCAGAGAGTATTGTATAAAATTGTCCTGGTTTATGTGATTTAACAATACAATCGTAAAGGAGCTAATAACCTCTTCTATGCTGGTCTGCTCGAGAGTTTTAAATCGCCATTATTAATTAATTTTCCAGGCATGACATCGTGACAAGCGAGCTACCTTTGTTTGTACTTAGTGAAGAAGACAGCTGTGTTTTAACATTTTGTTCGCACAAGGCACATACCATCTCTTCTGTATAAATTCCGGTGCCTTTTTTTCTTTTTGTTTTTGTTTTTTCTTTTCGTTTACAGCTTGTGTCAAAGCCATATGTCACACAATCACACTACAATTATTGCTACTTCTTCAGTCACAATTAATGTTCTTCCATCACCTTCTCTCTCTTTTTGCTCTTCCTTTCGTTCTTTTTGTAGATATACTGAAGAAGAAATGTTGCAATTTGATTACAACAGAAGCGAGAAGCATTATGCATACAAATGCACTTTATTGTGACAGACGATATAATCTTGAACATATTTAGGTTACAATGGGAGCTTAGCAGTTGCGTAAATTTGCACAGAATTCGATTCGCCAATACGTCGGTGAGGCAGGCGCTGGTCTCGGGCCAAGTTCTCGTGATTATCAATCATGTGCATCGTGCTTTGGCTGTAATGATGCTCTATAATTATTTCCATTTTCACGAAAGTTGTTTTAACATTCTTTTCGCCCCAAGTTCTCACACCAGTCTTCTCCCCTCGAAGCGTTTGCATGTTCTTTGATTAAACTTGCAATTTTGTAATAATTATTAGGTGAGAAAATATGTTAAATTTTCGGTGCTTATTTATGGTGTTAAATTAACACCTCCGGGTGTCATTTCCAAATATAAAACTGTTTTTTGAAGAGTTTCTTATAGTAACTGCACTTCTTGTTGATTTTTAATTTAAACAAGACGATCAAGAATGTTACATTAAAATACTAGATTTTTGAAAAAATGTGAAAATAAATTTACACCACAGTAACACCAGCTGGTGTGGTCTCTTATTGAAGCTGGACGGGTGTTAAACCATTGATATTAACACCAAGAAATATTAAATCAACACCATGTGGTGTCACTTTTGAATTAACACCAGTACAGTGTCAAAATATCACCAGGTACAGTGTCAAATTAACACCACGAAGTGTCAGGTGAACACTTTTCAACACCATCACAGTGCATTTTCTACACCTGTGGGTGTGGTCCTCTATTAACACTTGATCGGTGTTAAATTCAACACCCATGGTGTTAAATCTAACACCGATGTTTTTACAGTGATTAAAAAAAATATCTTCAAAGATTTTAGTTGAAACTCGTCTACAAGGCAGTCTGTGACCTAAAGATAAGGACATACAATTATCGACAAACTTTTGCCATGAGTCAAGGCCTGTCAAGGGCATGTCCTGCATTCGGCGCCAGGGCTATATCACGGTATGTGGAGTCCCCACATACCTTGCAGTACGTTCCGCTGTTTGTCTGAACATCAGTGAATCGGTCTAGCTGCTTCCTTTTCCAAACGCGCTTTCTTCCGACGGCAATAGTTTCTCGATTTTGTCTTCTTTTTCTTCCTTGTGATATTTCAGATGAACTTTACTCAGATAATTACCGAGTATAATTTCAACTGTGTCATGATTTCATGCCATGATTAAAACTGTGCTCGAAATCGAGGCCGGTCGCTACCCCCTATCATTTCGTGCAGAAAATCATGTTTCCAAGTCTCAGCGAAATAGTGAGGCCTGACAACAAACAAACAAGCAAAAAAAAAAACAAAAAAAAAAACCGAGAACAAAAAAACAACAACAAACAAACACATGGACAATCAACACATTTGACCCCAGTTTCATAAAAATCAGAAGGAAAAAACAAACAAACAAAAAGATGTTGCAACCAATAAAAGTTAAGATTATTAACCATGTTGTGTTGGCTCCTATTTCTGTATTCATGTCTTCGAGGTCTTTGTTATTACTCACAAGGTAGGTCTGTATTTAGCGACAAGGATGAATAATAAAGGTGTAGGAGTCGCCCTCTTCGGACTCGGCAGGATAGCCCAAGTCCACATCAAGAACCTCGTCGCCGACCCCCGAGTGGACTTGAGATGGATTGTCGAGGCCGACGTCGACTTCGGTAAGAAGGTGATGGCGCGAACGACCGGGTTGGCGAACGCGGAGCTCATCGCCGTCGACAACGCGGATAAAGTGTGGAAAGACGAAAGGTACATAATCTGAATAAAAAAAGGAGGCATCCATGAATACAGTGGTTTGTTGGGGGAAGTTTATGCGCTAGGCGTACGACCATGCATGGGCACCTGATGAGTGATATATTTGATTACTATATATATATAGAAATATATATATATATATATATATATATATATATATATATATATATATATATATATATATATATAATGTATAGTGCATCATGTTTTGCAAAAGCCGCTTCTTCTTTTCAAAGAAACACAATAGGACAAAGAAAATAGTGTATGCCACTTTTACCGAAAAAAGTTAGTTCCTCTCTGCAGTCCTTGGATTAGCAACATATTATAAAAAAAAGTATCTCCAAATAGAGACTTACCTCTACATAGGACATGGAAGTCCACAAAGGCGAAAGTAATGGACATGTAGTGAAGAGAGATAGAGAGGAAAAATAGAAACATATAAAGTAAGATATTCATCATTAATAAAAGATGTACATGAATCGATGAGAGATAGAGGGGAGGGATATAGCAACATAAACATAAAACATTCATTTAAAAGCATGGATGGACGACTATTCTATCAGAGAGAAAAAGGAGAAAGACGGACAGACAGACAGACGGACAGACAGACAGACAGGCATACACAGACAGACAGATGTTGGAGGATGAGAAAAGAAAGAGTTTGTCTAACTGATCGGGACGCTATACATCTTTGACAGGTCCGGATCTTTGATGTGGGCATGAATGACGAATAAAATAAGTATTATTATCATGAGATTGCGCACGCCAGTAGGATATTAACACCTCGCTGTATCACTGTGGAAATTCATTTGCACTGTCATCCCTGACGAAGGGGGGAGGCCCCCGAAAATTCGGATTGTGAATTAAAATCAAGGCAATTGACATTTAATGCATTCCTCTATTGTGACATTATTGATATATATATATATATATTTTCAGGACTCGGGCTATTATTGTGTGCACTCCGACTTTCACTCACGACCAGATTGTGTTAGACGGGCTGAAGGCAGGTAAGAGAACTAACGAGGGAGACTGAGGGGGTGGGGAGAGAAGGGGGGGGATGGAGTGAGAGAGGGGGTCATAATAAAAAGAATATTATAAATGCAGTGTTTTGTGAGGTCAAAGGGAAGAAAAGAAGTGCAGACGCGCTTCCCGTGCTGCAGTAAATGATAATATCCTCTTTTTAACTGGCGCCATTGAGAAAGGCAAAGGTTACTTTCAATACGGGTCCTCTTGACAACAAATAAGCACTGAACTGTATACGCACTTGTCTTTGATAGACGAACCTCGGTAGGTCAATGCCTGTAAACTTTATTGCAGTCCCCCCCCCCCCCCCCCGAAACTGGCTCATTCAAAACAAACAAACAAAACAGCCAATGAGACTTATCGATTCTTTTTAGAAGCCAGTAGCAGGGAATATATGAAAAGGGAATTCATATCGTCGTCCAAAATGATATCATGTAAGCTGAGCTTCTTAGGCTACATTCCACGGATTATGAAAATTCTGCTATGAATTTATCCGATTTTTTTTTTTTTTTAGGGGGTGTTTCATTTCTTTATTTGGTTTTCAATTCTTCTTTTATATGGGGGGGGGGGGTGGCGGTATAAACTCCACAACATCTCGCTCAAAACAAGTCTCTTCCTTCTTGGTTGAATTATCCTTGACCGAAGATGTTGTTGACCTCTATCAAAGAGCTATAGTTTAGTCAATCATAGTTTATTTCCAATCAACGAAAATCAAAAACATACTACAATGTATACATGTCATTAAATGATATTGTTCAAACGCTTGCAAAAGATTCATGTAATATACGAGACAAATTATAGAACAACATATATGTACAATAATAAAGAGGAACACTGTACAAATACTACGTGGGCGAGCGGAAAATAAATTTGATCATGGAAAATAGTGATCCACTAAAAAGCAAAGCTTGTCGGACGTGGATCGCTAGATAAATAATGAGTGAATGATATACTATTCTATAACAATATACATGTAGTTATTTTGAGATACACAGGTCGGGAAAAAAATATAGAATACCAATGCTATAGTGCCCGGACACTGTTCATTGAACCACGTGTACCGGGAAAATATGACAAGGACAATACATTCGTACACACATTCAATTACCCACACGCATATACACTGTTGGACGCGAGACAGTACCGAGAGGAGAGAAGACGGTAACAATACAAGTCTACGAAGAACAATAGACAGGAAAGGAAAAGGAGAGAAGAAAGAAGAGAGGTCTGCACACAGAACACGCCAAGTGCTGCGACATCAGGACAGGTGAAAGCTCAAGCATAAATTATAGCAATTTAAATTATCTAAGATTATAAGTAGAAAGTAAATGTTTTCTGAGTTTATATTTAAATGTGACAAATTTGGGGGAATCTTTTAAACTATTATCGAAATTATTCCAAAGTCTGGGTCCGGTATAAAGAAATGTATTTTGGGCATGTGCGGTTCTCATTAACGGAAGATGGAATTCGTCGGATCGTCGCGTGGAATAGTTATGAACATGACTGTTTCGATGAAATAAATCGTGGAATATTTTAGGTAAAAAGGTACTGTTGTAATTAAACATAAACTGACCAAGTTGAAACACATACAAATCATTTACTTTTAATATTTTATGGTCAGAAAACAAAGCATCTGTATGTTCTCGGGTATGTAAATTAAAAACAATTCTAAGCGCTTTCTTTTGCAATAAAAGAAGTTTATCAAGTAACATCTGATATGTATTACCCCAAGCAAGAATCCCGTAGTTTAAATAAGGGAGTATCAAACTAGAATAAAGAGTTAATAATGCAGATGAAGGAAGATGATATTTTAATCCATTACGCCAATGTTACGTGAAATAATTTTACATATGTTATCAATATGATTCCTCCATGAAAGCTTGTTATCAACGCAAACACCAAGAAATTTATAAAAAGAAACTTCTTCTAAAGGAGTAGTATCAAATGTTATATTGCCTGGGAGGCTATCTAAAGAATTACTAAAAAGCATAACTTTTGTTTTTTGAATATTTAATGACAATTTGTTTGCGTATATCCATTGTATGACCTTTATCAATTCTTCATTGACTGTTCTTATTAAGATATTTGGGTCAGGGTGGGAAAAAAAAAAGATTAGAGTCATCCGCGAATAATATGAATGATAGTTTCTCCGAGGATCTATGAAAATCATTAATATAAATAATGAATAACAATGGGCCTAATAAACTCCCTTGTGGAACACCACATGCAATTGTTTTACTTTGAGAGTCAAAGCCGTTGACATGTACAAATTGGGATCTTTCTGATAGGTAACTCGTGAACCACTCCAAGGCCTTTCCACGTATTCCATAATGAGACAGTTTGGCGAGAAGTATTCCGTGGTTAATCGTGTCAAAGGCCTTGGAGAAGTCCAAGAAGATACCTATTGTGTGTGAAAGTGTGTCGAGTGCGTGTGTGACTTTGTCGATGAGGGCAAGTAGTGCGTGTGTTGTGCTGTGATTTTCCCTGAATCCAAATTGAAAGTTTGAAAATATGTCGCAGGTTTTAAGAAAACGTACTGTCCTGATGTAGACTATTCTTTCAAGAATCTTAGAAATAGAAGATAATAAAGATATGGGTCTATAGTTATTGACATCATCCTTCTCCCCTTTCTTATAAATAGGAATTACTTTCGCAATTTTCATGCTATTTGGCACATGGCCAGTTGCAAGCGATGAGTTGATAATATGTACTAAGGGATCCACTATTTGAGGAATTATGTTTTTTATCAAATAGTTGTCAATTCCGTCGTGGCCAGGACTTTTACCTTCTTTCAAATTGGCAACAATCTTTATTATTTCTTCTTTATATGTTGGGTCAAAAAATATAGTTTTGGAGTTAGGTGTATCTAAAAAATCACTAAAAGATTTACTAGAAAGAGGAATATTTTGAGAAAGATTTTTTCCAATTGAAGAAAAGAAGTCATTAAAAATTTCAGCCATGCCAGCGGGAGTGTTGCTGGAGGCATTGCCCCACCGAACTTCAAAAATATTAGATGAATTGTTAGGTGTATTCATAGCATTCTTTAATGTTTTCCATGTGTTTTTAATGTCATTTTTATATTTGCTTATCTGATTAACATAAAAAAATTTCTTCTGCGTACGCAATAATTTGGTGAGTGTGTTTTTGTATGAAACATATTTTTTCTTATTTTTTTCAGTGGGATTACATCTATATTTATAAAACAAATTATTTTTCCTATTTATAGATCGTAATATAGACTGGGTTATCCACGGGAGTCTTGGAATTTGCTTATATCTATTTTTTATGTTACGCAGGGGAATATGGTTATCGATTTCGGAGGTAAGAGTAGATATGAAATAATCATAAGACAAATTGACATCGGTAGTGTTGTATACAGAAGACCAATCGAGTTCTTTTAAATTGTTTTGGAGACTTGTAAGATTATCTGCAGTAATCTTACGACGCTTATAATAATTATTTTGTTTATTCAGTTTAATTGGAACCTGAGCAAATATAGGAAAATGGTCAGTGATGTCTGAGAGGACGATACCAGACTCAGGAAGTGGAAGAACATTACAAAAAATGTTGTCTATGAGGGTAGCCGATTGGCTGGTGACACGGGTAGGCTTGGAAATTAATGGTAAAAACGAAGCAGACATTAATGTTTCTATAAATTCTTTTGAGCTGTTTTGGGAGTTACATTTCATGAGATCGATATTAAAATCGCCCATCAGAAATGTATCTTTAATAGATATCATGGGATTTTGTACTAAATCCTGCAAAACTGTCAAAAAATCATTCAAATTCGACCGAGGGGGCCTGTAAATTACACCAATCATAATGTTTTTTCCATGTGGATTTATCAATTCAATAAAAAGGGATTCGAGTACATCGCTCATAACACTAATCTCCTCATGTATAATATATTTAAATTTTTTCGAGATGTACAAACCAACTCCTCCACCAACTCTCTCATTTCTATTTCTAAATACAAATTCGAATCCGGATAAAGAAAATAAATGACTGATATTAGAGTTCAACCATGTTTCTGTTAGCCCTATGATGGAGCAAGATTTATGATCTGGGTTTTCTAAGAGTAAGCGCAACTTATCAAAAATTTTATTGATACTGCGTATGTTAAAGTGAGCTAACAAAAATGTTTCATCAACTGTATTCGTGATCCGATTTTTATACTGATTTTCGGTCAAATAAACACACGATGGACTCTGGACTGGATCATTTGAGTCAAAGTTATATTCAAATTCTTGTGCTGAGGTATTGTATTTATCGGATATGTAATCTTCATATAAACTGGTGCCTTACTGTGTTATAAAATTCATTATTATTCAAGGAATTAAAAGCAAAATTTATTGTGTCAGCCATGGGTTAGAACATAAAACATTCGGGAATTAATAACTGGCCTCCCGCCTGGTCCTAACTCAGCAGCTACGTGGGGGTATGCAGACCTAAAAGAAGAAAGGAAACCGAAATGCGTACAGAGAAACATGAAACACAGACAAAACAAGGAAACGAACATGAACACAGATGACACAGAATCAACATCGTTGCGGATGGTACACAAGGCCATGGGCTCGTATACAATACCTAACATGAACTTATTTAACAAACAAAGACGTGTGCTACACGTACTAGGCAGCGTCCACGAGCATATTAAACTTCTCGACCACTTAATGACAAAATAAGGAACCAGTTATTGTTGTGGGGTGCTTTTTTTTTTTGGTAGTCGGATCGCCTATCCAAAATAACTAATTCTTATACCATTGGGATTTATAATCAGTACGAACAATTATATCAAAGTAATGCAAAAACACATACACACAAAAATGCAATTCCATTGTTATTGTTAAAATTTTCATCAAACTGATATGCAAATACAAACAAAATTGCCCAAAAATACGAGTACACAACGTGTAAATACATAAAATAATAGCCCAATCTGTCTCAGTGAGTGAGTACCCTAGATAAAAGAGCGAGGGAGGGAGGGAGAGAGAGAGAGGAGAGAGAGAAGAAAAAAGTGAGTGAGAGGGGGAATGAAAAGAGAATCTAGACAACAAATCTTGACGAACTGAACAAAACGGCTATGCAATTAACCTATAACATTCGTGGGTATACATGTGTCTACAGGTGTGTGTGTGTGCATAAGAAGGCAAAAGCAAAGCCGAGAATAGATGAAAAAATTAAGGCGTGTTGTCACGCCTGGGAAAAATGTTTGCACAATTATTACGTCATTACACTCTTGCATAAAAATAACGTTCTGACAACACGCCTCCCAACGCCTCCCAATCTCCAGTTATTTTAAATATGTTATGGCTTTGAATTTTAAATAACTAATACATTAAGACAACCAACGGCAGTCAAGGGGGCCAACATCACCTGATATGATGCAATAAATTGTCCATAACTATCCATGAGTATAAACAGCACCTATAAACAAGCCCAAGTAGTACAGCAACGAAGGTTGCTGGGCGACGGTGTCCCAAAACAGGTGATCCGTGTCCCTCCCTCCCCCCCCCCCCCCTCCAGCTACCGCAAAGTTCATAATAACAACATTCCAGAAATATAACAAATTTTGTCAAACATTACTTCTTTAGTGTTAAACGGATGCATATTTTCCGGCGGTGTACAAGTAACAAACACAACATAAGACAAATTACTGAGACAGCTTCGTGTAGCAGAGCTTTAAATCAATCTTATCGTATTACATTATACTAACAAACATTTTATCTTTGTTAAGTATAATTATATATAAAAATGATTATATGAGTTAACTTTCCCCGGAACTGTTACCAAAAACAAAACATAAAATGATAATTCTGATTACCGAGAAACTATTACAAATACAAACATGTATTTAAACCTGGTTGGTACTGGAAAAGGGGGGCTCGTACAACAAATACATATATATCTTAATTTGTGATCAACTTTATCCATTACACAAACAAACAAATGGGGTTTATGTAGATCGTTTTCCTATTCCCTTTCTTCCTTATCATCTGATTATTTTTTTTCAATACTGGGTTTGATCTGAAGGTCATACATGAGAATCAGCATTCCACACGAAAAATAAAGAACTTGATGTCAACATGGACATACATTGTGGCATAGATATTATGAATAAATGCGTACTGTATGTATTACTTTGTCTTGACTAGAAAATGGAAATGAAAAGGGAAAAAGAAAAAAAAAACTTCATATTATGCGTATTATGCTTGGAGAATTTTCACACACATACAAAAACAAAATGTATTAAACTTTGAAGTCAGCTTTAACACAGGTTTCAGTCATTTTAACAAATAAAAGGATTTTTCTTTCTTCATTCTCCTCTTCCTTGTTTATTACAAAATAGAAATAATTCAAAGAAGAAAAGGTGTGAAATGATGTCACGCAGCAAATAACCTGCTTTAAGTTTACTTTCACTATAGACCTATTTCATGATGCAATTGTAAGTATAACAGGTAAGGTAAAAGCTAAATCCAATTTACCTTCATCTCCTCCTTCTCCTCATTGCTTTTTTTTTTTTTTTGTGCAATTAAGAGTGGGTCTGTGAAGGCTTAACTTATCTAATCAATGAAGAAAGGATATACACGGAGAAGTATAAAGTCATTGCTGTGTATAGGCAGCACTGATATACAATATTCACAATCAGTATAAAAGGTTAGTATATACAAATATTTTTTGTTCTTCTCTCTTTTTTCTTTAGTCACTTCAACAGGATCATTTTGTGCGCATGTCCTTGTTGGACTGTAGAAACTGACGTAAAGGAAGTACATGTACTTAAAGGGGCAGTTGTTGCGATACTATTAAAAAGGTAGTGGCAGTATGATTTTATAGTAATTAAGGTAAAATATAATTGCAGTATAACAGTGAAACAATTTTCAGTGCAGCGCAAGTATACTATATTACTTGTAGAGAAGTTCTGGTGTGGTTTAGTAATATAGTACTGGTAGTATTATTTCTGCTATATGGTCGAAGCAGCAACGATACTCGAAAAGTAGCATTATTATAGTAATAGTAGTAGTAATAGTAGTAGTTGTGATGTGGTTTAGTAATAGAACTGGCAGTATTATTTCTGCTTTGTGGTCTTATAATGAAGCAGCAACGACACTCGAAAAGTAGCAGTATTATAGCAACAGTAGTAGTAACAGTAAGTAGTAGTAGTAGTAGTATTAGAAGTGGAAGTGGTATCAGTATTATATAGGAGAAATTATATAGTAGTAGTAGTAGTAGTAGTAATAGTAGTAGTTGTAGTAGTAGCAGTAGTAGTAGTAGTAGTAGCAGTAGTAGTAATAGTAGTAATAGTAGTAGTAGTAGTAGTAGTAGCAGTAGTAGCAGTAGTAGTAGTAGTAGTGGTAGTACTGTAGTAGTCGTAGTACTCCAAGGGTGTATAGTAGGCTATACTAGTAGTGAATCATAAGATGACTTATATTTAGTTTGGTACTAGTGTAGTAGGTGCTGGTAAAAGTGGAAGAAAAGTGGCTGTTGTTGGAAATATAAAATAACTAATGCATTTGGAAATGGTGATAATAATGTAAAATTGATAGTTTAGCATTTGCCAGTTTGTCTGGTAAAATGCAAGATCAGATTTTAACCATGCAATATGATCGCAAGCAGTGGTAAGGGCAGGGGTACAATGTTGTTCAATTTGTATACCAATGACCCAAGAATCTCAAAGTTACTTGAATTTCCCTTGGTATATAGAATTGTCTCCTATGGTGCGTGCTCACTGTGATATCAAGAGCAGAACTTTTAACAACTCGGTGAATTTCACAACCGCCCCTCTCTTTTCCTGGCAGTTTTTATAGAATAACTGATCTAGAAGTCGTCTTACATCATATTTATATACTATTCGCTACATTGGCTATTCAAGATATCTAGATTGTATAATTATATGCATAATTATTCTGTCAGTGATAAAGTTTAGCAGCAATCATCCCCATGGGTAGGGAATTTATATAGAGTGAATGAAAAAAAGTACACACAACCTTTAGAGTAGGGTCGGTGATGGCGAAAATACTGTTAGTGCTTTTTATCATTAAAAAAGAACAAACAAGAACAATAAACTCTATAGACAGGTACGCACGGGGTGCTGTCTAGAATTATGTTCACAAATCAAATTAATTGTAAGTGTTTGTTAGGCTTGTGTAAAGAGACAGTAACAGCTTTAGTGAATGCAAATGGAAAACTACTGCCGGGTATACGGCGTGTAATCAAAGTCGTGAAGCATGTTAAAGCCGAATTGAGTTTTCTGGGAACTGAGTTCACTGTGAGGGGATGCGTATATGATGCCTGCGGTGTGCCGAAATATTATTTAATAGTAATCGTTGTCGGAGTCTTCGCGCATAAGTGATTTCTCTCGCATATTTATGTATGCAATACGTGTATAGGGAAGGCTGTGTTCTGTGAGAAGCCGCTCTCTATGACGCTAAATGGAGTCAAGGCTTTATACACGCTGGCCGAGGAATGTGGACTACCCCTATTTTGTGCCTTTAACAGGTCAGTGAGCACTTTCTTTCTTTCTTTCTTTCTTTCTTAATGGTGGATGCTTTCGCAATGGACCGGTTTGCTAGTCTGTTCAAATATATGTATACAAAAATTCAGTTCTCTTAGAACCAATAGTAACTAGATTACAGGACGGTATTTCACTAGCATTCCAGTCCACAATTTGTATTCCATTATACGTACACATCAGAGCATATCAATACATGGAATCGGTTTGTATAGTTCTGGTTTTTAGGAACAACTTGACAACACCAAAAAAAGAGAGGGAGAAGAATCATTTACATTATCTTTATCAATATAACTTTCATTTTCATTTACAAAAGTACAGTATACATAGAAGTCAAATATGAAAGTTTCATGTTCGAAACCAGAGAGGGATAGTATCGCTCTTTAAACGTTTTGATAGTACATGTACAAACAAATCAGAACATTGCCATTACGGCCGTAGTCTTCCCCGGACAGTAATGGTTGTAAACTTGGCCAATATAAGAGCTATATAGGCATGAGAAAAATATAATTATGATAGTGCCGGATAAAGGGTAATGTAAAGATAGAACTTAGTTACAAACAGGAGATAAGGGTAAAGTAAAGATAAGGGTTAAAAACAAGAAATAAACGATAAGTATAGGATTCAAAACGGCGGAGAAAGGATAAGGTAAGAGTTATAACAGGAGATCAAGGGTAAGGTACAAATAAGATAAGGGTTACAACAGGAAATAAAGGGTAAGGTAAGGATACTAGAGTTAATATAGGAGATAAAGGATAAAGTAAAGATAATAGATAACAACAGCTAGGTGGTAAAGGATAGGGTAAGGATAAGGATCAAACACATAAGATAAAGGTTAAAGGTAAGGAAACAAGAGATAAACGGTGATAAAGGATGAGGTAAAGATAAAGGGTGAGGTAAAGAATTATCAACATGGATGTAAAGGATAGGGAAAGAGACAAGAATTAAAAACAGGAGGTAAAGGGAAGGGTAAAGATAATAGTTAACGAGAGATTGTAATGGTAACGTAAAGATAAGAGTTAGAATAGGAGAGAAAGGGTAAGGAAAAGATATGTTTGGGTGGTAAAGGATAAGGTAAATAAAAGAGTTAACAGGATGTAAAGGATAGAGAAAAGACAAGAATTAAAAACAGGAGGTAAAGGGAAGGGTAGAGATAATAGTTAACAAGAGATTGTAATGGTAACGTAAAGATAAGAGTTAGAATAGGAGAGAAAGGGTAAGGTAAAGATAAGTTTAGGTGGTAAAGGATAAGGTAAATAAAAGAGTTAACAACAGGATGTAAAGGATAGAGAAAAGACAAGAATTAAAAACAGGAGGTAAAGGGAAGGTAAAGATAATAGTTAAGAGATTGTATAGTAACGTAAAGATAAGTGTTAGAATAGGAGAGAAAGGGTAAGGAAAAGATAAGTTTAGGTGGTAAAGGAAAAGGTAAATAAAAGAGTTAACAGGATGTAAAGGATAGAGAAAAGACAAGAATTAAAAACGAGTAAAAGGGAAGGGTAAAGATAATAGTTAACAAGAGATTGTAATGGAATAGGAGAGAAAGGGTAAGGAAAAGATAAGTTTAGGTGGTAAAGGTTAAGGTAAGGATAAGAGATAACATGTGGTAAAGGGTAAGGTAAAGATAAGACTTAAAAACAGGAGACAAAGGGTAAGGTAAAGATAGGAGTTCAAATCAGGAGAAAAGAGTAAGGTAAAAGGTAATAGAAATATATGGGAAATAAGGATAAGGTAAAGATAAGAGTTAAAAGCAAGAAATAGAAAATAAGGTGTGATAGGAGATTAAAACGGAAGAAAAGGGTGAGGAAAATATAAGAATTAAAAACGAGGTAAATGGCAAGGGAAAGACAAGAGTTAAAACAGGAGGTAAATGGAAAGGTAAAGATAAGGGTTACAAATAGGAGAGGAATGGTAAGGTAAAGTTAAGAGTTAAGGAAGGTAACGGATAAAGTATAGATAAGAGTTAACAGCAGGAGGTAGAAGGATAAGGTAAAAATAAGCGTTAAAAACAAGAGATGACATCATGTAAGCAAGATTGTACAGAGAAGAAGAAATAAGAGGAGGGCAGATTATGAATTATGATCATGCTTTGACCTCGTGATCGAAGCCACGATAGTTTCTAGCATAGTAACCTCATGCCATTATATAAAACTTGCGAACTATCCAGACTGTTTCTGTGGTCTTTAAAATGTGTTTGTTTAATTTGTTCATCTCCTTTCTGCAATTCACAATAGAGCGTTTGAGGGGGCGTAAAGACTTCAATACAATAAAGTCAGACAACGCACGCAAGAGTAATCCTGCTCAAATCAGAATGAAATCAACCATGGAATTTTCCGTTTCACGAATTTATTTTTTTTCATCATCACGCACTTTTCCATAGTTTTCCTCACGAATCTCCTGTAGTTTCAATTATAACAAAAATGTGGTATCCTTCGGGTGCACGTCACGAGACCGACACCCACGAGTCATACAGCCCACAAGTCATACAGCTCACAAGTCATACAGCCCATGAGTTATACAGCTCACGAGTCATAAAGCCCATTTGTTCGATACTAAGCTAACAAGACCCACGAGGCCGACACATTAAGCCCCGTGTTGTATCTGTTGAACTCGACGTGGGCTGTTTTCACCTAGTGTCGAACTCATGGGCTTTATTTGCCTAGTGTCGAACTCATGGGCTGTATGACTCGTGAGCTGTATGACTCATGGACCTGTTTTCAATGTCGAACTCGTGGGCTGTATGACTCGTGGGTGTCGGTCTAGTGGGATGACCCCTAGCCTTCGCTTCAAACGTTTGTGGATTTGTGAAAAGGTTAGAAAACCATGCCTTCGAAATAGGAGAGTGAGGTATTTATGCGCACTGACCAAAAGGAGAATTGTGAAGCCATAACATCGTCACTCTAATTTAACCATTTTCTAATTGACAATGTGAAAATAGAAATATGAAGTGCATACTGCATTAATCGCGTTAATTTGACAGGTGGTTTGTGGCCTTAATTAGTTCATCAGCAAAGTGCGTTTGAAAGTAAAATGATATAAACTTTAACAACTTAATGAAACTTAAATACTTCTTTTGAGTGAGTGCCAGTATGTTGATAGATTATGGGTTGAAGTAAAAGAGAATGGATTAGTGTTATAGTGCTGATCATGCTGATTTAGAAATAACATATGCGACGGAAAATGAATTATTTGGTTTTGGGGTATTAACGATTCGGCATTGAATTATATTACTATGCTTGTGAGATTTTTATGCTTGTAAAATGAAAATAATACTTTGTTTTAATTTGTGTAAAGATAGCATAAGGGAATATCATAACAAGGAAACATTTACTGCAAAGAAATGGTGTCGAGTTCTCTTGATATGTATGATAATAGAAGTATAATGATCTGAGTCACGATATTTCATTGCTGTTTTTCAAAGTGCTTTGTTTGAAATATTATGATGTATTATGCGTTTTAGATAGATATATGTTTGATGTAGAATAATAAACATCCCAGTGGGAAGAAATATAACAAACAAACGAACAAACATGACGAAGGGGTAACAGACGCCATGATGATCACTGTTTAAAGGGATTATATAGTTTTGGTGGAGACCTAATTTCAGGTTTCTAACATTTTTTGGTGAGATAATGAGAAACCTCTTATGAAATATGAAAGAGCATGTAATTCCATGAGGAATTCAGCATTTATTTGATGAAAAATGGTTTTGAAATGGCTGAGATATCCAAAACAGAGCAATTCTAATAAGTGTGGGACCCACACTTTATTACGATCGCTTTGTTTTTGCCTTGTTTTTGGATGTTTCAGTCATTCCAAACCCGATTTTCATCAAATAAACTTTGAATTCCTCATAAAATGGTATGCTCTGTACTATTTCATAAGTGTTTCATTGATATCTCGCAAAAAGTAAAAAGCCTAATTCTCATCTCCACCAATACTGTACCCATCCCTTTAAGCAATTCATTCTCTCCACTCATGCATCCTTCTCCATTTGTAGTTTCCCGAGTGTGCAATATAAGCTGGTCGAGTCGTTTTGTGTTTTCACGAATGCGGGATAGACCTATATAGAAGATGACAAAAATTACAAGGGAGAGTATGAAGTTTACTAGTAGTGATGATAATAACAACAAGTGTGATGATGAAAATGATATGAGTATTCATTGGTTCAATATCTTCTTTCGTCTGGTGCTGATTGACATTGTATTCCATTGTATTGCATCGTTATTATCATCATAATCAATTAATCATTAATGCGCGATCACATTCAAGCAATTCCAATTCAGATTTAGTGTTGTGCGTTTGGCATCGAGATAATTTGTGAGTGTGTTCGTCAGGCGTTTTGATCCCCATATTCGTGCAGTGAGGGATCAAGTGGTGGCCGGCAGCGTTGGCGTGGTGCGCCGCATTCACTTCGTGGCCAACGATCTCCAGTTCCCGTCAATCGACTACCTCAAGATTTCAGGTGAGTTTAAAGGCGGTGGGTCGAAATTCATACTTTTCCCCTTGTGTCATCCCCTCCACATCTTTCAATTTTACCTTTACCCTCTCTTCCCATAATCACCTCCTCCTTCCGCTATTCCTCTTCTACCGCTCCTGCGCTCATTCGCATTCTTCCCCTCTTACACCTTCTCTTCCCAATCTACCCCTCCTCCTCTTCCTCCTCCTCCCTCTCCTCTTCCTTCTTCAAGGAACGCTCAGAGGAGCTTTAATGGTCTAGTAAAAAATAACAGCAAAACAAACAAACAAACAAACAAACAATAACTCTCGAATTTCAAATCCCCTGTTTGACTCCGTTCGGAGCAGCTTTTGGTGTTGATAGTGTTCTCGTCTGGTCATTCAAAGTGTATGCTTTTCAGAAGTTCGAGCGGTCACCAAAGTGTAACTTTTTTTAACGCATTCAGTGCCTCGGCACTTTGGACAGTGTATATATCGCTGTGGAGTTTCCGTGTCAATCGGCACTACAGGGGTTCATTTAAAGTCATGAAGAAAGCTGCGAGTCTTGTCACGTCATTGTCTGCTCTTAAACATGGGTTACTGACTAACCTCGCATTTCGGCATAAGACCGTAAAATCCGTTCGTGATGGGGGGTTGTTCATCCAATAGTTGTATCGATCTCCTCTACAGTGCAGATATCATTATGGAGTGTGTACAGAGTGTCAATATGTAATGCGGTAATTTTTTACTACGTCGCCAAGCATTACCATTTCATGTTTTAAGTATCAAAGACATCCAGTACATAATTATGGTGGAACATAGTCTCTAAAGCATGACGGGAAGACGAATAAACCGGACAAATAGGAGACGGAAGAAAACTGAACAGGGGTGTTCCTCCGTTCTATGCGCATGACCAGATTGAGCCAGCAAGACTATTGTCACGTGTTATTCCGACACCAAACTCTCCGTCAAACTACAGGTGTACACTGATTTAGGCCTGCCTCCCAATCTTGAAACCATCAGCTAGAGCCACGAGACTAACTGGCCCTTTTTGGATACTCTTTTCTTGCAGGTGGCATATACTTAGATAGTGGCATTCACGAAGTGGATATCGTATGTTGGATTGTCGGAGAGGCGCCGGAAACCGTCTTCGCTCAGGGTCTCGCCACCGACCCTCGGATAGCGGACATCAACGACGTCGACGAAGCCATCATCGTGCTGAAGTTTCCCAGTGGCGTCCTGGCCACCATCCAGAAGAGTCGCGAGGCCATCTACGGATTCGACCAGCGATTGGAGGTATCGATGAGGAGGCGAAACTTGATGTTACTCGTCTACTTTTCCGTCTCTCCTTTTCCTTCCTTCCTTTCTTCCTTCCTTCCTTCCTTCCTTTCTTTCTTTCTTTCTTTCTTTCTCTCTGTGTTTGTGTGTGTATGTTGTTATGTATATACTATGTAAGTCTATCTGTAGGTGTTATGTATGAAGATTATTTCTGTTTATTCTTCTATACCATCTGTTTGTCTTTGTCTGATTTGAATCATCGTTGCAACGTCTCATCGACGACGGATAACGTTCGTTTCGTGTTAGATGAAGAGTTTTTATAATACGGTTTCAGTATGAAGGGATGCCTATGAATTCTGTATACGAGATTAGACGGTCTTATAGGAAATGAAAAAAAAAAATAGGACTATTTATTGGGTTAATGCTTATTAGGTATAATTGTAATGTTTGAACCCCAGCATGAAAAAATATACATGTACACTCGTTCCTATAACGACTGGTCATTATTGTTAAAGGTGCTCACCATGTAGGGCCTAATTCATGATCAAGAACCTCAAATCAAGCAGCCTATGTCAGTGATTGTACGTGTCTGTGGCGTATTGGTGGTCAGCTGAAATAATAGGACACATTCAGACCAGACGACAAAAAAGAAATGCTGTCATTTCTTGCTGCTCGATTTGGCGCTGGTTTTAGCTTAACTTCTGATACGCACTCGTCCGATACCACAATGTCAACATCTCGCACGCAATTCTTAAACGCTTTAAAGGGATCGTACAGTTTTCGTTGAGACCTAATTTCAGGTTTCTAACAATTTTTGGTGAGATAATGAGAAACCTCTTATGAAATATGAAAGAGCATGTAATTCTATGAGGAATTCAACGTTTATTTGATGAAAATTGGTTTTGAAATGGCTGAGATATCCAAAAAAGAGCGATTCTAATGAAGTGTGGGACCCACACTTTATTACGATAGCTTTGTTTTACTTTGTTTTTGGATGTTTCATTCATTCTACACCCGATTTTCATCAAATAAACTTTGAATTCCTATTAAAATGGTATGCTCTGTACTATATCATAAGTGTTTTCTTGGTATCTCGCAAAAAGTTAAAAGCCCAATTCTCATCTCCACCAATACTGTACTATCCCTTTAAGCTTTCGTACTATGGCTGCTACCTTTAAAGGTAGGATAACATGAATTGATTGAATAGAACGGAGTTCTGCAGCTCCTAAAAAGGACCAGGACCTTGTTTCATAAAGCTGTTTGTAAAGTTACCCAAGACTTAAAGTGTGCTTTTGCCCCAATGTAGGCCTAGATGAAATATTGAAATACAGTCGCACTTTGTTATATAAGACGTAGGGAGAAAAAAATGGGCATACATTGGCACTCCATATTTCAGTCGTTCGTAAAGTCATGCGTAACTTTACAAACAGGCGCTTTAGGAAATAGGGCCCTGTTCCTGATTTTATTTTTCGTTAATTCTATTCATTTCTTTTTGAATAGGTGAAGGGAACCAAAGGCTTGCTCCAGATGAAGAACGTCAGATCGGGACCGAGCGCACACCATTGCGCCGGAAGTGTGACCTACGACCCCATCCATTCTGAGATGCTAAAAAGATACGAGGAATCGTACAGGCTTGAGATGACCCACTTCCTAGGTGTGGTAGAAGGTATTTATAAAACAGATGACCCACTTTTTAGACGTGGTAGAAGGTAAGGTGTATTTATAAAACAGCTAACACACTCACAAGCACGCGAGCCAACAAGCCAACCATGACAAAGGACCATCAGTCCTCATTAAGCATTATTACGTCTTTGTTAAGAGCTAGTGTTATAATCAGAACACATGCTATGAATTGATATAAATGGGGAACGTTTTAAGTTACGGAAAGATCGTCGAGTGTCGCCTTATGGACGGCAGAGTATAGAGTAGATAATAAAATCACACTCTTGAGTTTCTTAAAAACTTAGGCCTTTGCGTCAATTTAGTCATTTATTGATATTAAGGAGTGACATTGTGTCTTTGGCGAACTGTAGTAATTTTGGTGCAAAATTTCAGATCGTCACATTAACGCAGATATATTTTACAGTGCTGGTGAGATCTGAGCTGAAGAAAGAACAAATATGAAAATCTTCACTGTGGGCTCTGATTATAGTATGATTATCGTGAGTAGTCTCAGAATGAGAATGATTACAATATGATATCCACAAAACATAGCCATGGTAACAGTGAGACTTGTAGATATAATTTTAACTCACAGTGGGAGCTTTTTAAAGAAATTAAAAATCATTGCCTTTGCCCCAGGAAACACAGACGCTCTGGATGTCAACAAGGCGGACACTGTCCTGGCGACCAGAGTTTGCGACCTCTGTAGGCTGTCGGACAAAGAAGGCAAATTGGTTACATTTTCGCCCTAGCCTAGGTCTACAGCTATAGGAAGTATATTGAACCTGGAACCCACGCGGCATCACCGATCAGCTAGGCGTCGCTGAGACCAGGTCCGCTTTCAGACCGATGTCGAGCTCTCCCGTCTCATCCTCCGGCACGGCGTTTCTGATTCATTCTAATTTGAATTACGGACTGCTTCCATTTCATTTCACTTAACTTTGCATGTTTTTTGTTAGTTAGTTAGTTAGTTAGTCAGTTAGTTGTTTTTTTTTTTAGTGTCATGTGTCATATAGGTGTACCGTGCGTGTATATGTGGTAGCTCCCCCCAAATGCTTCCCCAAAGCGTTACTTGACGGGCCATTCTGGTCACTACGGAAGTTTATTCTTTGTTTGAACACGAATTCCATAATATTACTTATTGCGGCAAGCTTATGCGTGAAATCATGTAGCTTTGAAAACGAGCTAGCGACGGGTCTAAACCAACTGAGGAAAAATAAAGGTCATTCGGGAAACGCGTCGTGAATGTACGGCGAGTCTTACAGTGAGCTCATGAGCTCATTCAGATTTACACATAATGTTAAAAAACGACAACAACATAATGTTTCCACAGTGTCACACTGTTTCTAAATATTTTAGGGTGTGTCAAACAATGGAAACGTCATTTGACAAGGAAATGGGTGAAATAAGCTCTTGCTAAAAATGGGAAAAATAAGAAAAAAAAAGAAAGAAAAAAGAGAGATAGTCATGGACTTAAATCGTTTTGTGTATGCATATCTGAAATGTAAGAGTCTTAACTTGACCACATTTCTTTGTGGACCCGAAGAGTATCCTATTGCAAAGGAGACTCTCATGTAACTTTACAGATAAAAAGTAACACCTATTATCGATCTATGATTTATGTGAGGTTTCAAAATTCACTTTTGTGTTAAGTATGACATTTGATAGGACTCCGAAAAACAGAATTGTATGAACATGATTTGTTATTCAAAGTCACCATAGGACTACATTGTCATCAATATTCCATTGATCATTCTAGATTTCACTTCAAACTCTATAATATTGTATACGATCAGGTAAACGGATATGTATCTATATGAATATTGTCATTCTATATTTTCAATAAAGTACGAAAATCTAAATTGGCATGAAGCATATGTTCTGTTGTCGGCAATCGCGATATCACAATTATGGACTCGTTTGATGTATCACCATTATTCTTTTTTTTGTTAACACATAACTCATCTTAGTAGTGTGTATAACGAGAGTAAAGAAGAGGCGGTTAGACGTAGCTTTTGAATCCTCACAATTTGATCTTACTTCTCGAGCTTTCGGGCCCTGCCTTTTTGTCCGATTTGTCCTCAGTCTTGATAAAGGGCAGGGCCCGAAAGCTCGAGAAAATCAAATTGTGAGGATTCAAAAGCTACGTCTACCGCCTCTTCTTTACTCTCGTTATATATATATATATATATCATATAATATATGAAATTAACTTGATGTAAAGACTACATTCGAGGGCAAATTGCGACACCTGTCGCGAATGATGGGCAAGAAAGTTTCATCGAGTGACAGCGGGCAGCTATAGCTGTCAGTAGTTGTTACAATTTGCCATAATTATGTTAGTACGTTTGATAATCAAAGATTGGCATTACCATCTATCACTATAGCAGCTGAAATATACTATATTACAAGGTATAGGCCTACCACCTGTGAATTGTATAAATTATGTATACAGCGTGTCCCACAAAAGAAAAAATGCGAGTGGCATTAAACGAGTATAATTTCAAAATTACCAAATCATATTGTATATAATTGTACAATTGTAAACTAGCATTTATTTTATACAACTGGCTTAAATTTTATGCGATATGGTCCATTAAATGCAGAGATATGAGCCTTCTTTCACCACTCTTCAGAAAACCTCTCGATCCAAGTCTCGTTATTACGTTGAATAAAGTACGTAGACCAATTACGTGTGGAACGTTGTTTCTCTTGCAACTTTGTCGGGGTTCTTGAATGAGGCTTTGGTCCATGTCAATGTTTCCTTGTGTTCGAACTGTTACTCTTCTCCCCGTTCTGCCCTTGTTAAGGTTTTTGCTTGTACCCATTTCCCTGTATTTGAGCACATTTCTGAGTATTGTCGCCTTGCATGGTGCTGGTTGATTGAATTCTGCCTCGAACTCATCTTGTACCCTGTTTACATTTTGATCAGATTTCGTCATGTTTCGCTGCCGAACGCACGGGGGTAAATAATTATGCAAGAATTTCTACTCGAGAGAGGGATGAATGAATTGGTCATCCCCAAGTCCTGAACAAAAGAAAATCCTTTCAGATTTATGCCCGTGACTGAACGTGAATAGATATTTGCACCACTTGAATAGATAACAAATCTTGTTAGCTGAACCCGACTACACATACTACTTATTGGATGGAGAGGTTTCCTGATGTGTAATGAAACATGGCAAGTGTCAAAATGTGTCTCGCCCATTCGTGTAGAAGAAATTGATGTTTTTCTAAATCCCGAAAGTTCATTTACCCCGCCTATGACCTTTGACTTTGTGATGAACTTCATCTCCCCGAGGGACATCTACCATCCAAGTATGGTCACAAACGGACATGGGGATCAAAAGTTATGAGCCATAATCGAAACGTGCTGTAAAAACTTAACATTGGGCCCTAAAAGTTTGTTGACCCCTGTCTGTGACCTTTCACCTTGAGGGACCTTCATGTTTAACAAAATGTGTTACTTTGTATAACCTACTCTTCCCACCAAGTTTGATTGAAATTAAAGTCCTCAGTAGAGAGTTATTCAAGTTTTTGTAGCGTCATGGACGGACGACGGACGGACAGATGCCGCAGGCGATCCCTTAGTCTCCCTGCACCTCCGGTGGGCTCGACAAAAATGATCATATCTTTTTTTATTATTGGACCACATCTCATAAAATTTCATCCAGTTGTAGAAAATGAAGTGTAGTTTACGGGTGTAAAGATATAAACAATATGCTGTTGTAATTTTAATATTATACCCATCTAGATTGCTTTTAGCATTTTTTGCTTTAAAAAAAAAATGAACATACATGTAATTTATCAGGTCGTTTATGTTGATTTTGTATGTGAGCATGCAGCCGTGTGTATTTATCAGATTAAAAAAAAAGAAAGTAAAAAAGGTAAACGTGACTATACACGAACATTTTCATGACTCGTTCCAGTAAAACCCAAATCATGGGAGATTTTATTTACAATGGAAAAAACAAAAACAAAAACAGAATAACAGTTGCACAAAGTTGATCATCAGTTTTACAGGCATACACCCTTTCTTTTTTGTTCCAGCCTATACAGTTTCAGCCTATACTGACAACAATTACGTACTGACAGAACCATCATGAAAGAAGAAACAAAAGTCAAATTCTGACATAACACGTGAATAAAATGAAACCAACAATTTGATCTTTCCTTCATAGTACGAGCACTACAGACAAGAATGTGAGAAGAAATTGATATTTCCTTCCTGTAGGCACATTAAAGTTTCAAAAGTACTTATATTACACAACAAGAGAATCCCGCCATTATCAGGCGCGCGTCACGAGTTTGAAACCCACGAGTAACACAGCCACGGAGTCTGACTTCCCACTAATTATACAGCCACAGAGTCTTACTTTCCACGAATTATACAGCTCATAAAGAGCTATAGACACTAAGTGAATTTTACCTAGTGTCTAGCTCATGGGCCCGTTTTACGTAGTGTCTAGCCAGTAGGCCTGATTTACTAGGTGTATGGCTCGTGGGCCATGTGACTCATGGGTGTGGAGCTCGTGGGATGACCCCGTCATTATATCATGATATGCATGAATGAAGACTCGCTGTCACGAGGGAACAATATTCCCTTCTTATATATAGGCACATTACAGTTACTTATATTACATAGTCAACAAGCTAGTGAAAAAAGACATTCATTGCTATAGCGTCCTACCTCTGATGACATTTAATGGGTGAAGAATTGCTTGAATGGTGAAAATACAAAAAAGTTCAAGCTAGCATTTTGAAATGCTATGGAGGAATGAGGTCAAAGTTGAGGTCGAAGGGAGTATAACATTTTCAAACCATAGAGTCACAACATTCCCTGTATATTGCCCACAACACAAACCCCATAGATTATGTTATATATCGCATGGGTCATTCAATGCAAATGTTCAAGCTAGGAGATTGAATTGCTATGGAGGAATGAGGTGAAAGCTGTGGTTGACAGGCATATAATATTTTCACACCCTACAGATCCACCCTGAGATCCATAACATTCTCTGTTTATTGCCCACAACACAAACCCCATAGATTATGTTATATATCGCATGGGTCATTCAATGCAAATGTTCAAGCTAGGAGATTGAATTGCTATGGAGGAATGAGGTGAAAGCTGTGGTTGACAGGCATATAATATTTTCACACCCTACAGATCCACCCTGAGATCCATAACATTCTCTGTTTATTGCCCACAACACAAAACCCTGTAGTATTATGTTTTTATTATCGCATGGGTTAGTCAAATTAAGTGCAGTCACGACCCATGACCTCTACTTATCAGTCATCTGTCGGGGTGTAAAGTCCCAATATCATCTGTCACCCGTTTCTTTCTTACTTTCTTTCTTACTTTTTTTTAAAGTGTTAAACACCACAAAGATATGTAGCACTATGACACATCTCCATTTTATCTTTTTAGGTCGTATGCCACTTGTTCATTGGTAAATGTTCTCCCAGATCATGACGAAATATCTACCCCCTCCACTTCATACTACATTTGTATATAGGCCTACTATCCACTCACTGGCTGGTTCGTGACTAGCCCATGTAATGTTCTCAAAATGCTGTGTAATCACAGAGACCACGGTTACATCATTGTCTGATAAAAGTACACCATACTTTGAGAAAACAAATCGGCCTCATGGACTGGCGTTCGCACATCTTAGATTGGTTGTATCTGCAGTAGTACTGATGTGTTCCCAACATTTTTTCAACATTATTCAACTCTAAAGTCTGCATGTAACTGAATAATCGTGAATAATCTAAACTATACTCTATGTCTTCATTTTGTAGAAGAAAACAAAGAAAATACAAATTTGCTCTTTACTCTAGATAACAGTGTGAGAAGGTAAGAAACCCCCAACACAACCAAACTATTTTCCATCTGGACTTGTTATTGTACACTTTTATTACAAAATTAGTTTAGTAAACCTTCCTGGTAATGTAATAGGCAATGAAATATAAGTTTCCCCACATTCATTCATGTACATGTATATCTTGGTCTGCAATCCACCCCCTTCTTTAATTAATTTTGTACGATGATGATTTGACTTTTATCATGTGCAATTATCATAATTATCTTCATAATGTAGAGACATCTACATTAATTGTGCATTGCCAAAATATTCATCCTTACATGTATCAACCCTTCAAAACAGTGGCGGGTGCATTGCCACATTAATTTTCCACATGTACAAAATAAAACAAATCAAAACAAAACAAAACTTACAATGTTGGTACATGTATTCAATTACCCACACAATTTCCTGGAGGTGATTTGTAATTTTCAGTGAAAAACCCGATTCATTTCAAAATTTTGATAGCCAAAGAACAAACAGTAATGAAAGAACTGTTCATGTCATAGTGCATCATGTTTTTGGCAAGGTCTCGATTGATGCGCTGGGATAAGAGAATAGAAAAGTGGAAAGCACAGGCAAAGAAAGACTACTGTATTAGTAAGGTGGATATAATTCTACTCGACCACCATCACTTATGTATTTCATTTGGCACAAATATACACTGCAGTGAGGTGGATGAGCTCTTGGCAGCCTTCCTTATCTGTTGCCCGATGGAATCAGCTGAGCAACTACAATACTCTGCATATTTCCTAATTTTTTTTTTCAGCCTAAGGTTTTCATTGGTCTTTCTTGCTTCTTTCTGTCTGCCACTTTCCCATAAATAAGAGTCTTTTCTATACAATTCCTTCTAATGATGTGTATAATAATTGTTAATATCTCTCTAGTGACTGTATTCCCTTATGACTCCTGGCCCTGATCTAATCTTCTCCAGTACCCTGTCATTTCTCTTGAATGGTTTCGTGATACACATCATGTATCAAGTTTGACAGAACAAACTCCATCGCTGATGCATTTACTTAAAATGATGGAGCCTACCAAATGCCATAACGTCACACTGAGCTTTGGAAACTTTCACAATCTGTTGACAATGTGACTCCAATCAGCATACATTGTATTTCAAACTGACTGCAAAATACAATACCAACACATTTAAGTCTCACAAAAAAAAGTGTACAAGGTGTCACATAACGCGTTTCCCTTATCGCTTCATTGTACGGAAAGATTTAAAAAACAGGGAAAGGTAAAAATCATATTTTCTGCAGTTTTCTGCACTAAAAGGGGAAGGAGCATGCCACAATATCTTGAGAATAGATTTTCAATACACAAATCAGTCCTACAACAAAATCAGCCAACAGTATTTGCCCTGAGCTCATCGCATCATTGTTTGCTCAGACAACAAATGTATTGACAATGGAACGATTTCCTTAAATTGTCCTGATATTGGCATCATAACATACACAGGGAAAGTAAAAGAGGACATGAAAAACCCCAATACCTACAATGTAAAAGCAAAACAGCACTAAGAAAGCTTCACAAACAATTTTCATGCAACAAACGAATGCACTGGCACATTACTTATGGTGCACTTTGAAACATAATTACAGTAAAATAGTAACACTTGTTTTTTCATTTTTTTTATGTATTTTCTTTTTGGTCAGGTACAACATTATTTCACATATCTTGATCTCAGTAAGGATATACAGCATGGTATATTTCTGAATTGATACATACATGTAAGAAAGAGGAGAACATTTCAAATAAAGACATATGCAAAAAACAATTATAACAACCAAACAGTATAAAATTCTTTCAGTGTAGGCAATCAGTACTGAAGTATTCCTTTGCTTTCTCTAAAAGCAGTCCAAGATACATGTATTGCAACGAGGCAAATTATGGTCCAAATGAACAATTGTACGATTCTGACTCGAAACTCATTTTGATTACAGTGCAATGGAATGATCCTTGTACTTTTGTTATACATCAAAGGCCTACAATGACTTGACAGATACTAGTAGTACGGCCTTGCTTGTAAATCGAAATGACGAAAGGCAACTAACGCTGAAACATTTAGTAATACATGTACAACTTTTGTATGTATGCATTCACACGCAATGCAGGTGAAAAGCAATCGCCATTAAGGCGGCACAAAACGAGAATACTTCGAAGATGCTATTTCAGACCACAGAGAACACCACATTCACTTCTACAGGAACAGTGGATAATAAATAAGATCAAAAGTTTCACACACTTTGGCTGTAAATGAGATCAGCTGGAAACGTCAGCCTGAATACAAAAGACATCTGCAACACTTGTGTACCTCTCATAACTGTCTACCAAAAAGTATCTACAGTACAGTCAACCTTGCCTAAATCGAATCTATTTGGACTGAAAAAATAGCTTCAACTGTTAAAGAAAATGGGACTTCAGAGGTATTAAGATCACTAGAACATAAAGAGAAGAGGACTTGCGACCTTCGACTTTGGTGATTATTCAACTTATACAAGTCGATTTAAGCAAGATTGACTGTATATTAATGATGCCTGTACAACTATTTCTTAATTACCTGTTTTGAGGAATAGTGAAGAAGAGGTAGAGAATATAAACTTGTGCTAATGAAAAACTCAGTACACCACTACAATCCCTACAAAGAATGAAACAAAAAGTGTATCATTAGCGGAATGCATATATACACAATCGCAGATAAGATGAAAATGAAGGCAGGCACGTGGAACTATAAAATTGACCTTTGACCTCAGTCATGCAAAAACAGAGGGCCCTGACAGAATAATAATCTAACCGATCAGAGCCTTACTAATTATCACATTAAATTAAGCTGGAATAATGCAGATTATACATTGGGGGGGGGGGGGGGAGAAACATTTAGACCTTGACAATGTTTTCAAAGTCCACTAAAACAGATACAAATCAGTACCACATCATTAAGATGTCAGTCACACATTCATCACTTTCAAGTATTCCAAACTGGACAGGAAACATATAATGGGAGCGAAAGAGAATTGATTAAAAAAAATTACAGTTTATCACACAAAGAACCTCACCTCTACATGTGAAATCTTTCAATCGACCCACATACACATGATCTAGGAAAACATGGATGAGGTTACTAGTAAGAAGGTAATGCACAAAGTTCATGGAAAAGCTGCAGCATGCTGATAATATGACCCATTTCAAGTACTACTCGCACCACACAACAGAAAAAGAAAATACTTATTAAGTACTGGAAGATATTCGTCGTAAGGTTGCTTGTATATCAACAACAATAACATCAAAACTACTAATGAAATAATAAAGGACAGGAAAAAGAATTACTTTTGAACGATCCAAATGTAAAGATACATTGTATACCCAGCCTAAACAATAATATCAAAACTAATAATGAAATAAAGTATAACAAGAAAAAGAATTACTTTTGAACAATCCAAATGTGAAGGTATATCAAGCCACAACTTATTTAGCCCCTCCACTTCTGTCAGCTATGTTACAGTTGCTGAAAACATCAATCTCTAGCCAAGACATGTTTCCCCTGCAGGATTTGTAATTGCAGCCTTAGATAAAATTAGGTCATAAAGACTTTTTTTGTTGTTTTCATTGTTTGATGGTGAGAGTAGGAGAACTATATAGAAATGTCGACCATGGAAAATATTTACACTTTTGAGAAAACACTATTGAAAGTGCTGATGGTTTTTGGATGGCAGGTTGCAATAGTTCTAGTATTAATTTGGTTCGCATCCAAACTTATCAACCCAACCCCAAGCCCCTAAAATGGGACTAAAAGAGAAGAACTGTATGAAGTAATACAGAGAAATTCCACCACCAAGTTTGTAAAACAGGGTATGACGCCAACACTCGATTGATAATCAGCACTTCAAATATACACACTGCAATGATTTTCATGACAAATCTACAGATGTACTGCCAGTTATAATATATAACTTTGATGCACAAATGCAGCCAATGTTACAGTGGATCCACCACATAACCTAGTCAGCTACATTGTAGTACATAATGTATTTCAATATCCTTTTACAGGAAAGCAATGCACAAGATGATGAATTGTAATCATCATTTAGGCCTTTCTTAAATATTCGATACCAGGAATATATCACACCTTTATAACAAAATGTATACACAAATGTTCAATTGACAAGTAGAATATAATACACTGATAGAGTTCTCTCTGACAATCAACACAGACAGCAGCCCTTAGAATGCAGCCATCTGATTATTTCTTTTTGTTCCTTGTACATTACCTTCATATAAAGTAATAATTTACCATTAAGAAAAAATCAAATATTCATTTTTCAGGAAGGCAATTACACAGAGTCATAGCTGTAATGACATTGTTCCTATTACAATTTGCTGAGGTTCTCTTCATTGCATTATAAGAAATTAAGTCATAGTACTCTACTGATATTTGTATCCAATATGTATCTTATCTTAACTGGCTTTGACCATTACAGATGAATCATTTACATGATCATAAATTTGAATTAATGTTGAAATCAAAATAAATGAAGCCATATCTGGCATCCTATTTTCCCTATCACAGCTGTTACATCTAAATACAAATCCTAATCCCATCTACACATCATTCACGCCAAACTTGGGGTACCGTCTTTCCGCCCATTAGGAGGGATAATCGTCTTCTCTCAAACGAGAGAAGATAAAATTAACACATACAACACACTTGGCACACAGCCAAGATCCTTTGATTGTGATTGAAAAATGCCTGTTATGAAACATTATTAAACATTCACTTTGTAGCTACATGTAGCACCATCTGGTAGACTCACATTGGCTCCTCTGCCAAAGTATCTTTCTAATTGGCAGAGAAAGCCCATAGCGCTGTACACACTGTCCAAATTCCCTGGCACAGACAGGGCTAGAGATGTTTGGCAGACAGAGAAGGCTAAAAATTGCCAAATTAATGGTCTGATTTTGTCAGAATTACCACTGTTTTTTTTTTAAATTTTTAATTGAGAAAAAAAAAGCAATCCTCAATAAGGAAAAATATATCCTATCCCTTGTACACAAAATGATACAATTGGGTTAAAACCTTGTGGCATTACTGAACACTGGATCAAAATATGGGCTAATAGAAAGGTTTAACTCTAATGTTAGTAGTACACACTTGTGTGAACAGCTGATCGATAAAGTGCCTATGATTTGTTACAAATAATATCAAGGTTAATATCTATTAAAATGATATACATAATTAGAAAAGAATGGGAATTAAGATGAGCCTGCCATGTAAACTCAGCTAGGGAACAATGCGGTGATCCACATTATAAGCCTCACATCATCATTCTTAAAGGCATGAGACATGCATGCACTTATTGAATAGAACAGATGCATTAGAGATACATCAACATGTTTATACAGTACTCTCCGCGTAATCGGGTATCGCTTAAACGGGTACTCCGTTTAATTGGGTAGAAATGTCAAAATCAGTTCCAATGCACATTAAAATTACCTGATAATCGGGTTGCCTCTCCGCATAAACGGGTAAATAATTTTCGTCTAATCTAATTTCTACCCACATTTTATCGCAGATATAATACTTTAAGAAACCATGAATGTCAAAAATGTCCACGGCTAATCGCATTCTCTGCTTAATTTGCTAAGAAGACCAATCATTTTGCGAGTGATTAGCCTAAACATGAAAATTACACACGTACCAGTAGAGCCACATGTAAACGAACCTTACACATGTAGCTGGCATTCATTCCAATTGCATAGTCAGTCAGGAGTTGAACACACTTGCGCTCCTCCCTCGCTCCGCAACAACATTTCATGATACGAGAAGTTTGCAACGAAAATCAGGTCATGCACCAGCTTCATGATTTTGCTTTTTCCATGCATTCACTTATCGAAAAGTAACCCGACGTTCTACGTGAGAGAAGTGTTTATTTGGGATCACGCCTGCTTGTTAGCGAGGAGTCCATATTCAAACGACAAAGTTTTCTGAAAACATTATTTTGCCCATAAAAAGAGGGTAAATTTTTGCTCGAGACTGAGCAAATGTGAGGTATAAGTATAATGTGCCGTGCAAGCTTAAGCATACATTATGTGGATGTTTGGTGCAGTGTACAATGCATTATGTAAGTACACATTATGTGTGTCAATATCAATTGTGAATGAGACGTGTTCTTCTGTTAATCGGGTACTCCGCTTAATTGGGTAAGAAACGCTCTGCTAGAGCCTACCCGATTATGCGGAGAGTACTGTACCAAGAAAACCTGAACATAACAAACTACAGAGTTTTTTCTTTCTGTTTCACAGAACAAAATATTCAAATTTTTGATGATTCTGCCATCATAGATGGATGGAGGTGACAGACTCTGTGCCAAATACACCATGAAAGAAAGAAACTGTACAAGTACTCTTACAAAATGGAATGAAATTGTTCAAAGTGTACATCACAAATATTCACAGCCTCTTCTTTCTTACGATGCCATATTATTCATTTGTTGATGCTCCGTTGCTATTCTTGTCACGTGGAGAGGTGATGTTAAAATGTTAGTCCATGTGCATTCCAAAGAGTTATAGGAACCTGCCCTGAAAGACACACCAGACAACAGGCGATGAACAAAATGTCTTTTTACACAGCATCTGAGGGTAAGCTTGACACAGGGTCCCATGCAGATGCACACAAGCTTCATCATCACCATGGTAACATGAACATCCATTTTGGCAGACAATGATGGCAGCTCTCTGCAGAGCAAATTTCACTGGCACATATTCTGGAATGCATGCTATATCAAGTTTGTGCATGTGTGTGTATAAATTAATGTGTCTGTGTGTACCAAAAGGTATGTATGTGTGTCTTTATGTCTATGACTGTTTGTCTAAGTATGCAAGGCTCAATATTAGCAGTGGCCCGATGGCCTGGGACCATCAAATTTCATGGTTGGGCAACTATAAAGAATAAGCTAGTTCGAGCCTTGATGTAAGTGTGTGTGTTTTTATGTCTATGACTGTCCCTCACCTTAGGAATTTATTAATTTTTTTTTTTTGTGGAAACTCCACATGGTAAAGAGGGCCTATCATGGCATGTAGCTAAAAATTTTAGCCATTTTCAATAGTCACTGTCAATCTGTTTGCTGAACAAACAGACCTCGCCCACAATCACGAGTGGGCGTCGTTATTTGCCAGGATGTTGTCCGTCAGGAGGCGAGTGGCCGCCTCTATCCTCGCGATGGTGGTGGACAGCGCATCCTCCAGCTGGGTGAGGTCGCCGCTGAGACGGGCGTTCTCCATCGCTCGTCGGAGAGGGGCGAAGCCCTCCCCCTCGTAGCCGCTCCTGGACGGCCCGAAGACGACGTGTCTGGTGCATTGTAGAGAAGGGGGAAGAGATGAAGATACCGACAGGTGGATGAGTTCAGACAAAAAAGAATTCTCTAAAAATTTCACATTGCCGACAATAAAGTTTGTAATAAGAATCCTCTTCTACTTATTTGGATCCAACAACACAAAACTTCCCATACTGACCCCTGTTATTCTTACTGACCCCATCACTGAAGGGGAATCTTAGATTCTTCAAGATTTTTCAAATTTATCGAGAAAACTGTTATGGTAAAAACAGGAAAAACAAAACAAAACACAAGACATATGCTTTATCAACTGACAGAGGATGGCATCAGAAATGTTCAATGAACTGCGATGCCTTGATTGCAGGGATAGAGCATATTATGGAACTCAAAGAAACTTACCTAAGCTGGGGGAGGTAGAATTTTCCTGCATCTCCCGTGAAAGCTCTGTCTATAGACATTGCTCTGTCATTTATCTCTCGCAAGAGATTTGGGCTGATGGTATGAAGACAGGAGAAAATATTAGTAAGTAGCAGAAAAGTAGCTTTAAATTGAAAATAAGTAAACTCAAGTAAAATGTTGAGAATGAGAGCAAAACTGCATAATTATTATCATGTAACAACAGACAAATACATAGTTAGACACATACTCTTTACATAAATACACTTGCTGTACATACACACACACACACACACACACACACACACACAATAAACACAGAAACAGCTTAGCAAAGTACAGGACACATCTACTCTACTGGAATCCTATCTCAATTGCTACGAATTAAAAAAAAAAAGTATGTGTAATAGATGAATAAAAACAACATAAAACAGTTTCCAGCATTTTTTTTTTCTGCATGAGCTATGGAAAACACATAGCATATTATGTAGAGTCCCTTTTTGTCCCTATAATCCCATACTGTAAACATCAATATTTTCCAGTGAAAACAAAGTGAGAAAGCTATTCAATTCATGTGCACCAGTTTCATTTGCCAAATCTGGAAGTCTCAAAGATGAATTAACCCTAACTAGGCCGGGCTATTTAGGTAGTTGATAGACCCCCCCCTCCAGATCTCGGCCGTCGACCGCGCGATCGTGACGAAAATTGGCACACACATTGCCTATGATGTAATCTAAAATACCTTGAAGTTAATTTTTCAAAAAATTATCATTTATGCTAAATTATGCTAATTTATGCATAATGATGCATGAAATCAGACTATTTGGTATAAATCACAAAATAAAGCTCAAAACAGGCACATTTTTTGGGTAAATATTCTTTTTAGTGTCCTTAGCAAATGTAATAAAAAAAATTGTGACATCAGAAAAAATTCTTAAGTATATTATTGTTTTTTTGAGTTTCTTATGTATTTCGTTGTTTTTTCGACTTTATGTTTTTCATTGTTTTTTCGAGGAAATTTGTCCGCAACATCGCTCCGAACAAGAAAATATGTTATTCATTGATTTTAATCGATAAAACACCAAAATAATCATGCTTTTATGAAATTTGCCTGTAAGCACAGTTTGCATTGAAATTGTACACGAATTCACGTTTTTGAGCAATTTTTGGTCTGACATGCATGTACATATTTATGCGTAACTTCGGAACCACACGCCCGGGCGTCGCAAATTTGGTGTCAAAAGATGCGGGAGACTCGAAAGAAAAAAGTCATGAAACGTCGCGGCGATAGCTTTTGGCGATTGCGATACATCGCGCGGAACGTCGAGGGGGGGGGGGCCTTGGAGGGCCCCCCCCCCCCCCGCCTAGTTAGGGTTAAATTTCTGTGGAAAAAACAACAACAACAAGAGTATGCCTGAAAATTTATACATCAAGGTACTGGTCCTCATATAAAAGATAAGTCTAATATTGCAGGGCCCTAAAAGGCTCTGGTGAAAAAAACACAATGCACTTAACCCTGTGGGGTTAGGAAAGAAAAGCAATGTAAATCCCAAGTCAAAGGTGACTATTCAAAATCAGCACCAGAGAAAGCTAGAGCTTCTGCTACTACTGCTATAACCACAGTGAGCCCCCTGGGTTGGCTGGTGGAACAACCCACACATGTACGAGAAAGCCACAGACCTTAACTTCACAAAATGTGAAGCGGCTGACAGAACTAGGAAGCTATTTATGGAAGGATGACAATTGCCCTCACTTTCAAGTTTATGGTGCACAAACTCAACAGGTTTCACACTTTATTTCTCCATTCCATGGCCTCATAAATGACGACCAAAATTCACAACTTAAGGTTCATACATGCATATACTTGCTGGTTTAATCCTTTCATTTTAGCTCTTTTCGGGAAATTGTATGACCAGGTGTAAAGAGATAAAATAAAAAATGCCTGGATACAGACTCGCGAATTACGGTACTCACTTTTCCATGTCAGGAGGAATGTAATTATCTTGATGGAATCTCTGGGCTGCTGCATTGAAACGTTGAAGGGCGTCTCTCAGATGACCTTTGACATGAGAAAGACAGGGAATCAATTATTAAAGGTATAGTTGAGCATTTGGGAGCAGTGATTTTAAAAAATGTTCGAGTTATCAAATTTGATGCATATGTGTCGGTCAGTTGCATCACAAAACATCCTAAGATATAACAATTTTGCAATAAAGCCTGAAATTTAAGGAGATATCACTATTTTTCTCACTAAACCATAACTGTCGATGGTTTAGTCTAGAAACAATTTTCTCATAACTATCGTTCACATTTTGTAAATGTAACAATTCTTAACATTGACTATAATGATTGAAATTTTTACATTGGCCGTTTTTATCCCTAACTCACATTTTAGGACCATTTCGAGGCATTAAAGCTGGGTTTTTGTTTCATCTGCAAATGGTAAATAACCCTGTCTTCCGCATAGCAGGCTTGCTGTTAGGTGGATATTCTAGCAAGCACCATTTATATGGACTACATGAATATAATCATCACATCACAGCTGTTTATTTCAGTGAATTTAAAAATAAACATGCATAATTGTGCAAATTACCTTTATCTGCCAATGCACAAAGTGGAAGTGTGAACTGGCTTACATGTATACACATACAAGTACTTTTGCACTTCACGTCCGAAATCCAACTCACCCATAGTACTCTTGGGTGCCAAGCTGGCCTCGTCCTGCTGGAGAACGTCTCGGAAATATTCCGTCAGGGCGTCGGCGTAGTTCACAAACTCCGTCTTCAGGAGTTTGTCGTCTGCCAGCAGGAGCACCGCCTCGGCCACGACCTTGGTCACGGCCGCGTGAATGGACATATCCGGATCGATGAAGCGCCGGACATAGTCGTAGGTGTCGAAGATGGTGTGTCTCACAGGGTAGGTGGGCAGGTCATTGTAAAACTCCTGGAAGATAGCGCATGGTATAATTTTCAGTTTTGCCCATTCACACTTGCAGAAAAAGCATGATTCAAGTCTTGACTAACACTGTGTTCTTCAGTGCTCTTATTCACATGTGCACAGACAAGAAAACCAATGACGGCTATTGATACCCCTGCTTATATCTTCTGTATTGGTATACTGCAGAGATAATTAATAAACTGCAGCTAATGCGCAGTTAACATTGATACGGCAACATACATTATTGTTGTCTTCAAAACAAGATATCCTGCACAGCCACTCATTATCACGATAACATGTGTACAATTTCCACTCAATGGCTAAAAAACTGAGGGAGTTCTTCCATCCACATGATTTTGTATGTTTCATATCAAAAGATACTGTTGCCCTGGCAACAGATTTCTTGATACTCACAAAACCTAGATCACCTACAACTCTTGCGTGCATAATTTATCATTTTGTGTGGGAAATAACACAATTTTTGTGGAAAACAATTTTGCAGTGACAGCTGCATTATTTCTAATGAATGCAAGTCTGAATTAGCATCTCACATCTAGAGAGATGTAAAAGATCAAATAAATGATTGAAAGGACTGGAAAGAATAACATCAATTTAAAAAAAGAGAAAAATCCATAGCATTTCCAATAATAACTACCATGTAAATAAATGATAAATAATACAGTGCTTATATAGCGCATATCATTACTGTAGTGTCTCTATGTGCTTTAAGGGAGAGTATTGATCGTACAAAAAGAGAAGCTCATTGCACCACAGGAAAAGCTATAAATTGAAAGATGATTTGGCACAAAGAGGCATATACCTTGTCATAGGTGTATTTCAGATCCAGACTGGGCACACCTGCCACGTGAAGAAACGGTGCCGCATCGTTCCCCATCCCAAGCGGGTCGATCCTGTAAGGGGTTAAGGGAGGTACCCAAACAGGATAAGATGGGAGAAGGTTGATGATCCACAATCTCTGTATGGTTGAATCCAGAATACTTCGCATTACATTTGACTAAAAGTGATATCCATGATAAAGGCCTGAAATGTGAAATGTGTATATAGTTGGATAACTGGATGTACAAGTTGTATGTGCACTGTTCAGTGAGAGTTTTTATGCAACACTGCCAAAAGCTAACCATTACACTGCTAGCCCCCCCCCCACCCTACCCCTCCCCCCCCCCCAAAAAAAAAAAAAATAATAATAAAAAGAAGAGAAAAACACAATAAAAATCACTGCTGGAGTACAATTCAGTTTTTGAAATGATATTCAGCTTAAAAAGAATAAAAAATATGGTTTACATGGCCACTCTGGAAACAATGGATGATTGTTAGTACATAACTACAGAAGACAAGAATTATTCTGACTTTTTTGTTTCATGGCTTTGTAGGGACAAGTAAAAAAAAAAAAAAAAAAATCATGATTTTCATAATGTGTCTTACATCTCTTGTTGCAGGGGCCAATCATGAATCACAGCTAGAGCATGCTAGGCCATTGTTCAAGTCACAGTTAAGTTGTGTGCAGTGGACAGCGAGTCCCCAGTATACTCGTGCAAGTGCCTATGGAAAATGCGTGTTGTAGCAAAATCAGCCCTTCCTCAACGGATTAAGCCAATTTAATGGCCTATGCACATTACATCAGCAAAAACCAAACAAACAAAAAAGTACTAGTGTGACTTGCCACCAGGTCTGTAGGCCTAAACAATCATATGTGACCTGCTACAACAAAAGGATCCTAAAGTCGCTGGCGGGTGAGCCAAGCATGGCCCAGAAAAATGTTATTTTCAGGCCTTTCCTTTGATCATTTAGCTTCGAAATTTCGGCAGATGATAGAAGATACATTAATTAGACTACAAAATTATGTTAAAAACAGAAATCCGAACGTTCGACAGATTTTGGCGATCTGACTTCAAACTCGATTTTCTCGGCTCACCCGTCAGCGACTTTAGGATCCTTTTGTTGTAGCGGGTCACATATATATCTTTGTGTTGTCACAAGACTTGAAACAATTTAGACAATGGGTATCACATACTTACCTGGCCCCAACACTGCTACTTCTTTTGGCAGCCCAGTTTTGGTACACACTCATTTTTCTATGGGCACGGTCTGGACATTTTACCTGAAGTTGAGGGGTGGGGTGGGTAAGAAAAGGGAGAGGATTGAGGTCAAAGGTTACATGGTACACATTGTATTGTCAGCACAACATATCATATCTACATGTTGGTAATGATACATGCAAAATTGAAGACAAACATGAGCAATATCATGTAGGGCCTACTACAGAGATATTATCCAGAAATCAATACAAACTTGGGGTAAAATTCCAGTTTTTGCATGTATAGAGATAAATTTCACCAATATCAATTCGTTTGTGTGGGTTCTGGTAAATGGCTAGTTACATTAAAAATTCTATTATTGAACACAACTTCAAACATCCAGATTACACACAACATGACACTACATGATTTATTTTCAACTGTACAGTTGAAAATGCACTGGAATTATTATGAGTCCTGGTCAATAACTAGTTATACAGAAAAAAAAAATCTATGATCTAAAGTAAATAACTAAGTTCAAACATTTAGATTACATATACCGTGACTTTCCACAATAAGAACTGCAATATTTGCATGGCACACGCTGACGTATTTCAAATTGATTGGAACTGTGTCCATCGGGGGTGTCTGTTAAATTTGTAAACCTTTATTGAGATTCTGTGCTACACACAGTTCAATTGCATTCCATCTGGACCGTATCCTCAACTTTCTGTTAATATCACACTTTTTCTCTATCTTGCTGGAGACTCTTGTGAGTGTTACAAGCTATGGAGGCTGGGGCCTCACCCTCTGCGTCGCATTGTAGATGATTTGTGTGAGAAGAGGGCTGCCGGCAGCCGCGAAAGTGTAATTCCCTTGAACGGCTCCGTTCAAGTTGATGTACGCCACTGCCCTTTCCCGTAGAGCCTCAGCGTTGTCCTGTGAATGACATTGGAAACACACATGAATAGAATGTCAGGGATGCCAACCTTATATTACAGATTTTGAAAAATTAAAATTTGTGCTGAACACTCATCTTTTTGACAATTGTATGTTATTGTCATACAAACATTGCAACTTTAGTATGATTTTTGCTTTCATATACACGCATAGAGACTTACGCTTATAAGCATTTTTAAGAACTGAATATATTATGATCATTATTTTTGTAATTATTATGGTATTGGTCCCCTCATGACTAACGTGTGAAACGTGTGAAAACTCTATCATTTCTCCTTCTATTTCAATGAAACCTCTCCTATTCCACATATCTGATTTACTCTGTCAAATCAAGACAAGTTTAAAATGATGTGGAAGTGCACTTTAACCCTCTGCATGCTTTGAGTGCTGCTTAGGATGGGAAACTCCATAGCATTTGTACACACTGTCCAAAGTGCCTGGAATAGAGAGGGCTTAAATGTGAGATGGTTTGTACTAAGATACAACGGGAGGAACATTGCCGGCTTACCTCAACCCACTCCGCTGACCCGATGTTGCCGTCGTCACCTGCATCCCAACTGGCCAGGATCACAGTCCGCCTGGGTCGCCATCCTGCAGTAACAGAAATTGACGATGGATACAGATCAAATTCGATCAGCCAACTTAAAACCCACAAAAAGCATCTGTTCTCTACATACAAGAGTAATCTCTAGGCTTCAAAATTATATATGACTTCAAAAATTGAACCATCCTAACCCATTCAAAAAGTGATTGAAATAAGAGAGAGTTATGTGGTACGATTTTATGGAAAAGGGAAAAAAGAGGATTTTAAAACTAGGGCCATGCATGCTTGCTGTGCAAAGTATAATGAATTTCCCAGTGAAAGCAATACCTGTCAGAAAAAAATATGATCCTGAAAAACAGCAATATCTCAACTTCGAGTTTGTTTTAAGTTGCCAAATCTTGGATGGTAGGTAGAGAACAAACAATACTCTCACAACTAAGACATACCTGAACGAATTGATTCAGTCAGCCCAACTGACATATTATGGTCTGTTACAGATAATCCATATCTGTGACTTTATGTGGGCTTTGAGCCAGGCGGTCACAAATTAGATACTGGTAGTAGCTGCATGATCCAGCCATAACAGTTGACAAAGACAAGTGTCCATATCCCTTTGGTGTCTCAAATACATTCAGTCGACTAACCTTGATGGTAGAGAGAGCCGAGCACACGTGAGAGCTCCATGAAGCATGCCGTTCCAGTTCCTGGCTCGACCCCGCCGTAAGTCAGAGAGTCCCGATGATTACCAACGATGATGTAACGATCTGAAAGGTTCAAGAGAATTAAAGGCATTATTACCATTTGCAGATGAAACAAAAGCCCAACTTTAGTGCATCAAAATAGTTCTAAAATGTGAGTTAGGGATAGAAACGACTATGAAAAAATGTCAGTCAGTATAATTGATGTTTAATATTGTTGAATATACAAAATGTGAACAATAGTTGTAATGAAATTGTTTCTCGAATAAACCCTATAGTTATGGTTTATTGAGAATGATACTGATATCTCCTTATATTTTGGCTTTATTGCAAAATGTTTATATGGTAGGATGTTTTGTGATACAACCGACCTACACATATGCATCAAATGTGATAACCTCGAACATTTTTTTTTAAAAATCACAGCTCCCATTAGTAAACAGAACCTATAAAATATAAAAATCATCTAGATGTTGCATAAAAAGGGAATGGAACCTTGTGAAAAATGGAAGGCATAATCTTCCACACGCCACTTGCCATTTTGTCTCAGTCTTTAGCCCTATATTAATTGGGGGAGGGGGTCAAATTGACCCCCCCCTTGACATTTCGCGCCACGATTCCGCAACGCGCTGAGATTTTGCTACGTCGTTTCTTGACTTTTTTCAATGAAGTCTCCCGCACATTTTGAGACCAAATTTGCGACGTCCGGGTACACCATTCTGAAGTTACGTAATGTTTTGCATATGCATGTCAACCTGAAAACAGCTCAAATTCATGATATCCGTGCAAATCCAATGCAAATTGTGTTGGGTTTTTTTGTTAAATTGATATAAATAAGATTATTTCAACTTTTAATCATAGAAATCAATCAATTCTAATGTAGATAAGCTTGAAAAAGTCCCTGCAAAAAATTTTGGTCAAAAAACAATAGAAAATAAAAGGTTGAAAAACAATGAAATACATAAGAAATTAACAAAACAACAAATACAAAAGAAATTGATTTTGATTGTGCAATTTTTTTTCAAGAAAATTGTTTGATATGCCTTGAGGAATTCTGACACAAAACTTGAGCAATCCTTCAGCCTTTTTAAAAAACATGGTCTCAAATAGCCCAGTAAAAATAGGGTTAAAGAGGTTCCAAATATACCACATCAGCTTTACATCCAAAATGAAAACATTGAATAAACCCTGTTCATAACATAGGGGAATCTGTTTTTTAATGTACTTCTGTTTAGGGAATCACAATCTTCAAGCCACTGGCTTTTTCGTGGTTTCCTCGACATTTGAATATCGTACAAAATATTGGCTGTATTGCTTTTATGAAATCAATAAATTGAATTGAATTGAATTGAATCTCATACTCTTGTAGAGAAGGGTTAAGAGCTCAAACTGAGGGGAGAAAAGTAAAAAAAAATAATACTTACTGGTATCAACAATGCATATCATTGCCATCTTCCATCCCCCCTCCCCCTTATGAAAAAGGGAGAAAAGAACAACCCTGGGAGCATTTTACTGCTCCTTCACTATGAAATTTTAAATCTAATATGCACATTGCAAATATTTCTCATCCACAGCATCAGCTAGGCTTCCACCAGATTTTCTGACGGTCTGTCGACTGAGAATAGTCACTGCTTACCGAACGATCCTGCACAGACAGGCAGAGATGAGCGAAAAGTGTGCAATGCACTGCTCATGCTTGGGAATATTTTGTGAGGAACTGTCAATAATTTAAAGGACAGGTTTACCTTAACAAACATGTGTATTGAAGTGAATGTAGCAGCATCAATAGTATATCAGTGAAAGTTTGAGGAAAAGCAGACAATCTGTTCAAAATTTGTGAAGTTTCAACATTTCTGCGCAATCACTGCTGGATGAGAAGACAAGTACAGTTTGTGATGTCACATGCATAGAACAATATAAGGAAATACAAAGAGAATTCCACAAAATTTCTTTTTTGAATAGAGTACACATTCCCTTGACTTAATTGTTACTGTTGTATGTTACGGGTAATATCATTCCCCCTGCCTACTGAAAGAGGCAAGTCAAGTGCTCAGGTATCATGAGAGAAAAGTGAAAATATGTTGTATGCATGTGACATCACAAGCTGTAGTAGTCTTCTCATTTAGCATTGGTGGCACTGAAACTTCAAAAATTCATAACTTTTGAAAGGATTGTCAGACTTTCTTTAAACTTCTACAGATGTGTTCTATTATTAATATCGTTGCATTATCTCAATCCACATGTATATTGAGGTGAACTTGTCCTTTAGAACCCATAGACCCCATTTCGTCGATGAAATGATTCTTTTGCAACGAAATGACAACATTTTGTAACTTAATGAACATTTCGTCCACAGAAATGATAATTTCGTTAACGAAACAGTCATTTTGACGACGAAATGACCAATTTCGTAACGAAATATTCCGTGCGACACTTGGCGCTCCATGGTTTTTGTCCACGGTTTAAACCATGGTTTCATTTGTACCACCTTCGTGAATTCGGGCCATAGAGGTTACTCGGCATCCAACTGAAATGGCGAGAATCCCGGAAAATGTTCGGTACCAACCTGGCTCCTCCTTTCCGGGGATCATGCCGAACACGTTGGTGATGGGAGTGACCTTTCGCACGTTGTTGATGGTCATCTTGAACTGACGGGCATGGTTGGCGAACCCAGGCCCAACCTCAAAGGCATTATCCTCCAAACCCTGCCAATCTGGCGGGGCCCTTGGTAGACTCAGGGTCCTATAGGCAAAACCAGATCAGACATTAAAATGTTACAGCAGAAATTAAAGTGAAATAACTAATTTCATACAACATGTTGTTTTATCAACTGTTCATCACACAAGCAGTCCATACATGAATGAATAAGTGGTAGTATACAGGGTCGGCGCAAAGGGGGGGGGGGAATGGCTCAGGGCCCTCTTTTTTTTTTTTTTTTTTGCACGTTGCATAGAAATAAAAAGGGTCCAACCAGTTGGGGCCCCCAACTTATCTACCCTAGAAGTGGCATAAAAAAATTATGGATATTTTTTTTTTTAATTTTTTGCTTGTCAGCTGATTAGACGTGGAAGTGGCACAAAAAAAAACAAAAAAAAAACCAAACTACCCCCCTCCCATTTAGAAATGCAGCATCAGCCAAGGTAAAGCAAAACAAAACAAAGAGACAATCTGTCTGTTACAGTGAATTTCATTTTGTTTTTCTTAAATATCATTTTCTCTCTACTGCTGCAGAAAGTGCTAATCCCCACTTGCTGTCTATTTGGAGAAAGATGTCCAATTCAGCACACATGGGCACAAATTCACAAGGGAAGTTTAAATCTTGTATACTGTGCCTACATACTCATTTCACTGCCCTTTACCCGTTTTCATATACTTTATGCACCCGTGCATTTAAAAGCGAAACTCTAGTCCATTTTTAAGCTGATTAATATAGGAAAAGTAGATATCACCATGGCGACTGGTATGCCTCTGCCCATAGAGCTATAGCTCCATGCTCTGCCATATCGCATGGTGAGAGACATTATACAAGATAATCATAGTTGCATGTAAAAAATGTATCAATCACATCTCTATGAGTCATACTCACTGCAAGTATCTTCTTGCTTGCTCATATCCAATCGTCTGGACGGGAAAGTCATGGGTTATATCCACGTCTGCTGGAATACTCTCTATGCAGCAGGTAAAACAGGAGAAAAAGAGTCAATATCAAAATTTTCTATCTCAATAGCAGGCAGTATGCTTTGAGAACTTTGTAACTTTGTCACTGTTTCAGTCTAGTAGTCAGGCTATTAACTTCTTCCAACATACAAATGTGACTGGCTAGCTCAGAACCCACAAAAGCTTGCATATGAGGATTCTCCCTGGTTGACCAAAATACATTATATGTCATTTGGGTGGACTGACTCAGATGTTTTATGTTTGTCTCATACCTCATGGGACAATAATCTTTTCTCTACCTACTGTCAAAATTTGGCAGCTGAAAGGTCCTGTTTACCTTTGGCAGCAGTGATTTAGAAAATGTTTACGATATCACTTTTGATGCATCACAAAACATCCTACCATATAACATTTTTGCAATAAAGCCAAAAAATATAAGGAGATACCACCATTTGCCTCATTAAACCATAACTATAAATGGTTTAGTCCGGAAACAATCTTTTTTTAGTAAACAATTGTTCACATTTAGTATATTCAAGAATACTTAACATTGATTATACTGGTTCAAATTTTTCCACTGGTTGTTTCTATCCCTAACTCACATTTTAGAACTATTTTGAAGCACTAACGCTGTTTTTTTTTTCTGCAGATGGTAAATCATGCCTTTTATTATACCCAAATATGAGATATTAGCAGTTTTTCAGGACCATTTTTTTTGACAGGTGTTGCTTCCAGTGGGAAATCAAATACTTCTGTACAACATGCCTTTAAAGAGCCCTGATCTTAAAGTGCTCTTTTCCCCCTTTTCTAAAAACTCTATGAAACTCTCTCTTGTTTTAATCACTTTTTGAATGGGTTAGGATGGTCCAGTTCTAAAAAGTTATCAATCACATTAAGGCTTAGAGCTTTATTTTTTTAACGTAGAAAGGTAAACATTTAAACTTTTTGTGGGTTTTAAAGTGGTCTATTGTGGCTTTATAGAGGAGACAAAAAAGGTGGCAACTATAAAATAGATAACTAGCATAGTCACTTTGAAGTCAATATGAATTTGTTGCACATTATTACTACTATTCCCAAAGAAAAGTAAAAAATCTGTGGCAAATCTGTGGCAGGTCTATTGCAGATCTGCTGCAGACTAAAGTCTTCTGCAAGGAGTACTGTAAAACACGATATTTTCACAGCATGAAATTTTCGCGAGTTGCATCTAACATTCAATGCATATAGTGTAAACAAGAACTTTCACATGCATTTTAATTTCGTGAATCTTGGCTCTCGTGAAATTCGCGAAATCAAAATGCACGCAAACATTCCTTGTTTTATTGTATGCCGAAGTACTGTAAAACATGATATATTCGCGGCATGAATTTTTCGCGAATTGGAGCCGACGGCATCTTTTGCAGCATGAAATTTTCGTGAACTGCCACTGTCATTCAATGCACATACATGTAGTGTAGACACAAACTTTCGCGTGCATTTAAATTTCGCGAATCTTACCGCTCGCGAAATTCACGAAATTAAAATGCACGCGAACATTCCTCGTTTTACAGTACATTGTATGCAGCAGCACGAAACGCTACGTACTGCAGACTTGCCACAGAAAAGTGATATGAAGCAAAAACTGTGAGTGGATCTGTGTCACAGGATACGTAAGTTAACTGTGGAATGCTTAAAAAAAAGGAATTTGTTAAAGCGAATCAGCAAACAATGACATACTGTCAATGAATAACCCATGCGTTAATTAACAGCAAAAGCAAATATAAGACAAAAACATGAAATCACACGGGACAGATTTGTGAGCTGCAAATTTCACATGCCCCATGTGAACGCAATTCATTGACAAACGTGACGGGGTTTACAGAGCTGTGAAATGCATCTTTAAAATCCATGCAGATGGTGCAAGTAGGAGAGTTATGAAAGGAGGTTAAAGTGTTGAGGTGAGCATTATTAGCATATCTGTCTCCTTACCTGGTGGTGGTCTAGTTACATTCTCTGACACGGACAAGAATGAGTCATTCAGCTTTCCATAGTCTGTCATACCGAGGGGAGGGAGTGGAAACAACAAATGGAACAGCATAACAACAAACACAGGAGTTTAATAGCTAATTCCAATCATGCTAAAGACAATACCAACAAAAACAAATCATTCTTTGGGAACAGTGCAAACAGCAATACATTAAATTGCACGGAAAACAAAAGATGAGCTGCCCTTTCACATTCTTGTGTTTCATAATAAAGACCAGGTAGTGTGGGGTTTTGTGGGTGGTACAATTAATTTCGCTGACCACCGGGATGCATTTGAAAACCAGGAATAGCACTGGTCAGCGAATAAATGCATCAAAGTGTAAGCTTATTGGAAACTCAAGCTGAGATTCTTCAGCTGTGTGTGGTCTTACATAGAGATTAGTGATAAAGTTGTACACAATTCATTAAAGGAACTCTCGAATACATGTATATCTGAACTGCACAAGCCTTCCCACTCCACGATAGCCCACGCTACCAGGTCTTAAACGTGCAACTGAACACATGACAATGAAAAGGAAATCTACAGAAATTGATTTCGTTCAATCCTGGACGAAAGGGTTACTTACATAACAATACAGTGAAATAAGCATTCTCTACCAAGTTTCAACATGACCTTTCACCAGCTGCAGTAATGTACATTATAGTGATAGAACAGCAGTTGATAAGCTCCTTTCCTTAGAAGGTTCTTTAAAACATTTCTGAACTTGACTTGTGTAGACATGCATTACCAAAGTCGTATCTTTAAAAAGAAAAACAAAAAACTTTCGCACCATCCTCAAGTTTGCTTTAGTATTAAGCAGAGTAAAACTACATCAGACATTATGGCAAAAATTTCATAAACATCAGACCTATATTACAAAAGATTCCATGAATACTAAAATTTTGCATGTTGTTATGAATTCAAATACAATGCAGTGATGCAATAGCAAACACATAGGAATTGACACTCACTGATAAAATTATTGCCTCAAAAGTCAGCAACTCCGTACTGAAAAAGTGGATATTTTCACACTGTGGAAATTTTTGCACATTTCCCTGGACCAGAAACTAGTGCTAAAATAGTATACTCTATGTATGTGCCTTGAGCACTCTACAGAGTGGATCTGATGCAATATCAGTCATATACACTATTACTATTATTTAAATAAAAGCACAGAAATATTTTTGCTCGTGATATGTAACGCTGTCAAAAGTTTTCATTATGCAGAATTAAAAGCACACAAAATTCATTGTACCTGGCCGAGGGTGAAAAATCTTACTCGCCCAAAACTAACACTTTTACAGTAACTTTCTACAAATCTTCGCTAGATTTCTCTTTTTGAAATGCATTAAAAATAGAAACATCACAATACTGTACTTCACATCAAAGTGTTGGTTGAGTGTCAATTAGTTAGTGACAACAGCTTAAATTGGAGATGGGGTCGTATTGACAAAAAATGATTACTTTTGTGCACTTTCGTGTGTTTAGAAATGGGAGAACTTTGACTGATTACATTTTCACTTCAATTTAATTTGTCTGGTGCTACCAAAATCATTACTCAAAGGTAACTCATGAAATTTTAAAATTCTAATTTAACAAAACCTTTTCCCAGTAGTTCAGCTTTAATATTCCACCCTGCTCATGAAGAATTAACCTGCAGGCCCTACATGAAATCGCACTAGATTCTTTGTGCCATGGAGTAATCCCCATGGTGCCTGTACTTTATTATTTTGAGACCTCAAAGCATGAGTGCTGTGGAAGACATGCTGGATTTCAAAGCCATGTATAATTTAATAGGAGCGTTTATGGCTGGAAATGCAGTGCAGCCAAGTTGGAGAGAAAATTGCTTGCTTTGCTGTTAGATACAAATTTTATGGCTTACCACGCTTTCAATGTGCTGTGACATGCTTATCAGTATGACTAGGGTTAGAAATGCGTTTGAGCAAAATATGGAAAGTTGGGAAACCATACCAAGTTGGTAAGATTGTGTTGTTGTTTTTGGAGTAACTCTTACATTGCCTTAATCTATTGTAACTGAATTGCACTAGACATTATCTTTAATTTTAAAGGAAAAATATGTATGTAAATTTTGAGACTAAACTGCAGATCCACAGTTAACAAGTAAAAATTACATAACAATCACAAAATGAATCATGGCAATTCCAAACGAACTGCTCATGTTTGCAGCAAAATCAATTTCGACTCCTGTCAATGATACAGTATGTACAAATATGACAGCTGGAAATGCGATGAAGGCACACCTTAAAAGAAATTGGGCAGCATGCAAGTAGCAGAGAGTGCTTGCATGAGCAAATAAAGCAGTACTAGCTAACAAACTGCCATGTTGCTGAATCATTTGTGTCTGTTTCTTGTGCTGTGCCCTGGGCTACCAAAAAACAGTTGAAAGTAATTATTGGCAAATTATGCAAGATGATTTTGCTGTATTAGTAATCTTTAAAGAAAAAGACAATTAATGACTGCTTATACATTTAATAAATAAATTCAATCATCTCATTATTTTCTTTCTTCCTCTCTAATAATGGCAAGATACAAAACAGCGCGACGCAGATGCCCTAGCTGCCGCTACAGTAGTGGTGTAGGCAGCACCACCAGTGCCACTATACTACGCATTATCAACCTACAGATGAAAATAAGTAATCATGAGCCCAGTTTGTGGATCAAAATGGTTTCTTTTCGAATATCACTGTCAAAAATTACTAGTATGATATTTCTTATTCTACAATAAACATAAGAATGTGTTATCACTATGGTAATGACATCAAACACATGTCACAACAGGAATGATTTGACATGGAGAACATTACTGCCAATAGCTAAAATTTGGCCACCATGACAGCAGTGTGTAACTGTACATCTTAAGAACACAAGATGACGCTATATCGGGCCCAAACCAGTTATGATGGTAACCTCAGCTTACAATGTGCCAAATCATATCGTCAGCTGAGAAGTGGGCATTATCACAATTTGGGGAGATAATGAGTTTATCGGTATCATGTTGTAGAGCTTGATCTGATACAGTGTCAATTTCAAATTAGTTTCATTTTCAGCAAAATTTAAAAATTTAAACCACCAGGGTGCTATTTTAGCTAATATTTGGAACAATGGTTTGAATATAAATCTATCCACTTTTGATTAAATATACAAACGTAAGCTTATTTCATGAAAATTGACTGTTTAATATTCAATCATACTCAAATCTCAGAATGCAATAGTGTCCTTCTAGTTTTCAGCTGATGACATACAAAATGCAGACAATTACAATGTACACTGACACTTAATCTCTTTCAAAAATATGTTACGAACATTCTACACCAATCATAACTGTATCAAAAAGGAGATAAGACAGGGTGCATTTATCAATGCTTGAATGCAGGTCTATGAAGATAAAATCAGTGTATCTGTCATAGAACTGCATTAAACTAATCAATTCTATAGGTTAACTACTACATTTTGCAAGCACAGAAAAAGCACAGCCAAAAAAAAAAAGAAAAAAGGGTTGACATGTCAGTCAGTCGACCCAAATAGCTTGCAAATCGCTATACTGGGTACACTGTATGAATGTCCAAAAGATATCGTGCAAAATGAAAATTTACAAAACATAACAAATGAATCTCTTCTTAAACCGTTGAAGACTACTCCTGCATACATTCGGACAGATACATTGTATCTATGGGAAATGCATGTTGTAGCAAAATCAGCCCGTCCTCAACAGGTTAAAACAACCAATTTTAATGGTTTAAAACAACAAATTTTCATTTGTGGTGTTGAAATCTTTGTGCATTTGGCACAATGCAAAATTAGTGCAAAATAAAAGCGTGCAAATATTTTGCTTGTAATACATGTATGAGATTTCATCTCTTTCGCTAGCTGTGTCATAAATGAAATTCATTTTACCACCCCGGGCACAAAAAAAAAAAAAAATTGCTCTAACAGTAAACCCTTGAGAATAGAACTCACCAAGAGAGGGCAGCAGAGGAGTGAGGGGATCACCAAACGCTGTCCGCACCGATTCACGGATAGTGGCATTAAGCGGCAACCACCATGATGATGCGGGGCCGGAGTCCTTGGTGGCGTTCGGCAAATAGTGGAGCGCACCCGGGAACACGACAAGCCCAACGCCACCGTGCTCACGACAGCCTTGGATCTGGCAGCGATAAATTAAAACATCGAAATAAAGAAAATATGACCAGAGCAACTTGACTGCAGTGTGTGTCAGGTGTATGGAATGCTGTTGACTTTGACACAATCAATAATTCTACTACAGTCAAAACCTGTCTATAGCCGTAACCTATTAGGGAGCCCAAAAAAGTGGCTGTTATAGACAGGTTGCCACTATAGACAAGTTAATATCTAACATGCTTTTTTCTCTCAGAGGAAATTATCTTTAGTAGACAAGTGATCGCATTAAAGACAAGTTTGACTGTACTTGAGGACAATCCTTCAAGTTCATTGATTTTCACCACTGAACATGACGAGGACTAACTTTTAACTTTGTTTGTTCAGGGGAAATCTTTAACATTTTATTTCTATCCATCATACCAAAGGGGCCACATTATCACTGAACAGTTTAGATTAAGGCATAGTGGCCTTTGATCATGACCTTTCACCTGTCATTCATAGAAATGATTGTCTTTGGCCACAGTTCAGTAACCTTCAACCTTTGACCTCGAGCATCCCCCACCCCCAAAAAAAAAAAACCAAACAAATTAGCACATTTCTACCTCAAGCAACCCATCTTTGCTGAATACCTTAGATATTCATCAAAGGCTTTCTCTTTAATCACATCCAAAACAACTGAGATCAGATGGACTACTGGACTGACAAACCGCACACAAACACACAAAAAAGATAATGCCTCTGGCACCCCTTGGGGTAGAGGCACGAAAACACAAAGAAAGAAGAGAGCCTAACAGGAAATACTTTGAAACAAGATGACTGATGGGTTTAAACTCTTGTGCAAAGTGCATTCCTGTGCTGCATAGGACCTACTGAAACAGCCTGTAGGATCTTGTTGATGTTTCCTTGTTGAATGTCATTATTCTCACACAGTAAAAGAGATTTTGTCTGGCTGGACTGATCTCTGAGCACTTGCTGAATGCTGATTGCAGTATGTGGCATGACTGAATGACTATGAATATAATGCTGACTAGGCAGTGACATAAACACTTATCATTTTAGGCGTTTTCACATCAGCCCGATGTTTCGAAATAGCGCGCTATTTTCTGACTTGGGAAATTCTCCCGATAGCGAAATAACACGCTATTTGATAATGTGAACACAAATTAGCGCGCTAATTGTATTGCTCTGATCGAGAAAATTTCTCGACTCCAACTCGGGAAATTTCTGAAATAGCGGGCTTGTAGCGCGCTATTTGATAATGTGAAAATGACTCGAGAAATTAGAGCGATGAATCCCATCATGCCTAGCGTGTGTGACCCGATCGATTGAGGCAAACTGCACACAAATCATGAGGAATTTTTGAGAGGGCACACACATTACTGATGCTGTTTGCACATACTCAGCTGTCGAATTAGCTATTTTAAAATTCTTAACTATTCGGGCTACCCCCTCTTTGGGCTGAGGTGAATAAGAAATGAAATAGAGCTCTAATTCGCAATCGCGGAAAATATTTCGAGCTTGGATTTTTATCGGGCTGATGTGAAAACGCCTTTTGTCTTCTTCAGGCATAATTATGCAGGGGGGGCTTTGTCACATCACCTAATAATTACATGCCCTGTACATGTAACAATGCTACACTGGTTGACAAATAAAAATTTATATTGACCCACAAGGGCAAACTGGGAAAAAGCTATAATGGTTAAAACATCAACATCTACGTCATCTATACATGATGTGAAGCTTCCAAGCATGAATGTGCAAACATATTCCATTGTATTAAACATTCTATGTCACTTGGTCTTGCTTTTATTTCCTGATATGGACTTTTTTAAAACAATATTCTTGAAAGTTAGTCTTGCAATGATGTTAACCCTATTCTTTTGACCCCCCCCCCCCCCCCCCCCACCTTCAGATCTCGGCCGCCGATCGCCGCAAAATTTTGCCTGAAGATAGAGCCGGATGTCAACTACAAGATTACATGGTCATACAAAAGAAAAATATTGGCTTTCTATTTTTAGTAAATTAATTATGCAAATTTACACATGAAATCATATTTTCATCTATAATTCCATTAAAATGACTGAAGGATCCCTAAATTTTTGTGTCAGAGTTCGTCAAGACACATCAAACAATTTTCTTGTAAAAAATTAGCGAAATCAAAATCAATTTCTTTTGATTTTTACTGTTTTGTTAATTTCTTATGTATTTTATTGTTTTTTCGACCTTTTGTTTTCTATTGTTTTTTTGCCAGAATTTGTTTCAGGCACTTTTCCAAGCTTATCTACATTAGAATTGATTAATTTCAATGGTTTTAAGTTGAAATAATCTAATTGATATCAATTTAAAAAGAAACAAAACAATTAGCATTGGATTCGCACACGATATCATGAATTTGAGCCGTTTCTGGGTTGACATGCATATATGCAAAACATTACGTAACTTCAGAACAGTGTACCTGGACGTCGCAAATTTGGTCGCAAATTTGGTCTCAAAATATGCGGGAGACTTCAATGAAAAAAGTCATGAAATGACGCGGCGCGGCAAAATCTTTGCGCGTTGCGGAATCGTGGTGCGAAATAGAGATGGAGATACAAGTAGCTAACCATCAGATGCTAAAGATTTTAGATAAACTGGCTTTGACATTTGTGCTGTCAACCATGTGAACGACAATGTAAAAACAAAAATCTGTTCACGGAGAGAGCAAGAAAATTTGAGGCAAAATACCTCTGCACTGCTTTTGTGACAGCTTTCAGCAGTTTTCCTAAAATATATCATCTGAATTTATTTCAACATTAGGTCAAACTCCTGACAAGTGGAACAAAAAAAAAAAAACAGTGTTTTTGCTGGTACATTTTGAGACTTTTGTAGTAAACAAAAAGTAAACACTGAGTTTTGAACACATTACACATTCAAACTGTCATATTTTTCATTAGAATCATGTTTCTATGAAGATTTTTGGGTTTATGTTTGTGACTTTCTTTGGATAACATAGCCGCACATCATATACCAGGTATGGCTATAAAACAGGGCTCAACACCTCAACACTAACTTTTTTTTTCCCCTCCGGTGGCACATTCTGGCCATAGAAAGACAACCTTCTTTTTACAGTCTGTAAATACGGTGGCCATGCTTAAATTTCTAGTGGCCCTGGGCCACCAGGTCATCAGGCCACTGCTAATGTTCAGCCCTGCTTATATCTTTTTCGACATATTCAATATAAATATATGTATACATACAGATGCACACAAGTACGGAGGAGACTGAACTTACAATATTTCTGATGGAAAGCTTGCCCATTCTGACCAAACAGATGTGTCCATCGATGGGAATGTTTCCCACATTCTTCAGCTTGTGGAAGTCTTCCGCTCGCCCGTAATTGATATAGACCAGATCCGCCTGTGAAGTGTGAAAGAGGAGAAGGAGTTTCCAGTGTGAAAAGACATGAATTCCTTGGTGATGAAATTATGACTGCAGAAATTTTGCTGACACAAAGTGCAAAGGTCAGCATTAGCAACGGCTGGTGAGAGGTGAATTTTCAGACGGGTCTGATGGAATGTGCCTCCGCAAGTGTGGAGATCGTATGTCAAACTTGGCTGATCACTTTGCTTTTACTAGCAGTATTGACTCTTTTTGAAAAAAAAAAAGAACCAAAAGGAACGCATACAAAACAAAACAAACAAACATGACTAAACAGCAAACACACCAAGCAGAAAAACAATCATAAACAAACAAACAAAACAAAACAAGTAAACACATACAAAACAAAATAAACATGACTTAACACCTAACACACCAAGTAAAAAAATAGAACAAAACAAACAAAACAAGCACAACAGAGCTATGCAACAAAAGGAAACCACACAACTTCATGATGAATTTAATGAAAATGACACCAAATGGAGTCTTGACATGCAAATATGTGTGTCTTGATGATGAAGCAGTACTGTGATAATTGCAAAACTTCCCTATGACTTCAAATATTACACAAAATACAATAATATGAAATACACTAAGGACCAATGTGCAGATTGTAAGGAGATCTGTCTAGGGATGGCATCTGACATCATCTAATCTTATCTGATTAAATTCAAATTATGACCTACATATTTCATTACTGTGTTTTGAAAGCATTAAAACTTTATGACTCAATTGCTTCCACTTTGCTCCATTCTAAAGTAATCAGCAGGCACTGGATTTGGTAAAGTTATCCCATAGATCAAATTACATGGGAGTGCAATACTCCCTTCCTACATGTAAGTGGATTACAATTGAGCAATGTAGCTCCCTGCGGCTTTAACACGCTATCATCACATTCTAACAACTCCACTTATCAGCAAAAAAAAAAAAAAAAAAAAAAAAAAATTAGTCACAAAAATCCCTCTCTCTCAATGCCTGTAAGATACTGTCAGCAAACAGAAAAGAAAGGACAGTTTTACAATACTACAGGAAAAAAAATACTCCTCCTGCTCTTTTGAAGGCTTATCTGAGCTGAAAATTGTCACAGGTTCTATTGATCAGGGGGGGGGGGGGGGGGGGGAGGTGGAAGAGACCTTCCACCTCCCTGTTTTATTACATAACACTGCAATATGTTACTGGTGACTGTCCATGGTATAAGTCCTGGTATAAGTCATGGAGTTTCAAGCCATTTTACTGACAGAGCTGCCTTCTTTTCACTGATACCCTAATACTTGCAATTACGGTGTAAGTCTTAATCTAAAGGTTACCTTAAAAAATGAGTGTGCCACCATTTCTTATTTTATTCTCATGGGTGACTGCAAACTAGAAGTTAGGGTTAACTTTTATTCTTGCTCACAACATAAATTCTAATCATGCATTTACATTACACATTTTACCTAGCAACAACAACAAAAACAGACAACCAGACTTGAATTTATATCAGTACAGAAAGAAGAAAAAAACAAACAAACCAAAAATGATGGTTAAGAGACAAAATGTAACAAACAAGAAAAAGAAACAACTGAAGCTGCCGTTGTGAGCTGGAAGAATTCACATGTGCACGATGTGGCTATATAATGCACACTGAGCCCTTATTGTTACTGTGTGTGTATCTGTGTGTGTGTGTGTGTGTGTGTGTGTGTGTGTGTGTGCATTCGTGTGCAACAAAGCATCAATTTGCACATCGTCTACAATTCCGGCATGCTTCGCTGCCCATGCAGAAGCCGTTCTTTTCATACAGACAGATTATCATATTATACTCTGATTTCACGACCAGCAAATATCTGTACAATATGAGCCCAGACTCCATCCATCAATATGCCTCATGTTTTTCTGAATGATGATTTTTTTTTTTTTTTTGGTAGTCTTTGTGCATTCACTGATTTTCAAAATGCACATGTTTGGAGAAGACTGGAGATTGAGACTTGTCTGCATGTCGTATTTGATCAGCATTTTCAGAAATGCAAACATAGAAAACGAAACAAGAAATATCATTGCCTTTTAATAGAGTATTTTGTCTCTCCAATTCACTCAGTTTTCCTATACTTGCTGTGACAGAAGTTGGGTCACATGAAAGGTGCAAAGTCAAAGTGAAAAATGACTGTGACTGGTAATTTTTCTGCTGTCATGTCCAAATTATTTAAAGTGGTTAATCTTCATAAGGTGTACAGGAAGCTATGCCTGGGCTGAGGTCCAGATCTTGTTTGTTTGGCTTTTAAATGTTCATATACAGTCAACCTCGCGTAAGTCGACATAATCGGGACTGAGAAAAACACATCGACTTACGCGAAAGTCGACTTACGCGTAAGTCGACATTTTGTCGACTTATAAATGAAAACTAATTTCCCCTATACAGAGTGAGATCACGATGCGGAACGCTACCCAAATCTTACTCCTTTTGCCGCCAAAACATACCTACTGACATTAACAACAATTATGTTTTAGTTCATGCATAAATCTCGCGCGGATTAGTAACATCAACGCACAATTCCCAAATCTTTAGAGAGATTTTCAGAGAGCGGGATCGGAAACCTGGGCCCGTTTCTAGACACTGTACGTTTTAAATTTGATTTGAAAAATCAAACGCATATTCCCCAAATTGCATGCAACTTTGCGATTTAAATTCAAATGTGTTGCTGCGAAGATATGCATGTGAATTCGTATGATTCTGTAGAGATAACTTTTCAGTGCCGACTGAGTTGAAATATGATGTGTGATTTTCCTTCCCAAAAAGTCGCCGTATTTGTTTTGCTTAAATTTCTATTGCCATACTCTGAAAATGAATTGTTCTCGCGCTCCGATTCGCAACATTACCGCTCTGTACGGCGCGGGCCAGTCATAAATAAAAAGAAGAAGAAAAAGTTTGTTAATCCGAAAACGACATCTTTCGGATTACTAACCTTCATAAAAACAAATCTCTTTCCAACATCGGACTAATTTAACTTTGGTCTGAGATTTAAACCTTCGGCAGAGCGAACTGTAACAATAATTTGCTACTATATTTTCATTGACATTTCGTGAAGCAGCATGCGTTTCGGTAGTTTGAAACGTGTAAATGTTGCGATGTCTTTCCCCTGCTAGTGCAGACTAAGTTCAATCATGGCGAAAGTTCGGTCACGAAATAAAAAATAACGCAAGTCTTTTCAACAATAACGCACTTCCGTATAGATTTTTATGCGTTTAAACGCAGTTTCTAGTTTCGTACAAAAACCGCAAGTCTTTTCTGCAACGTTCTTGCGTTTTGAATACACTGTACAGCGTTGCTTGTGATTTGATGGACTTGCATTTGATTTTTAGAATTGCGTTGAAACGCAATTGAGTTTAAGTTTCTTACAACTATTTTCTAGTTTCATATTTACGATTATCAAACGCAAGTCTTTTCAGCGTTCCGTGTGAATTGATGGACTTGCATTTGATTTCCGGGGTTGCCTTTAATTTTTAATTTTGCGTACGAAATAAAAAAATGATGCAAGTCTTTTCAACAATAACGCACTTCCGTAGATGTTTAGAGATGCGTTTAAACGCAGTTTCTTATAGTTTCGTACAAAAACTGCAAGTCTTCTCTGCAACGCTCTTGCGTTAAGACACAGCGTTGCGTGTGATTTGATGGACTTGCATTTGATTTTTAGAATAGCGTTTAAACGCAATTGAGTTTTTTAAAAAAAGTTCCCTAAAATTTTCTAGTCTCGTATGACTATTAAACGCAAGTCTTTTCAGCGTTCCGTGTGATATGATGGACTTGCAATTGTATTTGATTTTCAGAGTTGCGTTTAATTTTTAATTTTGCGTACAAAATAAAAAATAATGCAAGACTTTTCAACAATAACGCATCTCCGTAGATGTTAAAAGAAGCTTTTAGACGCAGTTTCTAGTTTCTTACGAAAACCGCAAGTCTTCTCTGCAACGCTCTTGCATTTGAATACAGCGTTGCGCGTGATTTGATGGACTTCATTTGATTTTTAGAGTTGCGTTTAAACGCAATTGAGTTTCAGGTTCGTACAACTATTTTCTAGTGTCATATTTATGATTATCAAACGCAAGCCTTCTCTGCAAAGCACTTGCGTTTACGTGCAATATTTAATGTTGCACGTGATTTGATACACCTGCATTTGATTTTTAGTTGCATTTAATTACATGTAGTTGCATGTTAATTAATTTTCTAAAAATGGGCCCAGGTTTCTAATACCGCTTCGGAATAATCAACGTATGAATATTCGGATAAACGGAAACACCTATTTTATGTTCTGATAATGATTCTCTACTAGGACCTATAGGTTTACAAAATTTGTGCGTTTTGAGAATAACGAGGAGAAAAGGGGGAGAGTGAACTACTTTGGGTACCACATGTAATTCTCCAATGTACTAGTAAATGAGTGTAATGTCCTTTCTATTCTGGCGTACAAGACAATGGACACATGGCGCGAACGCTACCACGCCGTACACTAGCGAATTACCGAGTAGAAATGCTGCGAATCGGAGCGGAAAAATAATTCTTTTTAAGAGAATGGCGATAATATTTTGAGCAAAAAAAAATATGTTGACTTAGACGAGGGAATTAACACGTATTTAGCTAAGTTGGCACTCAAAAATCTGGTCGACTTACACGAGTTGTCGACTTATAAATGTCGACTAAGACGAAGAAATTTTCAAGGAATAACAAAGGCAAAAATCGGGACTTTTTTATCGTGTCGACTTAAGCGAGTTGTCGACTTATGCGATGTCGACTTAAGCGAGGTCTACTGTATATACATTTTTTTGTAAATCACATTTCTGTGTTCAATAAAAGCAGTATTGACTGTTCTAACAAACACATAGACTGAAAAACCATAAATTTCATATCTCCAGGGGTTGAATAATCTGTTCACTGCATTACTGTCAAACACAACATATTATGCTGTCAGCACTACACTACACATACTGTGTTTCCCTGTTATATTTGCGTACAGATATTTTCGCGAATGAGGAGGCCACAGCCATTTCCATGAGATGTTATTTTCGCGAATTAACACCGATGCTAATTTAACTGTACTATTCAGCTACTATTACTATTTATTATCAAATGTACTATTATCATTACTATCATTATTACGAATTAACACTAATGCTAATTCAAATGTACTATCATTATATAAACTCTAGCATCTGGTGACATTTTTGCGTGTCGTTAAATTAGATATCCAACTGTGATTCATGAAATTCACAAATATAACAGCTTGTACAGTAATACAGGTACATTATCATGTGATTAGCAAGTATTCCTGGCTATTCACTTCTATTGTAGAACAACCAAGACAACACCCGACTGCTTAAAATCATGTTGTTCTCTTCTCTGATACATGGTCTCACTGCAACACTACAAATGACAGATTACATTTAATATTAGCTACAATTGTAGCACATGAAAGCATCATCCGCCATCACAAGAAGTTGGAGTGTGGTCAAAATGAAACCCGTAATCTGAGAGAAGTCTGGTATTGAAAAACTCCATTAATTGCTTCCCTTCCATTTAGTATCAGAGGCAATAGCATTTTTGTTGTGGGGTTGAAGCAATCCTATAGTTTAATACAAAGTCCATGAAAGACTGAAATCGAACACCATGAAGTGTTACATTAGGGTATTACATTGTACATGCCAGTCTGCAATTGGTGCTAGAGGACATGCATGCTGGGGTCTTTCAAAAGGAGTGTTTACACATCCACGAACTCTGACCCCTTTCACAAAAGGCACACTGGAGGTGGTTTAACACAATGATTCCTGCGGAACAATACCGCAATATCTTTCTATCAATACTGAGGATTTCCGGCATATTTTCTGCTCCGGAGCAGATGAAAGTATAAAATCTGGTATCAAAACTCTAAGCAGCCACATCTTTAAAGGGGTATTCGAGACGATTCATAATTTCATATCATGTAGTACATAAATCGACAGCTTCGTGTAGAGATTTGTGGAATTTATTGTGGTCCTTGAGCAGAGAAACCAATACTCTGAAAAATCTTATACAAATTACAAACAGTGAAGAGTGCTGATGACATAGGAGCCTCACATATTTCAGAAATGTAGAAGTGTAGCAAATTCCATTACAACACCATTTGATTGACATGTTCACCTGTGTAGAATGTATGCATACCTTCTTCTTTTGTTCTGTTTCCTTGAGCCCCAAGTCATGCATTCTTATGGTGAGGCTGCTATGTCATCATCCTTGCTCATTGCAATTTGTAATAAATTTTGAAAACATTCTCATTCCTCATCCTGATTACTATACATTCTGAAACTCTGTACTCTGTATAAAGTTATTTATCTTTGTTCAAATGGAAAAATCTGAAAATAAACTGGCCTCCTTTAAGTTACAATTGTAGCTGCTGCTAGAGTAGCCACAAATTTGAAAATTGCAATATTATATATTTGTAAGAACAGCATAAAAGGCAATCTTGTAATTATGCTTTCCAACCCCATAAAATGAATCATAACCATTCATTCCATTGCTACAAACAAGTTCAACGAATCGGTGGATCTGTCAAAATTTTGAATCTGTCAAAATTTTCTGAGGCAAGGCAAATATAAGCCATGCATAGAATTATCAATAATAGATAAAGAGAGAGAGAGGAAGACAGAGGAATGAGGGAGAAAGAAAAGGAATAATCAGGAAGCCCTTTTTTTTTTTTTTTTGCGAAGGTCTCGCACTTACAGTTATCTCTGCATTTGGACTGTATGGGTTAAATCCCGGAAGGGTGCCGTTAACCAAGGTGTCCGTAGGATAGTACGTCGAGCTCCCAAATGTGCCCGGAGGGCTCACGACCACATCCAGCCGACTTGGGTTTGTCCTGGGCATGGGAGAGCGGACAAAGAGAAAGTTGTGGCGGCAACATCGCGCATCTTTGACCCATTGAAGACTTGTCCCGAGTATACTCAGGCAGGTGTCTCATCTGGCAAATGCATGTTATGGCAAAATCAGCTTGTCCTTAACGAATTAAAAGGGGAATAACACCCAAACATATATATGTGGATTGAGTGAACGCTGCATTATCAGTCTTTTGGATGGATCAGCAAGTTTGTAGAAAATTGGACAATCTGTTGAAAAGTTTAAAAATTAAGCTTCACTGCTATTCAACGGAATAGGAGATTGACACTTTGTCATGTCATAACAGGACAACAATATCAAGAAAATATCAAGAGAAATTCACAATTAATTTTTTTTTTTTACAAAATGATTTTTTTCTTCTCTAGACTTGTTAATGACATTCATTATGTTAAAGGGTATATCATTTGCCCTGCTTTCTGGATGAGAGAAAGTCAAGTGGTCTTTAATTGTGTCTTATTCATCAGTAAAATGTTAAAAATCAAAACCACAAGGGCAGTATTTTACCCAATATTTGGATCATTGCCTATACATCTATCTACTTTTGATAAGTAAACATTTTCTTTCATGAAAATATATTGTTTTGGTTTTTATTTCATAGTGTATGGTGCATGCACACTGAATCAGATGCAATTTACTGACAAACATGGATTGTAACAACAGAACAAAGGCTAATTCAAAATGGAAATGCATAAGCATCATTTGTAAGATTTTGCAATTTTGACCTCTCCCCCTCTCTCTCTCTCTCTCTCTCTCGCTCTGTCTCTCTTCATAGTCCCATATGCTTTGCACTTTGTGTTTCAAATTATATACTCACATGTTGGGCCTGGACAGTTGTACACTATACTGTTTGGTGTACACCTTAAAACCATCCCAGCCTAGCCATATGTTCTTGATACGATTGACAATGTTCTCGCTGTTTGGTGATCCTGCGTAGTGAGGTTTCTGGGTAAATAACCTGAAAAATGTAAGACAAAAAATATATACAAACATTTTTCTTTTTGCCAGAATATCAAACAATAATAAAATCAATTTTCTGATCTGCTAGGCAATACCAATTATCTAATGAATAATCTATCAAACAAAGTAGGAATTACATCAAATTTAATTGCGACTGACACCTTTACACTAACCATTATAAGTTAATCACACATAATAATGGAGTTATGTGGTGTGTGTTTTTTTTCAATTCCAGAACCATGTTCCCTTTGAATGAAGAGTAACTAACAAACATTATCTTGTGTTTATGTTTCTGTTAAACAATTGCTGATTTCGACTAACATTTGAAAGTGCAGTTACATTTTTCCACAGTACCACTAGCCAGCCACATACAGTGTTCATAGTAAAGGATCAGGTTGAAAATAAATTCCTGTGAGTACTGGTAGTTTCACTATGAGAATCTATTCCAACTGAATATTCAGCATTGAGCTGAAGACAAATCATTACACTACAGGGGTCGCACTTAACTTTTTTTTTAACTAGCCAGGCGGACTACTTAGAATCAATTTTGACACTGAAGCAATATTTTGGCTAGCCAGACGGACTAGTAACTTCAGAATTTTATGATTTTTAGCTAGTCCAACGTGATTTTGGGTGGCCAATGGCCAGCGGACCATCGCCAATTTCGAACCCTGCACTAGCTCAGTTACTCACGCTTATCAATTACACTTGTACGAATTCATAATGCTTTCACTTAAAGATTTGAGTTTTGCTGCTTCCTACACGAAAAAGAGTCATGAGAAATCCATATGAAATATGACTATCCTCTCTATTAGAGTGGCTGCTTTAAAAACAGACCAAAATTAATCCTAGGCTTACAAGACAGGCGAAAGAGACACTGGGGTATAACTCACTTGAGGTATGCATCAAGGGAGTTAACGCTGATGATGCTGTCCAACATGGCACTGTACTGGTTGGTAGGAGTGGGTGCCTCTGTGGGCTCCGACAGTGACTCATTGGCCGTTGCATTGTTGGGCTTCTTGAGGTCACAGTGCTGGACTATCGAGAAATGCAGGAAGTGTCCAATGACCAGCCCGACGACAAACACGGTGACGACCAGGGCCACCAGGCCGACGGCCTTGCGGTGGAAGTCACACCAGCGCTTGGTGGCAGCCCAGCGGCCATAACCGTAATTGTCCCGGACTTTCAGGTCCAACGAGTCCATGTCCATTTCCTCTGCGAAGCGGGAGTATGCCGCCACGCCTCCATCCATCGTCATGGTGATTCAATGTGATGCCTACTGTACCTGCATAATTTTTTAAGTGAGAGGAATAGGAAATACGCATTTTCTACTGTAAAACACAATACTTTCATGGCATGAAATCTTTACAAATTATGGAGCCGATGGCCATTTTTCAGCGTCAAATTCTCACGAAGAGTATAGAGACGAGAACTTTCACGCATATTTTAATTTCATGAATCTTGGCTCTCCCTTGGCTGATCGGATGCATTGTAGAAGACAAAGGTTGTGAACCCTTGTGAATTAAGCCTGTTTTGTACTGTTTGGTTTTGCCAGACCATAGAGGAATTAAACAAGGTCGGCCCAGCATGGTTGAAGTATTCTCAGCTTCATTCCGAAATGCCTGTCATGTCTCTATGCCCTGAAGCCGAGCATTCCCAAACGACAACCGGAATGGGGAAGGAAAGCTCGCATTCTCACCTGTGCATGCCACTCAGATTAGAAGGTAGGCCTAATCTGAATGTATTCTAGAATGCCAGCCTCATAGACCCCGTTTACAGTGCGGGGCTGGGCCGCGCTTTTGATTCAAACCTTTCAATATTTTGTCGTAGTGGCGCTCTGCTTGTAAACAAACGCAATTTGGTATTGTCTAGTTTTCAGACCCTTTGCCAACTGCATTCCGTGGCGACAAAGTCGCTGTTCGGGCAAAGGCCTTTGTCGAAGGAAAAATCCTTTGCAGGACAAAACCACCTTAAACTATACTAGTTTTCTACATTGACAGGGTTAATATCCTGAATAGCGAAATAGTACAGCAGAGGGTTTGGAAGCCAGACTAAAATTGGCCGCGCATTTGGCCAAGTTTGCGTTTACACTGAGAAAAGGCCAGGCTCGGCCGCGGCTGAGACCACCTGCAGAGCATGGCCAAATGCGTGGCCAATTTTGGCCTCGCATTTGGCCTTTTGTGCGTTTACACTGAAATAAAGGTGGGCTCGGCCGCGGCCGAGCCTCGCACTGTAAACGGGGTCTAACTGTCTGTGATTTTGATACATGGAAATAGCAAAAAGTGCACAGCTAGATGTTAAAATAAAAAAATAAGATTTTATATAACTCTCGATTATGCCCACATGATTTGTTCCCCCAAATGAAAGTCCTGAACAGAACGGAGAACTCTCAATTGTAAACTCCTGATAAGAAACATTTGCATCTCAACGTCCACCCTAATGAAAGTTGAAAGAAATCTGAGCCATACCATTTCCTTTTCACCTAAAATATGAGATAATTTCTACTTCCTTCCAGAAAGTAATTGTTCCAAGTTCAATTTCTTTGCCAACCCCCCCAAAAAAAACAACAACAACACACACACACGATTTCAATACTTCCTACTTCCTTCAATACTAAATACACGTAGATTGACCTGTAGCTTAACCTGTTAAACACCTTCACTCTCTTCCTTTCTTCCTTTGCTGTATTTCTGGCATTTTCTTAAAATCCCACTTAGATCCCCCTCCCAAACTTGTAAAAGAGTAATTTGGGATCCATAGTGTCTCTACCTATGGTCCTACTCCTACCACAAAAATGGACATACATATACATGTACATTGCTGGTTTATTAATTCAAACACCTGTTTCTGTGAAAAGCGTCGATCACAATAACATTTTAAAGATGCTTTCCACTTGATCACGTTGGTCACGAATTGGACCTTATGGCTGCCTTTTCACACCGGGCATACAACCATTACAGACAGGATGGGGAAAGATTCTCTCATGTTGTACAGTCATGTCATATCATTGCATAAAAGCAATACCTCCAATATTTCTTCTTGAAATATTTACAGCATTCATTCTCACTAAACATAAGCTGTGTTCAGACGGAGGCAGTTTTGGTCGGAGTAACTTCGGAGGAAGGGTCGGAGTAGTGCCCGTCTGAACAAGGTCGTGGTAACTTCCTCCGATCGGAGGAACTTACCACGACCTCTTCCTCCGAACGAGATACTCCTGAGTTTTCTCAGGAGTATCTCGCTACCACAACTAGCCGGTCGCAGTAAATTGCCCGTGCGGACAAGCCCTCGGAGTATTAACTATGAACTTACATACCTTACGACCTAGGTAAAACTTCCTGGGTCAAATCGCAATGTTGACATTTTGCGACTATACGTGCGCGTGTACTTGTACAGTGCAATTCTAACCTAGTTGATCGCGATGAAGAAGCTAGCAATCATGCAGAAATTTCCCTCAAGAATGGAGAAGACAAATGCCACTGGTAAAAAAAACAATCGCATGGTCGACGTGCGCGGCGCTACAATTGTACCACTTCCGGAAGTTACACCGACCCTCGCACATAAATTGGTCAGAGTTTCTTCCCAAGACCGTCGTGTGGACACAAGGGTCATGGTAAGATATGCATTAATTTGAAGTTTAATTGCCGTGCCATAAATTTTTACTCAAACTAGAAATACGTCTGAACATGGCTAATAAAAGAAATACAGGAAAAAAATGTAACATTATGACATACAATTAAGCCCTTACCTTACAAATTTTATACTATCTGCTGTAAATCAAAGAAGACAGATATTGGTACAATTCATTATTGATACATGTACAGAACTACAATTGTAAATGTTGTATGTGATGTTGAACACACATAATATATTGTACAACACAGCCTACCTGGGAAATGATTAATAACATGTCTTTCCATAACATCACTGATGCTCAAGCATGTTTTAGATGCATCATACTCGGGGTGGACTGTAATGGTAAGATACCTCTGTGCGTCCTTGAATGCAGTCTCTGTCATGGCGTGTCACATGATTTCTTGTCTCAAGGTCATTTCAGCATTAGAAATTAATTAACAGTTCCTGGCATGTAGCATTAAGGGGCCCCTTTTACACCAGAGCTGGCAATGCCCAAATTCATGAAACCTCTGTTTCTGGCAGAAATACACAGTGACAGTTACAAGATTGCCTGGCATAACAACTTTCTGATTTTCGGTAAGTATAAATCATATCATGATGATATTGATCTGCACAAACAAGCGTGAAACTTCAACTCTGATGAATGCAAGAGAGCATTTCATACTGACAGTGAAACAATGTGACAGAAATGTACAAAATGACCATGAAAGCTGGTGGAAAACTGAGCCACCAACACACTTTTTTGCGTGTTTTGAATCACTGTTTTGAAATGCTGTTTCAAAATGAGTTTAGAGGCAACTGCATTTTGAACTATGTGTACACACACTTCGAAAGCCTGGTTATGACAGAGAAAAGTTAAAACAGATTGAAAATGCACCATAACACAGTCCTCATACATGTAAGGCAGCACAGATATTGGTTTTAACAGCACTTCTCTTCCTGTTCGAATGATTTTAGAACAATAATAAAACAGAAATATAACCTTGAAAATGAGTCTCCGGAAATGGAAAATTTGCCATTTTGTTGCTTCTCATTCAATAAAACTGCAATTCTTCAGCACTGTATGGTGCACATTGTAGAATAGTGTGTAGAGACCCAGCTCCATTGTGAGTTGTATTCTAGCATGAAGAAGTACAACTGTACAATTGACTGAACAGACAGACAGGAAAAATACCACTGTATGACGCCCTAACTCAACAAGTGATACATCACACACATAATACACTATAAAATACGGTTGTATAAAAGGCAAAAGCAATTTTAAACCTACTGGTATCATGAGCCATTCATTTGACTGCAACTTTTCAACACACCTCAAAGAATGCATTCCATCACGGACAGCACAATGATTGACTGACAGTATGGAAATTCGACTGAACACGCTTTCAAATGGCCGAGAATCTGGATGCACATACAGTGTAGTTGGCTTGAAGGCATGCTCTGCTGGATTGGGTTACGAGGTGTTGTTTTTAACACAAAATAATCCAAACTATCTATATTTTGGCATACAAACACTTTTTACACTGTCTCTCATTAATGTCCTTAGAATATTATGAACTACACAAAGACATGAAATAATCACCAGTATTCTATTTCCTTAATATACAGAATTCTTATTTTCATCTACTCAATGCCAGATATATTCTGCTGTTGCACAGTTTTAACATTTGCTATTGGGCATCAATAATACAATGTTTTGTAGTTTGTGGGTCTATGATATGCAAAAGGGATGCATTATTGTCCTGGTTATTTTGTCATTTTGTACACACAACACTGTCAGCTTTATACCTACTACATGTATACATCTGTACATGCACTTCAGTGCAAATGAACAAAGGTTTGTTACAGTAGTGCATTAATTACCCAAACTACACATTGAGACTACTGCACAATGTCATTTTTGATTGCCACTTTGTCTCTGGGTGTCATAGAACATGCTATTATGTGTTGTCATGGATAATTGGTACACTATCTGTGTAATGGTTTTAGCACAATGCCCATACACAGGGATTCACATGGTCTGGAGTGGTTTGCATCAGCCAATTATGCCAGCTGCTGTAAAAGCAGAAAATTTTGTGCATGTCGGAAGGTAATTTTTCACACTCGGCCGGGTAAAATGAGCTTCATGTACGTGTTTGTAATTTCACAGACAGATGCACCAACTGAGCATGCACCCTTCATTCAACTCACTGCTGCCACAGTAATAAATCATACATAATACCGGAGACCTAAATGGCTTTGGCATCACATATGGTAAAATGGTAACTGGTCCGTATCATGACCTCAACTTTACTCATGCTACAGGACAAGTAAACATGAAGAAATTTTCATACAAATGACACATAACATAATTCCCTACAATACTAACAGAGTGTACATGTACAATGTACCTTGAGATCTATCACAGATCGAAAATAATTACATACATGTATCATAACTACCAATTACACTATCTATAGGCAATCCTATTCGGGCACTTTTGATTTCATGCTAATTCCATGTCACCCCAAAAATGCACGAAAATGCCCACATCACAAAAATGTCACCTTTTACAGTACCCCTTAACTGTCAGGCCCATAACAGTTAACCTTGGGCTAACAAACTCTCCACAGCCTAGTGTCAAGTACGATGGTATAAAGCAGCTCTACAAAAACGATTGCTTACAAATCATGTAATTACACGGAGACTGCATAGCCAGTCTGAAAATATCTGTTAAGGTGGCATTCACCCGTAATTTTCATAAAGTGCCGTCACACTGTAGTGTTTTTATGCACTGTCTCTTTTTTATATCCACTTGAAGGTCAAGTGTTTGCATAATTATCATGATCTGTGATAGCTCACTACATGTACCGGTACATAAATCAAAGCAGTTGTCTCGACATGATAGCTCAATGCCATGGCAAAAGGGTACCTGGTATGTCTTCCTTGATATTACATTGCTTTGAATTAAAAAAAGATATCAGAGAAGTAAACCAGTATTTTTTTTTTTTTTTTTTTTTTTTTTGGGGGGGGGGGGGGGGGGAAACAGACATCCCAAAAAGGTATTTGGCTCAAAGATTTGAAGTTCTCAGGAAATTTGGCAACTCTCTATGGTGTACACTGTGGGTGTTGAGCTTTTCAGCACTCGATCCATTCTGTTTGCAGGCAGAAAGTCACCAATTTTCAATTTGCCTTTTTTATTCAGAATTGTTCATTACATGAGAGCAATATATGTTTGTGTGTCCTCCTCAGTGGATAACTTCTGTCTCTGCCCAAATATTTTGAAGAATGAAAATCGGTGATTAAGTTTGCCTTTTCCTCCCCTGGCAACCAGCAGCATGCACCTGGAACCACCACAATTTTTATATCATGTAATACGATTTTTTGTTTGTATTTTATGTCAGCTTGTATTGTATATTGAATTGCCGAATAAATAATAATAACAATAATAATAATAATAATAATAATAATAATAATAATAATAATAATAATAATAATAAATTACTGTTTTTATACAAAACAAATGGAAAGCTGCTCAACACCTACACTGTATGTATCACACAGTTGCCCATTTGTCTCATACTTCCTTACACTTTTAAAATTGAGAACTTTGTTTTGTGTGTGTCTATTTTTTGTTCACCGAGATTTTCACTGAGCTACATGTACAGTGTACTCCTATGATTCTTCTGTTTTCATACAAAGCAACATTATATCAGCACGGAATTTCTCTTTTAATTTCAATCCTTAACCACCATCACCAACTGCATAATAATGAGATGCACATGTTATTTTGAATTAGCAATTCTTTTGAGAGTCAGCACGACTATACTGTTCAAAACATATTATACAGTGCACTCTCATATAATGAACATTGTAACCCATTATAACCAAATTCCTGTTCATTCAACGAAGTAAAAATTCAGGCCCCAACATCATCGCTCTTTGTTTTTGAACTGTTTTTATTTGTTTGCTTATAACAAAGTTTTGATACAATGAAAGAAAACTGCCAGTCCTGGGGATTTTATAATTAATGGGAGTCGACTGTATACCGCGTAATGGACGGACATTCTTATGAGAATGCGGAGTTAGTGAAGGTGCCATTTACAGGTTACAGGTAACTTCAAATCCTATTGGCGGTAGCCTTAATCTCTTCCCACATGTTATTGTTCTCATGGCCCTGAAACACCTATTGTCTGTTGTGTTTTGGTTGGTGCAAACAGGTACTCCCCTCAAACCACACTTTCACAACTCTGCTTTAAAGGCATAATTTACCATTTGCAGATGAAACAAAAACCCAGCATTAGTGCTTTAAAATAATTCTAGAATGTGAGTTAGGGATAGAAACAACCACTGTAAAAATTTGAATCCGTATAATCGATGTTAAGTATTGTTGAATACACAAAATGTGAACAATAGTTATAATAAAAATGTTTCCAGACTAAACCGTATACAGTTACGGTTTATTGAGAAAAACACTGATATCTCCTTGTATTTCAGGCTTTATTGCGAAAATCGTATATGGTAGGATGTTTTGTGATACAACAGACCAACACATATGCATCAAATGTGATATCTTGAACATTTTTGAAATCACTTCTCCCAAAGGTAAATTGGACCTTTAATATTTGAGGGGCTGCATACTAACCTTCTTAACCATTTACCTTCTTGCACAGTATAAAGAAAAAAAAAAGGAAAACAGACGACACCATGGAAAGATAATTCTGCTTTTAACAATCCTCACCCTCTCTCAAACAACAGTCACACTGACCGATCATCCATTCTATCCTTGGTTACACACTGAAAATTTCTAATCCAAGAAGTGGTTCTACATGGCCACTGAAAGGATTGGATATAATGCACCAATGCTCATCATCTTCATTTTACCATGCACTGGAGGCCCCTGGTGGTAATTCAAGCATGTGCTCTCAACTTGAAGATAATCCCGCTACGAGAAACAATTTCTTGAAGACAGTACAGCAGAATTTTGACCTCAATTCCTCTGGACATTGTATACAAAAATACTTCGGGGATACCGCCTGAAAACAAACAAACTTCACTACTCAGATCTTTCACCCTTTTGTGGAGGAATACTCTGGACTGCATAAAGTATAACATATAAAGAGGTTGAGTTCAAGCAAGAACAAAAGATCAGATGAATATAAAGTATGAATAGATTTGGCTCTGATTTTTTTTTTTCCAAACAGGAGAGATAATGCAAATAATGTTGGCATATATATGCCAAGACATGAGAAGAAAAAGGCTTGAAATAGCAAACAGCATAAAAGGAAACTTACGAGTAATTGACACTTCATATCAAAAGATAATTAGAGTTCCTTGATGCTACTTGTTCCTACAGAAACTATGTAGTGCAGCTAATATCAAGAATAATCATTATGGAGAAACCTCCTTGTTTTTTGTTTATCCTGTTTTCCATCTCTCCTAATGCTTTCCTTTTTATACACCTTTACCTTCCCTCATACTTTATTCAAGTACCCTACACTTGTGTGTTTCAACAAGTAATTCTACTAGTGAATCAAACTTGGATAAAATTTCTACAAAATTTGTGAAACTTTGATAAAGATGGCATGTACATATGTAAGAAAACACAAAAAATTAAACCAAACTGTATTTGGTTAAAGGCCAAAAAAGCAGGGAATTATACATGTACCGGTATACAGTATACCACTAAACTTGCATGGTTAAACCCCCCCCCCCCCCCGAAAAAAAAAAAAAAAAAAAAAACTAGAGAGGGGCCGTCAAAGGCGGCAGACCCACGCCCGAAGTACAAAGTCGGGGTAAACATAATGTGCATTCGGTCATCTACCAGAATTCGGTCACTTAATTGCCAGTGTGCTTTATCACCAGCCAGTGAGTTCTACCAAAGATCGTACACTGACATTGTTGACTGAGGTGTACGATCTTTGGTTCTACAGTCACATCACACGCAAAGTCACATCATTTCACATACGGTAACACTCATTCACAACAGGAAAGTCCTTTAGTCTCCTCCAAAAATCCATCAAATATCCCAAATTCCACCGTCAAAAGTGCAGAATCGGAACTTTTCCAAGCGCGCGCGAATTAAGTCCAGTTTTAAGAGTATTGTCTACGCGACGGGTCGCCGAAAAAGCGCTAAAAATCGAGAAATACGCCGTTTTCTTGCGGGATATTTTGATTATAGCAAGCCGAGAGTGTGATGATATCAAAGGTCGTATGAGTGTACGATCTTTGATGGTATCCACAAAAGCGCAAAAGAAAAACAAAATTTACGTACCCCCTCAAGCAATTACCCCTATGATTAGTGTCTACGGGAATTATTCAATGCAAGGGTTGAATGCAAATGTCTACTGCACCAGTATTCGGTCACCAACGAGCGCCGCAACGTCCCCGATGCAATTTTGCACCAACAGTGTAGAGCGCGATGCATTGTCAGCGGCCTTGCACACGCATTGACATTGAGCGCGCATATCGTGCAGTGTGACTGCGACCGAGCAAATGCTCCTCCAACGAAAAGAACAATCAATGTTAATTTGAAAAATCATCAAAATACGGGCCAGTTTGTGGCGACGGAGAACGAACTTTCATAAATCTAGAAGGACATAGTCCCTCAAATAGGCCTAAACGTAAATTTCGGAATTCTTACGGACATTTGAGCAGCGAAGTCGGATCGTTTGGGAGTTTATGTTTTCGTATGGTAGCAGAAAATCGCAAAGTGAGAAACGGAAAATTTTCGGAGTGGTCACTACTAGTGGGGTCAAAACTTAAAGGTCACACAGAATTTGCAAGGGTCAACCGATTATCACCAAAATCTAATTGATTCTTTCCTACCATTATCCAAACATCCCCTGAACATTTCGTGCAAATCCGTTTACCCGTTCTCTTGTTATCTTGTACACAAACAAACAGACAAACAAACAAACAAACAAACAAACAAACATACGGAACCCTTTACATAACCCCCTGCCGATTTTCATCGGCGTGGGTAAACAGAAAACAAATGCAAAACAGAAAACAAAAAAACAAAAAACAAAAAAAAGAACCCAACATGATACTAAGGTTTACTCAACTGCAACATAATCTGATGGCTCAATTTACAAGATATGGTGCAGATATTCTGAACTTTCATCAAAATCAACCACAGTTCAAAGTTCATTCAGCGTGCACACCAATTATTATTTCTCACACAATACAGTGTACATCACAAATTACTTTGCACTTGGAAAGGTGTGCACTTCCTTAAATACACTTGTGTAGTCCTGATCATCCGTATCCCACTCAGACTGTGTGGGGGCAAAAGAATGTCTATCATATAATACATGTATACCCAAAGCCTCAAGTACACTTTGTACACTAATATTCAACAATCAAGATATGTATATATATATATATATATTTTTTTTTTTTTTTTTGGGGGGGGGGGGGGGTTAGGATGAGAGGGGGGTCCATTTTGCTCCAGAGTTGACTATTTCAAAGCACTAGAGAGAGTCTGTACACAGGTGTAAGCTTGGAAGTACTACACTTATCATATCAATTTATGGATTAAAATGTGAACAAACAGAGGACCCAAAAATCAGACAGACACTACGCTGTATTTTGTTTAAGCTCAGAGACTGTTGATGGCTGAATTCAAAACAGCGTTCGCAACATACTCTGTTCAATGACAGTGTAACAATTGTTGGAATTTTTGTGCTGGAATGTACAATGTGCATTGCAGCCATTGTTGCATCATGAATTACTGTATGTGCAACAAGCTTGTAAACGTGTATAATGTACCCCTGAATGGAGACGTGGTCCTACTACACTGGATTAAAGGGGCTTTAGGAGTACATTTTCAGACTGGCTCTTTGCTCTCAAATCAGATGTTTTGCTTACCTTTATAACAGCCTTTTCCTGGCAAACCAGAAAGTTTTAATTACCTCATGTTTGAAATGTGGTCCCCTGATATTATCACCAATCATTACATGCAAAGTACATTCCTATTCTACGGAATGACACTTACATCTGTACTACAGTGTAGGTACAACTGAACATCATTGAATAGATTTCTAGCTTGTAACAATTTGTAGCTTAAGGAAAAATACAATGAATTTGAAAACTGACCAACTGGATTGGTATTCAGTGATGATGTTTCTAATATTCTGGCTAAATGTTTACGGTCACACAGAACCTCATCATCAATAAACCAATCTACAGTATGCATGTACCAGGTACATATTTACATGGCAATGCCAGTAGAGTAAAAATACACTCCAAACCATAAATTCAACATGCTGCAGAATCAAATTCATTGTACATTTGAGTGCATCATATTAATGTAGTGCCTGCATTGTTGTTTTCAAGAGACATGCAAGCCTCCATAAAACTGACACATTCTATAGGTTCCTGGGGAATTCCACTCGATCACATACACTACATTGTATGAACATAGTCCAGTTTAGGAGCTCTGCTATTTGTATAAACCCACAATATGGTACATGCACGCACCACCCACATCAGCGTTCAACACCACAATGATTCTGAATTTATCAATTAACCCGTTGCAGACAAGTCCTAAGCATACTCGGCGAGTGTCTATGGGAAATGTGTGTTCAGATGCGAAATCAGCCCATCCTCAATGGATTAAGATGTCCTTGCAATGCAGTTATCATATGTCATAAAATGGGTTCAAGAACGTAGCCAATAGGAAGCGCTGAAATGAGACACACCTCCTTCCTTTACTTCAGTACAACTGCACTGCCTGTAATCCTATGGTAGATTGCCGATCGTCTGTGCGCGCGGCGGCTCCTTTGATGAATTGCATGCATACGTGTACGCGCTGTCAATCCTGTAAACAACTTCTAGTTCGGGCTGCCGGCCGGCCGGCCTGTCTTCCCTTGTGCATAACATATGTGGCGTACGTACGTATACTGTACTATACGTACACTTTGTACAGTACAGTAGACCAAGCGTTATGGGACCGGACGCGTACATGGAGTCACTTTGAAGAGCAAATCCAACGATTTAGCAGGTTAATTCTCACGCCGTTTTCAGAATATGTTGTCTAGTAGGCCTATATGAGGAGTCTATATCAAGTCTTTAAGGTAAAGGGTGCATATTCTATGTAAAATAAGTAAGTTTTCATGCGGGTGTCCGGAAACCCAACCCCCCATTATACTTATACTGTATGTGCAGGACTTCCGCGAGTGCGACGTGCGTAAAAGTTTGGGACGAACATCTTCGGATGTCTTGACCCACAAAGGTACGTGAAAAACGCTGAAAAATGATGTTAGTTTTCGAATTTTCGACCCATTTTATAAAACAAATGATGCACAGGATTATTTCGTGGCGTTAGTGTAGGCGTAGTGCACTCGAGGGTATTTACAATTGTGAAACATGCACGAGGCGAAGCCGAGTGCATGTTGCACTACATTGTAAATACCCGAGAGTGCACTACGCCTACACTAACGCACTCTATCCTGTGCATCATTTGTATAATGAATTCCACATTGTATGGACATTCCACCTACAATCCAAACTCCATGGTACTCTACGGGAATTCTGATGTAACATGAGAGGTACAAATTGTACACTGTACAGACGAGAAAAAAAAACATTGTACGGCATCACTCAGAAACCAAAAATATGCTCCAGGAATGAGGAAACGAAATTTGTCTATTTGTACAGCCGAGATTTTCTCCGCAAACCACTCAACAGAATAGAAAGATTAAACGAGAACTTACCTGTTCGAAGCTTTAATCTCGATTCTATTAAGTAATAGGAGGGTGATATTACGTCAGGAGAGAGCCCGCCATGTGTGCATGCGCAGTAGAACCAATTTTCGAAGAGTGAAAAATGGATTGTCACTAGATGAAAGATAACGGGAACTTGCAATCCTGTTCGAAACAATGCCGACTTACACTCCTGTTAGAACAGCAGGGTGGGTGTGGAGGGGACGTAATATCACCCTCCTATTACTTAATAGAATCGAGATTAAAGCTTCGAACAGGTAAGTTCTCGTTTAATCTTTCTATTCTATTGCGTAATACTCGTGAGATATTACGTCAGGAGACTTTAAAGCCCGTGACGATACATTTTTCCCCCAGACATAACATAAGTTATGTGAATAACTGAAGCACCTACCAAGAGGTCATTAGTTTTCTGCTACACGAGTGACAGCCTGCGAAAAGCTCATTTTGGCGTCTTTTGGCTTATTGTAGAAACGTCGAAACGTTCGTTCGTTTGACCATCCAGCCTGTTCAAGTACTGCAGTCACTGGTACATCACCCCTGGTCGCGGCTGAAGTTGATGCTGCTCGAGTGCTATGCGCTTTGTACTTATCAGTGTTGATACCTGCTGATGTAAGCACTTCCTTCAGCCAACGAGCAATAGTTTGTGATGATACCCTTTTGTGGGGTTTCTTGTAGCTGATGAATAGCTGTCGTTCATCCCCCCTGAGCATACTTGTTCTCTCGATATACTCTCTGAGGTACCTTACTACGCACAGGCGTCTGTCTGGAGGATAAGATTCCAGGGTAACCGAAAACCCAACATTCCCTGGTCGGTTCTGTTTGATCAGTTTTTCAAAGTGAAAAGTAATTGAACTGTTTCTCAATTGTAAATGATCAAGATCCATGAATTTCAGAGACTGAATCCTTTGCGCTGAAGTCAAAGCAATGATCATGCACAGTTTTAATGTTAATTTCTTCAGAGACAGCGACTTTGCTGGTGACATAATACGCAACAATCTAAAAACAGGACCAACATCCCAGATTTCTTTGTATCTGGGCAAGGGAGTCCGTAGGTGAAAAACTCCTTTCAGGAACCGACAGACTAAGGGATGTGTACCAACTGTACACGAAGCGTCAGTTAGTGTCAAGAAAGATGATAAAGCACTGCGAGCTTGGTTTATGGTGCTGTAAGCTGCATGTTCCACATGATAGAGTTTACTGAGGAATTTGAGGACATCCGTAACATCTGCATAGTAGCAGTCGATATTGTTCTCACGGCAAAACTGGTACCATTTTTTAATGTAGATATTGTATTGCGCCTTGGTGGAATCTCTCCAAGAAGCAGCCATGATGTTAATGATGTCCCTCGAAATTCCTTGGTGCTCTAGTGGTGTGCACATAGCCTGCAACAAATAAGATCAAGAGTTGCATGTAAGGGATGTGGTGTGTTCAAATTTGGGAGTGTTAGGAGTGTCTTGCTCCTGTGAAGCAACATAGGTTTCCCAATTGTCATTTCTCGCAAGAGGGGAAACCATGCTTGACTGGGCCAGTTGGGTACAATGATTATTCCATCTGCATTATCCTCCCTTATTTTTTGCAGGCATTTTGCAATCAGACAAAATGGGGGAAATGCGTAGAATTTCAATCCATTCCAATTGAGAGTGAATGCATCGACTGACACTGCTTCTGGGTCAGGTAACCATGAAACATAATTCTGTACTTGCTTATTCAGTCTAGATGCGAATAAATCAATTTCAGGTTCTCCAAATCTAGCAGTGATGGATTGAAAAATGTCCCTGTCAAGCATCCATTCTGTCCTGTCATCAAACTTTCTAGACAAGCGATCTGCTTCTTCGTTTAGTTTGCCTGGTAAATGTGATGCCGTTATCCACACATTGTGATCAATACACCACATCCAAATGTCTCTCGTAATGTTATTACATTCCACTGATTTCATTCCTCCCATGTTGTTTATGTAGGAAACTGCAGTGGTGTTATCCGTGCGGATGAGAATGTGCTCATCGTTAGCTCTACTACATAGTGATTGCAGCCCAAATTTTACGGCTAGTAGTTCAAGATAATTTATCTTACTGTCTTTGACATATCTTAACTCTTCTTCATTCCACCTACCCCCTGTGGAATTGTGTAGGTCAGTGGCACCCCAACCACTACCACTTGCGTCTGTACGAATTTCAACAGACGGATTGGGTCTTCTTAGTGGCATGAATGCCGACTGGACATTGGAAACCCACCAATTGAGTTCTTGTTTAGATTCATGTGATAACGACATTCTCCTGTCAAAGTGACCTCTGTGCAATCTTAAGGCAACAACTTTCTCTTTCTCTGTGGCCCTATAAAACAAAGGCCCATACTGGACTGCTGGCGAGGCTGCCACCAGCTTTCCGATCACTTTGGCAACTTGCCTAATTGTAGTGCTCGAGGATAATCTGAGCTCTGAGCAGAGCGTCTTAATTTCATGCATTTTTGCCTCTGGCAATCGAAGAGTCATGTCTTCCGAGTTCAAGATAAAGCCCAAAAATTGGATCACTTTTTGTGGCTGTAGTACAGACTTGTCTGGGTGTACTAGAAATCCTAGGCTTTCGAAGCCCTGAGTGACTGCTTTAACAGAGTTCTTTGTCTGTTCTACTGTGTCCCCAATAATGAGTGTATCATCTAGATAACAAACCACAGTGTGGCCTTGCTGCCTTAACATTGCCAAGAGAGGTTTCAACAATTTCGTGAATAATCGAGGAGCAGTGCTCAAGCCATTAGGCAGGGCCTTATATTGCCAATACTGGCCTTCCCAAATAAATTTGAAGAATTTTCTGTGAGATGGGTGGATTGGGACTGCATAATATGCATCCTGGAGGTCGACTGATGCCATGTAGGCATTTCTTGACAAGAGCTGTGAGGCAGTATGGATATTTTCCATTTTGAAATGTTGGTAAGGTAAATACTTATTCAGATCTGTTAAATCTAGTATGAGGCGTGTACCTCCATTTTTCTTAGGTCTTGAGAAAATATTAGAGACAAAGTCTCCTGTTTCTCTGGAGCATTTTTCAATGACCCCCTTTTCAGACAGTTTATTAATCTCAATAGATAGAGCTCTTCTATCAGTTTCAGAAAGCCTGTAGCTTCTTGGGGGTTTGTTTCTGGATGGTGGCAACGTGGCCGCAAATTCTAGTTTGTAACCATTTATGACCTCTAAAATAGATGGGTCAGATGTAACAGCTCGCCAATTATCCTGAAAGGCATACAGTCGACCTCCAACTTTGGGAGAATCATGTGGGGTTTCTAGAGTTATTTCATCTCTCACCTCTGTAAGGCTTAGCGTTTCCGTTGTGTGTGAGGCGCTGGAGGCAGTGGCTTCTTGTTGCCTTGTGCTTGGCTCTGGCGGTACTGCCTCGGGTTCCGCTCTAAAAAAGGCCGGTCACCAGTACCAGAAAAAGGCCGAGTCGCAGTGGCAGGGGCACGAGATCTGGACCAGCCTGCTTCCTTGTAGCTTCGGTGGGTAGCACTAGCGAACCCCGGCGAGGGCCTAAATCCCCTGTAGGGATGTGGGCTTGAGTAGCTCTTTCTTTGTCCCTTCATCACCCCTGCCGTAACTTTCTGTTCTTCCATAAGGTCCTTAACCTTCTTGCTGAGGTTGTCGCCAAACAGTAGTTTGTTGGTAGTACCAACCATATTCTCTGGCTTGCACAGCCTGGCACATCTTGAGTCTAGGTCTGGTTTGATTAGCTCACGTCGTAAGCAATTCAACTCAAAAGAAGAACTGCAAAGTAGGGCCAGCGCATCTTGTTGTGGGTCCGTGATGTTGCCCGATGGAAGTGAACGGACAAAGGCATTAATGCCTTTTGTCATTGATTTCTGAATTTTTTGTAGTTTCAAGTCTCTTGACTTTGTATGTGTCGGAAGATTGTCCCAAATGAAGGGGTTCACTTTTGGGGAATCCATAGCTTGGCAGTTACTGGGCAGAGCATATTTAGCTGCTGTCTCCTCTAGTGCTTTGTTTTCCAGTTGATGTGTGAGCAAATATGTAGCTGACTGAGCAATTTCTTCCTCTATCGGTTCCCCGATATCTGCGTTCACTGCGAACTTCGCCGCAATATGTGGAACTTCGTCTGGCATGATTGGGTAGCATTCCTCGTCATCCGCGATTGAATGCGTTTGCCCCATACCGGCGCCCGTGTATTCACAATGCTCGCCACTGTATGGCTGCTGTGTACTCGTATGTGAATACGTATCATCGGTAGTGTGTGCAGCCCGTGGCTGCGGTGTAACTGCAGACGTATGCAATACTCCTGTAGAGTTTGCAGTACGATTTTCCGTCGGTAATCGCTGAATAACTGACTCCAGCAAGTCTTCCAATTTACTCAGTCTAGTGTTCACATCGGAGCTTGTCGATGACTGGGTTTTTGCCGGATTTGTAGGTTTGCTCTTCTTTACTTGCGCTGTGCGCTGAGCAGGTTTCGATTTCCCGCCATCTTGTGTAGCCATAGGGGCACACAGCTCTGTGAGCTTCCCCTGTGCGGCGGCTGGTTGTCCGCCCGTGGCGGCGTGTGAAGCTGCCGTGGGCTCACGTGGAGCGGCAGCGCGAAATTTCTCTTTCACCGAGATCGGCGAAACCGATGAATCCATGATTTGATACTCGAAACTGCTTTCGATGCTCGAAAACTGTTTTGTCTGCCCAATAGCAGGGTACAGTTCTAGTGTCTTGGAGCAATTTTACCCCAAAACACATTCACTAGATAGGCAAAATCCGAAGAAAAATGCCAGAAAAAACGGAGGGATAAAATCCTCCGTCCGAATCTCAGCATGCACGATGACGTATTGGTTCTACTGCGCATGCACACATGGCGGGCTCTCTCCTGACGTAATATCTCACGAGTATTACGCAATAGAATCCACAAATGACACAAGCCAACCATCTCAAGGATGATGGCTTCTAACATTTACTGCATGTCAAGTGTATCAAATTGATCATGTAGAATATATGTGTACATGCCCATATAGTCCACAATCTCATACAACAGCGTATATTAGATTTCAAGGATTTAAAGGACAAGTTCACCTTCATAAACATAAGGATTGAGAGAATGTAGCAATATTAGTAGAACACATCATTGACAGTTTGAGGAAAATCAGACAATCCGTTCAAAAGTTATGAATTTTTGAAGTTTTTGTGCAGTACCCGCTGGATGAGAAGACTACTGCAATGTATGAATAACTTAGATGTCACATGCGTACAACAATATAAGGAAAACATAAAGAGAATTTCACAAAATTCCATCTTTTGAAAAAAAGTACACATTCCCCTGACTTGTTACCGACAAATGTTATGGGTAATATTATTCCCCCTGCCTTTAGAAAGAGGCAAGTCAAGTGCTCTTTTATTATGCGAAAAAAGTGGAAATATGTTGAATTTTCTTTTACATTTTCTTTATACTGTTGTATGCATATGACTCACAATCTGTAGTAGTCTCCTCATCCAGCGGTTCCAACATAAAAATTTAAAAAATTCATAACTTCTGCATCGATTGTCCAATTTTCCTCAAACTTTCACTGATGTGTTCTACTAATATTGTTGCATTTTCTCAATCCTTATGTTTATGAAGGTGAACTTGTCCTTTAACCATAAGAGAAACTCAAACAGACATGAATTTGTACCAGTACTAAAATATGTATGATGAATAGTTTAAATATTGATACATTGTAGTTCTACTGGGCAAATTGTGCTATTTAGCGCAGCAACATTATGCATTGATCATCACTATACTATAACACACTATGTTTTTGTTTTGTCTGTGACAACAGTACTACAAATCATACAAATTGGCTTAAAATCTGAGCACTATGATCCAGTCTTTACATTATTTAAAGAATCTAATTTGTATGTTTTGTTTTGTTTTCTATTCAATGCACATTGTATGTAATGATACAACAGGAGATGTGGGCTATGTCAACAGTGTTATTGCTGAGTAAACAGTCAAGCTTTAAACAGTGGTGTATGATAAAGACACAAAGAGTACTTACACTGTAGATTCTTTAAATTGCTTATCTGGGTACTTATACTGTGAAGTGATAGCCCCATTATACACTGTATTTGTAGCGTACGGGTACCCAAAATAAATGTTTGCATGCCGACTTTTCTTTCTTCTTTGTAAAGGCCACAGTATTGACTCTTAATTGGACAGGTTTCCGTCAGACAGAAGGATCACAGTGTTCTTCACTTTGGATATTGGAGTAGCATGCTGTTTGTGCGGTGATGATGTACATGTATTGTAACCTGCTTTTAGATTGGACAGATCTTTTCTCAAACATTTTATGCTCCATTTTGCATTATACAAAAACTAAATACATTATCTCAATCCCATCTCATGCCCATGAATATTGTGTAAATTTCAAATAACACAGAGACGACACAAAATCAAAAGTTGCGCTCAATTTGAAGATAATGTTAAAGCACATATGCATCAGCCTCGAGCTTGTTTTTATGAGCAAGTCACTTTCTGGTAGATGCACATTTAAAAGTGTAAGTCCTTATTTTCCAAAACTTCAAACTACTCGCAAATCCAAACATTGCACAACATCTAGCTGAAACTTCATTCTGAAATGACACAATGTCCCTCAGTTGAAGCAGTGTGAATTTGACAATTTTAAAGCTTGGCAATCACAGCTATCAGTCTGAGCAGCTCTGACCAAACAAAAGGGATATGAAAAGAGAACTTGTTAGGTGAGTCTCATATTATTGGTGGGTGGCATTTAAGATCTAGTTTCCAACACCCATGGAGTGCCAGATGATGTAATTATTCTACAATTGACAATTTTACTGGTCATTAATTTCAAACATTTTCATATAGAAATGTTGCTAGACACAATATCATAAAGATAAAATGGGACTAAAACAAACTGGAGGCTGTTACACCTACCGGTAGTCACTGTACAGTAGATGATGTTTTTAATGCAGTAGAAATACAATGTACAAGATGTACAAAACAGCAGCAGTAGTAGTAGAAGTAGTAGAGAAATGAAGTACAAGTACTGTATACGCTATAATTTTCGCGTACATAAATTTTCGCGAATTGCCGCTGTCACACATTTTCGCGAGTGGTTAAATTCGCGATTGGGGGACCAGAGAAAATATGAAGTGGCAAAGAAAGTGTGAATTTTCAACTTACTAGCAAATAAGAATGATACTAGTTATACACTGCATGAAAAAAACTTACCAAACTCTGCGAACTAGTAAGTCAGAATTCAACATTTTTGAAGTGGTTAAGTCCATCGCGCTAGATTTCTGACGAGTGGTCCCGTTGCGATAATGGATTGGCTCTCTACAGTATTCGTAAGTAGACGTGGACGTGCGTAAACAAGCTTAGCCAGTATGGTCTGTTCGGTAAGCCGTGACATGGTATACTAGTACTGAAATGTTCGTATCATCAAGGCAAGGGATTCATTTTGGAAGGTAATATTTTCGCGTGTTGTTAATTTCGCGAATAGCTCCCGACTCGCGAAATTCGCGAAAATAAAACCCACGCGAAATATATAGCGTATACAGTAGTACAACGGTATCATTTGTAGTAGTAGTAGCAGCAGCAGTAGCAGAAATTGAAGTAATAGTATTTGAAGTACTATACATATTCAGGGATGCCAAGTTCAACAAAATTTTATGAGTGAGATTTTCATGACTCGGCATTACGGCATGCGAATGTGCGCGCGAGCGAGGGTGTGGGAGGGGTTTTTCACCCCTGTGGCCTCCCACGGTAGGGAGCTTTTTCAATTTTTAGCTCTTAATGGTGCGATCAGGTGCATACTTAAGTGACTATTTTTTACATTGAAAGACAAAAGGGAAATATACCTTCATTTGCACCTATCACTTTAATTTTTTGAGCTATGCTCATTATTATAGGCCCAAGTTGCAGACTTCACCCGATGCGTGAGAAAAATGGGTGCCATGCGTGAGATCGTGAGATGGCCCCTAAATGCTTGAGTCTCACGCAGAATGCGTGAGACTTGGTAGCTCTGCATATTGTACAGCTCTGTAGTAGTGGTTATCTCATCTTCACAGGCAAGGGTATTCAAAGACCCAGTAGCATGGGTGGCCAAATTCATTCACTGCTCATCAGGGTACATACAATGTATAAAGGCTGTGAACAGCACTGGTCAGGGAAAATGATGTGCATCGAAGCGTACGTATACTCATCGGTAACACAGAAACTCCAACCCAAAGTACCTTCTGATCTGGAGATTCTCCCGCCTGAAACCCCTAGCAAACAGGAGACTCAAAGTTGATGTGTGCAAAGCGCGAAATTCCCAGGGTTCTAGATGCTCTCTGGTGCTATCTATAAGGCTTATTTTGTCAACATACGATAGAAATATGTAAGAAATCCTTTCCAACGGGAGACAAAGAGCCAGGGCGGGAGAAATTAAATCTTAAACGGGAGAACGGGAGATTTTGCAAAAATGGGTTTTCGGCGGGAGATCTCCCGTCGAAAACGGGAGAGTTGGAGTCTCTGGTAACACTGGACTCCTGTCAAGATTCTTTGGCTGTGTGTATACTTTACAGTACATGGAGATCAGTGATAAAGGTGTACTGTACATGATTCATTACATGGGGAAAATATGGAATATATCCGAGCCAGGCCAGGCTTCCCACTTCATAGAATCCACATGTTTAAACCACATCTTTAACCCACAGAAGACTATCCCGAGTATACTCCGGTAGTGTGTCTATGGGAAAAGCGTATTATACGAGTAATAGCAAAGTATTAAGTTCGTCCTCAATGGGTTAACTGCATGTGGTGTGATAGAGGCTTGCTCTTGCTCATGCTCTATCCATTATTTCCTCACTTTGTAAAGAGAACGAGGCAATAAGACTCCATGACTGGCAATTATCTTCTCTATAGATGGCCATTCTGAATGACCATTACTGCCATAAAAACTTGAGGCTATTCAAGTGAATGAAAAAAAAAAAAGGGAACCACACACACAAAACCAGCGTCTGAACTACTTTCAACAAAAGGGTCAAGGGCTACTGACCGAGGTTTAACCCCTGCCAGATAATCCGAATTTAAGGTAAAAGATCCCAAACTGATATCTTTCTCTGGAGAAGGGAAAGTGAGAGAAAGACACAGAGAGGGAGAGAGAGAGAGCACTTTGATAACTCAAAGCTACAAACTGTACGTACAGTATGTGCTTTGTCTCACATGATTGTATACCCACTGCTGAATATTTTGCACACATAACTTTACAGACATACACATAGAATTAGCCAATTGAAATGCTAGTAAGAAGTGGACAAATGTTTAATCATGGACCCTTAGGGTCCATGGTTTAATACAACTTTAGTCAAACATCAAGGACTGCAGTAGTTGAATACAACTTACAAACATGAGTCTTTGGAAACCACTCTATATTATTAGCATTCATGTACACAGAAACGATGTGTTTCAGGGTTGTAATATTAAGATAGTGACAATGATAACAAATGTCTGATGGAAACTACTAAGTATATTGTAGGATTTGTTGGCATGAAAATTGTAAACTTCTTTCATACAGCTTTATATATTTTCCAAAATGTGTTCAGTTTCACTGATGTGTGGTGTTTATTTCTTGATCTCATAATGTCGCACTACTCATTGCAATTCTTCTTGATCTTCAATTTCTCTCTGTAATTGGCAAATGGCATAGTCTTTAAACCAAATGGGGAAAGATATCAAATGAAAGAGAAAAAGACCCCCAACAAAATAAATAAAAGCAAGCCGTTTTGATGAAGAAACCATGGATTATCCATTTTATCCACAAACTCTAAAATACAGTTCTACGTTATGTACACATGTCTAAAATATCGTTGCCATTTAAACAAAAGGTGTTTAACACTCATTCTGGTGTCCAAAATCATCAGCAGCTAGTCACTCAGCATTTACACTCTTTAACAGGAGCTTGATAAAAACAAACACACAAACAAACATTTGTAGATCTCATACATTTTGAATCAAGTGAAAAGTAAAATGATGTATTGTTAGTTGGCTCATCTTGCACTTACACAGGTTGATGGATTATGAATTAGTGAAAGTAGAGAGAAGGAATAATCAAGTATGAAAGATTGATAGAACAAAAGAAAAAGCAACATTTGAATTCCATATCACAAGATCAAAAAAGTGATTGTATAATTAATTAGTTGATCTCCAGCACCAAATCCCAACACGTGGAGGTCAAGCGGGGTCACACTTTCTGTGTTAACTTGTGAACTTCCTGTAATGCGATATCAATGAGCAGCATGCACAGGCAGAATGTACATCACACTGTATGCAGTAATCAAATCTAATTTTTCACATTCTATCACTAACTAAAACATTGTCACTTCACAATAGAAATCAATGCACTTTCAGAGCTCGTAACTTCACATTTCTTTTCCCACCCTGTTAATTGCTGAGAAAATTTGCAAAATTAATTTACACGGTAATTTGGTGACGGAGATAATGCTCCATCTTTTTCATAGAGGACAACAATAAAATAGAGCTTGTACTCTGCACCTGCACATATGTTTCTGAACTTACACAGCGCCACTGCTGTTCAAGTTTTTACAGTAATAATGAGATAGGGATATTTAGCAGGGTTGTGAGATGAAGAAAGTCTAAAAAGTCTGAAACTTATGCCAGAAAAAAATAATGTTCAGTGCATACACCTGTGAATGTATTATGCATTCGAACAGCAAAATAAATGTCTGAAAAAAAGTCTGAAAAGGCTCCTATAGGTTTTGGGCAGAGTACTAAAGGTCTGAAATCAGATTTATCTCTAAAACTCTCATGCCCTGAAAATGATGATGTCGCTGAATGCTTATCTAATCTTGGACTCAGGGTCATTAACAAAACATGTTTGAATGTCTAAATCTAATTCTAATGAATATACAAGGCCAAATCCATAGTATCCTCCGAACTCTGTTCGGGGGGGGGGGGGGGGGGATACAATTAGTCACTGAAACATTTATGGTAGGATAAATAAGGTACCTGGTAATTCATGCTGCAGCTTTGGCTCAGGCACATTATTTTTTATGGGCATACTTACTGGCCATGGGGTATCTCAAAATGCATCAAATATGAGTACAAATATCTTGAACTCGACTTCTTGTTGAATAATAAAGAACTGAAAGGCCTGTGGTGGAAAGGGATGACTGTGACTACAGTGATATTAAAGAGCTACAGCAGCGCAGCCGCAGCTCAGGGCACACCTAGGTATCCTGCGTGGATTGTCGAGGGCCTGCGGTTATGAGTTCAGCGCCAGCCGCACACCTGCTGCGTGCCCGAGCCTTGCCGAGGAGGTACACGTTTACAAGCAGACTGCTTGCTCACCCGGGCCCGCTCACAAAATCAACGCATTATGAAACCATGTAATCATCGCATCACACTCTCAATTAAGCTGATACATCACAATTCCACATACACACAAAATACATCACGATGCCATAACTTACAAGCAATAAGTGATCAGTCGTCCTTTTTGATGTGGGACACCCGTTATGACAAGATCATCTCTTCTACTGTAACCATTGTTCGTGGAGAGCTCACGATCCGCATGCAGGAGTCAAACGAGTGGAGCACACATCCACACGTACACGCAGCAGCCTCGCCTTATTATCCACCACTGACGCGTCGTATCTAGCGTGGCGACGGATTTGATGGGTGCTTTCTCATGAGACCATCAAAGCATGTACCGCACTTGATAAGTTTGCACCTGCTGTCTGGTAGTATTGGAAGCAACAACCCCTCCCCTCTCAGTCTCACCCTACTGTACGTGTATAAATTCTCACTGTCAGCTACTAGTATTCTCACGAGCAGCTATGTTTTCGCTATGATGATCGTAGTAGGCATAGTAGTATAAAAATAAAGTAGGCGACAGTCTAGTGAGACGTGTGTGTGACGTAATGATCGGTACGTCTGTCATACTGAACCAGTAGGCCTGCATTGGAGTAGTCTGGTTTCCAGACCCTTTGTCAACTGGACTCCGCGGCGACGAAGTCGCCGCCCCGCGACGAAGTCGCCGCCTTTACCGAAGGCAAAGGGTCTGGGCACATTCGCTTCAAGTGGGAGGAGCCTAAATTTACCCCCAGTGAGCGAGGGCGATCATTCTGTCATTACGTAATAAGGAAGAGGTCACGTTAGTGACCCCTGCATCCTCACCCAGAGGTCCCAAGGACACTCTCCATATACATTACATGCATGCATCCACTGTCCGTGGAGTTACTGCATGGAAAGGTTATCTGGTGCGATAATCCTGTTTCTGATAGGGCCTATTTAGTCACTATATCCACACTATGCACGGAGCTACTGTCAATACACCATGCCCAAGACACATGGCATCCAAAGAGCGAAAAATGAAATCGAAAAAAGAAAGTGCAGCGGAGTATTGTGCAAAATTTTTTGTAAAAACTTTGTATGTGGAGATGAGTTGTGGGTGGCCGGCCCATGTGATATATAATGTATTATTCTATGTACATGTACTTTTTATGTTCGTGTTTGCTGATGAATACGTTCAGTTGAGACCCTTCTTTCAGCTAGTGAATAAAAAAGAAACAGATGATTAGCAACGTGCTCTTCCGATCAGTTCTTGTCTTCATAATATCGTGTCCCTCTCGTGGAAACATTGCGGCAACTGACTAAACTTAAAAATATTCTACGATATTGTTTATTTCTTCATCTCACACATATGATAATCACCAAGATAATAACATCGGGATATGTATGAACCCACACAAGAAAAATGAAGTACACTTGCATGTATAGGTGAGCTGGGGTATTGTGGCCCCTCAATATAAGATGTCTTCATACACCATCTTCTATCCCTTGAAATAGCCCGCTTGATAGCCGTACAAGGTCACTTCTTACCACTATATGCTCCAACATCCATTCATTTAGCAATTATAGCATCTATAGGGGGACCAGTTTTTAAAAGAACGCGCGATAAGAGCCACATCTATTCATTTCCAATTTATTTTTCATAAAGTCACTTGATGATAAAAACCTTGTCTGAAGCGCTTGGTTATGTATAATGAAACAAATAATCAAAAAACTATTTCTTTGACAGAAGGCCATTGTTTGAAGCATGATGCGCTTCGGGGCAATTATGCCCCCCCCCCCTTAAAAAGCCTTGTTTTGCTAAGAACATCCATGGGTATATATGCAAGAAAGAATACTAATTATTTAGTTTAAGTCGCAATTAACATGGTTCATTGCTGGCATATATCAAGTGGACGTATACAGTGCAATCATAATGAATTATCATTGCAGCTTGGTTTTGGATATTTTCAGCTGAAAGACTTCATTTCCCAAGGTCATCATGCAAAAAAAAATTAACGGCCAAACGTTACAAACAATAATAGACTCTGACTTACAGTTTTTGTATTCACATAATTAAGATATGACAAGCTCTAGCATTTGATATAGATTTGTCCATGTAACTCATATATTTTTTCAGCTTATTGCAGATTTATCACTTGTATATCCATATATAAGGAAGTATCAGTTTTGTGGAATATTTTGCCTCAATTCAAATTCTCAAAAGATGCTCATGTACTTTTTTTCATTGTTTTTCATATGCTCAGAGACCCGTCCATATTAGTTAATCATAATAAACTTTCTATAAAAGAAACAGGAGCCAAGTTTATGACAAATGATATGTTTAGAGACAATTATCACCCCATCGTAAGACTATTAATTGTTTTTTTTTTTATTTCTATATAAGAAGCAACGCAAGTTGGCTGCTTTTATTACCTCATTCAATGCAAAATGAAAATTGAGTGTAGATAAGTAGAGAACAGAAATAAGTTCGGTACTATATGGCACACCACAACCAATTATTAATTTTGGTCTCCATCCTGTCACAATTTTTGCTTTTTAATCCCTCGACGACAAACTTCTCCATTTCACCATATGCATGTCTTTAGTTGATATTAATATGCTCCTTGGACCTTATAGGATGTAAGCATGTAGGCCATATAGGTGGTATAACCAGGGAGGTGGGAAAACCGAGCACTTGTGTGACCTTTTGTAAATATTGATGGTGTTACATTCCTGATTCCGATAATTGAATGGTGAATGTGGCAAAGAATGGTTCATCCCGATGACGATGTTGGCTATAGAGTATATGGGAAAGGTGGAATACGGAGGAAGAAGAGGAAATATTCGTTTTCTATCAATAATGCAGTCCAAAATTCCAATTGTATTCCAGCGCTCTTCCCTTAAATTTCATTGCGTAATATTCTATATAGTATCTTAACAATAACAACACCGCATTTCGCTGAAAAATAAAACATATTTTATTTTCGGAATTACGAATCCTATTTCATCACCAGATTGACGCGCCTTTGGAATAACGACCCTTCATTCATTTTGGGATGAACGAAACTTTGGAATAAAGAACCCAATTAAGTTTTTCGGAATAAGGAACATTATTCAATATCATCTGATGATATTGAATAATGTTCGTCATTCCGAAAAACATGATCTGATCAACAAACCTTCTGAAGAATTACGACTCTGCATTCATTTTGGGATTAATCATAAATTTTTGATTCACGAAACTTATTACATTTTAGCACTGACAAACTTTCGGAATAATGAACTTAATCATTCGCATTAGCGAACTTTGTTCGGAACGTAACGAATTATAACAATGAGAATTATACGTATGAAAGCATTGACAAAAATTTAAAGAATATAATATGTCCAACTCAGATACAGTCAAACCTGTCTATAGCGGCCACCCAAGGGAGACGGAAAAAGTGGCCGTTATAGACAGGTGGCCGCTATAGACAGGTAATCCAACTTTGTGTGCATTGCTTACATGTACATGTTTCATCATTGTATCCTTACATGTACATGTACAGTGTATGTGTGTACGTATGCATACACCGTTCGTTTCATGCATTTAACCATGGCGGTGTAGAACCGCCATATATGAAATTCTTGCACAGTAGCATGTTTATTGTCGTGAAGAATCGTGCATTATTAGGACTGAATGAGGGATGAATGCAGCGGTGGCGATCACTGAACGTTGCTCGCACGGCTAAACAGAAAAATACGCTGAATTATCGGCTTGGCTACGGCTCCATTGGGTTTTTGGCCGCTATAGACAGGTTAATATCTCCCGCGGGAAACAAAATTTGTGGCCGCTGGCCGCGTTAGAGAGGTGGCCGCTATACACAGGGTCTTTAACAGGGCTTTTCTCTCGGGGGGATTTTGCAGTGGCCGCTATAGACAGGTGGCCGCTATAGACAGGTGGCCGCTAAGGCAGGTTTGACTGTACTTTTAGCTTGAATAAAATTTTTTTATATTTTTCCCGTGCACAGGTCATATTGAATCATAGCTTTTCTCAGAATATTAGCCTGCCTTATGCAATAATAATAGCTTGTCATCAACATATTTTACAGAGCATGTGGAAGCACTATGCTTTTCAGATGGAGAAATTGTGTGTTTTTGTAATGTATCTCATCGTTCTGACTCTTAAGTATGAGTTTAACGTTATACGAACAAATACAGCGGAAGGCGTTGTGCATCAATCAATATCGCCACAATCAAGTCTATTATACTTGCAGGGTTTTGTTGTTGTTGTTGTTGTTGTTTTGTTTTTTTAGAGGGCCTAGTCAATTTTTTCATCCACAAAGATGCCTGATTTTGAAACTCACAATTCCGGATACCTGATTTGGGAAACCTCTTTAGAGTTTTCATTATTCGTCGAAAATGATCATTGATATCATGAGAACAGTAATTATATCTCTCTAAGATTTATAATGCTTGCTTTTTGTTAAGTGCTGTCTGGGGCAAATTATTTGTAGGCCCTATAGGGCCCCATTTTCTCTTTCTCTTCTTTCGTTCTTTAAAACAACAACAACAACAACAATAATGTATACATGAATTGTTAACTTGTTTCTCTCTGAAGAAACCCAATACATCCCCCCTTCCCCCCCCCCCCCCCCAAAAAAAGCAACAAATTAAAATACTTCACTGTTGATGCTGTTTATTTGGATATTTGAGCACCAATTCGCACTTTGATGAATGTCGGAAAGATTTGGGACCTCAGATAATGTTCATTTACATTGAGCTGATGATTGCATTCCACGTCTATAGCACCTATAAAGGGACTGTACAGTACTGGTTGAGGTGGGCATTCATCTTTTGAACATTCCTAAGCGAGATAATGAAAAGCCTCTTATGAAATATGAAAGAGCATGTCATTTTAAGAAGGATTCAATGTTTATTTGATGAAAATTGGTTTTCAAATGGCTGAGATATCAAAAAAAGTGCTAATAATAAAAGGCGACATGCCACAACTTTATTAGGATCTCTTTGTTTCACCTTGTTTTTGGTTATCTCGGCCATTTCAAAACCGATTTTCATCGAATAAACTTTTGATACCCCTTATAGAACTTAGAAGGTTTCTGAATATCTCGCAAAACGTTAAAAGCTATATCCTCACCACGACCTGAACTGTACACACCCTTTAAGATTAAATCATTGAAGTGAACTCAATATCACATATAGAAAAAAAATGTGTATCTGAAATTGCCAGTTTCTATCAAAATATGCATCCATTTTGTATTTTTTCATTGGTCAAAGATCCGTGAATTTTGCTTTATTTGAAGGATTCAGTATACTAGTAGTCAAATTAGACCGGTTTTTACATTCATACTCATAAAGGCCTACTAAAAAAAAAAAAAGGTAAAAAAAAATGTTGCTGGTTTTCCCCAAGTCGAGCCTACAAAAGAAATCCATTAGACAACATAGTGGAAACGAGAAAACGACCCAGATGGTTATGCATTAAAATACTGTGATTGAGATACTTTGTAAAGGAAGGAAGGGAAATGTGGTTCGCATTTACTGATTGTATTGCACTATAGGCCCTACATTAGTTGAAAAAAACCCCCAGCACAAATGAAGAAACAAAAAAAAAAAATCTTCCTTGGACACCTATTCCTCATTGAGCTTATAACATAAGTAACAAGGATATGTGATTTTTGATTTCGTCGATAGACACAATGACACAAAATGGTCTGCTTTAATTTTATTGGAAACATAGTTCACTTGACCATTGTGCGCATCTGTAGTAGTAAACAGGAAAAAACGTGAGTAACAATCAAAAACATCGAAAACTTTTAGGAATACACATCATGGAGTACACACTGTCTACGATTGCCGATTCTTCCATCCGACCTTACTTTAGATCTTAGAAAAGTCCGAATGTTCGTGTGCAGAGAGGTATACGCCTCCCTGAATGTACCTGTATACCATCACCCTCATCCTGCATACTACAGTATACACCATCCACACCATTGGTACACACACGCCGCAATGCCAACACACAGGTAGTAGGGAGAGTCCTCCCACCACCCGGCTCTGATAACACGCTGAGCAGGATAATTCGAATTTCGCGCTTCAGAGGACGGGAGCGCTGACAGATTTATGGATTCCGCCCAAAATCGGGCGGAATCCATTAACTCCAAGACGAATGCTTCCAGACCCTCTGCGCGAGAAAATCAACTTAAACTATACTAGTTTTCGACGTTGAGGGCGTCAATATCATGGATAGCGAAATAGTATGGGCAGAGGGTCTGGAAGCCAGACTAGCATTGGAGTCGTGGCGCCGCCGCCGAAGCGTCGGATCGTTTTTTCTGGATTATGAACTTCTATATGCCTACAGTTTGTGTCTTTTTAAAGTTGTTGGTTTTCTGTTCAAAGCATACATTGTACTATGAGTTCTTACTGGAAGAAAAGGAGAAAGTGTGAACCAAGGCCATTACACAGATCGAGTCTAAACAGTATGCACTTGCGAATACTGTGTATTATGCTTTCTAATTCATATGTAAAATAGGGTCATGAATATTGATAGGCTTGCGCGTCCTTTAAAAAAAATTGGTGAGTACAATAGGAAACCTACTTCAATGGAGTACGAAACAAGAAGCCGCGCAGCCCCTACTAAATACAAAAGGTCGTTTTTCAGATTGTGAAGAATGTATGATGTCGTATTAAAATCCTTTAGCGTAAATATTATAATGAAGTGTTACGTCCATGATCTATTACAGGCGATGTAATCACAAAGAAATGTCATAGCAAATCATTAGCACTATTATTATCATTATTATTATTATTGTTGTTATTATTATTATTATTATTGTTATTATCATCATCATAACTATTATTATGATAATTATTATAATTATTACTATAATCATTATTATTATTATCAGTATTATTATTATTATTATTATTATTATTATCATCATCATTATTATTGTCATTAGGGGCCTAAGTTATTTTACTTAGCAAGGAAAGAAAATTGTGTGTTCAATTAATCTCGAATGAGGGCATTATCATAAACAATTAATGATTGCCTATTATTGTGTCAGTATAGCCTATATATACATTCAATCAAAATAATTTGTTGTTTTGATGTCTTCAGAGTATAGGGGCCTATACTCTTTCATTTATCAACTTCGTCAGTTATTATCATCCATAACCCTTCCGCACTAATTCCGACTTGATAATGATGATAATAGTTATGGTGACGTGATGATGATAAATATGTATAATAAAGAATAATAATAATAGCGAAGAGTAAAAACTCCTGAGGAACAGCAACTTTATTTTGGAGTTTACTTGGCTTCAAGAGCTCGGTTACCATCCATAATGCCCTAATCATCCCTGCAGCCCTGTATTATATACTGTACCATTGTGTGGGAAAAATGTGGTTCTACAAAACAAACTCACTTATACTTCTACAAAAATGAGCAGTGCAATTATTTCGAACTCGTACTATTCATTTCCCTCCTACCCCCTTTATATTCACACTTTAATAACAACATTTTTCGTATACACACACACACACACACACACACTTTTTTGTTTTTCCTTGATATTTTATTGATTTAATTCAAATCATTCATAAATCAACCCATTTTGGGTATAACGTGAACATAAGCGATACGAATGCCATTCAAAACACAAATAGATCCATTATTTTGTCAACTTATATTGCAAATCATCTCTCAACATAAACAACTCGATAATAAATCAACCCTATTGACAATTTCTTCACGAGAAAGTATTGTTTTTTTTTTATCAAGTTCCATATTCCACATTCCATATTCAGGTTTCATATTCCATTTGGCTTTGGAGTAAGATATGTATAACACAACATTCAATTTTAGACATAATTTCACAAATGTATAGGGACATGTAATAAAATGATGTGTAAATATGAGGAATCTACTAAAAAGCAATGCTTGTAGGATGTAGGTTCCAAAGAAATAATATAAGCGTTTAGTACAACATGCTAATTACGAAAGATGACGAAAGTATTGACATGTATACCAAAACCTATATTCTTTGACTATACTGAATCATGTAACTCACACTCACAAGGGTATCATCCATAAAAAGCAACAAAAAATACGTTATACAAATCTAGAATAAAATCATTTCATTAAAAAACCTAACCAACTCTAAAAATTCCCCTACCAACCAAAACAAATCTACATCTATCATAAATAATAAATTCTACCAATATCTTTCATACAATTTATAACTATCCTTCTTCAAATCAAATCCCCATCCCCACCAACCCACAAACACCCACACATACACCATGACATACACACATATACACCCCAACACCCCAACACACCCGACACACACACACACACACACACATACACACACACACACACACACACACACACACACACACACACAATTAATGTTCAAACAACTTCTTTCTGTGTTCAATGACTTTTTAATCCCTATATTTCCAATATTCTGTCTTATACCCAATGTGCAGTTCATCTAAATAAAATCATCACCTTGAAAAGACTTGAACTTGATCTAATTGAACCGTTTATAGTGAACCAGAAAAGAAAAATCTCTCAAACATCATGGCTCCAATGTCTGGAATCTTTTACCCGACAACCTTAAACAAGATAGGGCCTAGATCCCCTTGCATGTTCCAAAATTATCTCGAAGATAATTATGATGTCAAATCAATGAGATGTTTGGTCATCAAGAGCATTTTGTTAATGTGCAAACCAGGATTGTATCTGTTCATCCTTCTCTATAAACTAACTTCTTTCATTCAAGAAAGGGCCAGAACTGAACGCACAAACCAATGTGACTATACAAAGACAAATTCGTTATCTATCTCATCTTCCCATAAATTCTTCACATTTTTGCAAAATGAACTTCTGCACTGTTTTTTTTTTCCTTCATTTTTTTTTTGGGGGGGGGGGGGAGGGGGAGAGTGGAGAATCGAGCATCTCCTTAATAATTTGTCGTATTATACTGTAAAAAAAACAACAAACAATATTTTTAAGGCCGAATATCCTCGTCATGAGTTTGCTTCATGATGATGATCATGATTTCCTGCATTTCTTTTTCCGTCTCCAGAAACCCTTCGAATAATTTGCCATGTATCTTGGAGTGCTCACACCGACGTTTTATTTCCGAAAACATTGTTGTAAAGATAACCGACCTTTATTAGTATTATCTTGGCCAATTTATGTACAAACTCAGTAATAATTAATATCCGTCAGTTTTCAGTAGCATGTTTGCGAGAAACCGCTCCTTCCATAAATATCCGACTTATCGCTCTGATGAATTCCATCTGTCTTTTATAACTGGGGCTATTTTTACACAATCTATATTTATATTTGCTGGACCTAAATATTGGAATAACCTCGGTAACAATATAAAGACGTCCCCAAGTTTAGGTTCTTTTAAGAATACTTATGACGGGAAAAAAATCTGAACAGTTACAAGAACTTATGTAAATCTCATCATGAAAATTGATATTTTGTATATTAACATTAAGAAATCATAAAATTGTGCTGATCCTCCAATGGTTGCAATGCATGGGAAAATCCAACTTTATATCCTTACAAAATCATGGCTCATCAGCGGCTCCATGCATCCATTTCGTCTTGTTATAGTCTTGTTTTTTTTTTTGTCTTTTATCTTCACTCCGCGTAATAAGTTTCTGTCACACACACACACACACACACACACTCTCTCTCTCTCGGAAATTCCTGCATGACAGCGACTTACAGTGTAGGAATTTGTTCAGGGTGTCTGTTTCGGGTTAGTTAGGTTAGTTATCCGTCTTTGTATCAATATTTTGTAAACGTATCCTTTATTATGTATCATGATAAAATCTATGTATTCAATTTCTGTAAAGTATTTATATGTTTCTGTTGGAAATCAAAAAAAAAATGAATGAATGAAAATAAATGTTACACATCATGGTATACACTTATCTTATTTGTGTCTTAAACGGCATGTTCATGTGATTTTTAAGTTTTCATATAAAAAAGATATAAAATAACGCCTGCTCATCTTCATTTTGTATAAAGAGGTTTCATGGAAAAAAAAATGAAATTGAAAAATGGAACAATGTCTCGCATTTTGCTTTACCTACCTGTTTCAACTCTTTGATTCAAACAATATTGTATTCGAATAACTTTGTTCAAGTGACTTTTTGTTACATTTATGTATTAAAAAAAAGAAATGCAGAAATAAGATCAATCAATTCTGCAATCAATAGCTTTTAATAGGATCCTTTCGCCATCCTCAACAAAGCATAAATATTTGTGAACATTTCTCTCTACAAAATAAAGTGTACGTGTGTTACGATCTTTGGTGGTGGTGTTACGCCGCGCGCGCCGCACACCACATCACACAACCAACACACCCCTAATATTGTACTCTCAAATGTAAAGTTGACATGGGACGTTCTTCAAAGGACAAAAGAGATATTTATTATCGCTTGGCCAAAGAAGAAGGATGGCGAGCTCGGAGTGCTTTCAAATTGCTGCAAATCAACGAGGAGTTTGATATATTTAAAGGCAAGTTTTGTAGAAATGTGTCTAGATATACGACAAGTGTTATGTCGAAGTCCCGCGTGCTGAGTTTTGTGTGTGGTAAGTCGATAGCTACAAAACGTATTAGACTAAATTAAGCGCCACATGTCAATGCAATGCGTGATTGAGTTCAGATTAAATTCGACCTAACTAGTTAGCTTTCTAGGAGGGGTGTTTACCGTATTCATGACTTAACAAATGCTATGATATTATATTGCAATGGCAGTTCCGTAGCTGATCGTGTTTATTCTATTTCTAAATTAGATCTGTGTGAAGTCGTAAAACGTAACGTTAGCGTTAGTCGTGAACACCAGGTGAAACTATGGAATAGTGGTGGGTATGGCATGGACAAGATGGAAACCTACTAAGGTATATTTTAACAGATAGGGTAAGAGTTCCAGTAAATTATTCGGTCACCTACCGGTATTCCGTCACTTTAATAATATCACTAATCACCAACCAGTAAGTTCTACTGTCACAACACACGCAAATCACACCAATTCACATACCGGTAGACATCTACTTGTCTTGTCTTGTCTTGTCTTGTCTTGTCTTGTCAGTACTGCACCAACCGCCGCTGCTGGGCTATAAACGTGCAGTCCCTCATGCATACAGTTGCAGCACTTTAAAATCTCATTTTGGACAAACGAGATTTAAAGATATCAATATTGGTTGCAGATTTTATTTCAGCTGGCAGTGTGTTCCAAATTGGGATTGTCTTTGGATAAAGTGACTGGTGGTAACAATCTTTGTTGGTCTGAATAGTATTGTAATTCAAGGGTTGATTTAACCTGGTTGCTGGTCCACTTCTGACATTCCTTTTAAGATGATTTATGTTTGACGGGATTAAACAATGAGTTTCTTTATAGATAGATCAGTGAAAGCCTGGCAATTGTGCGTCGTCTTTGAAGAGAGTCCCACTTTAGATCTTGGAGCATGTCTGTAACACTGCTGGTTTTCCTGAAGTCGTTGGTGACAAACCTAGCAGATCTTCTTTGGACTTTCTCTAAGTTGGTGGTGTGGGTGACTTGATGAGGGTCCCAGATAGCACAACAATACTCTAGTTTAGGGCGTACAAGGGTTTTATAAGCTATTTCTTTGGTAGATTTAGTGCAGCTCCAGAGGTTACGGCGCAGGAGACCTAAGATCTTGTTTGCGCCAGAGATTGTCTGATTGATGTGTCTTGACCAGGTAAGGTTATCTGTCAGTTCAATGCCCAGGTAAGGATGATGTTTCACTTCCTGTAGGACGGAGTCTTTCATGACATACTTGTGGTGGTGAGGGCTTCTCTTGTGTGTTATTCTCATAATATGACATTTTGAACTATTGAACTTCATCTGCCATTGTGACTGCCAATCACACAGTGCTGAGATGTCTTGTTGAAGAATATCACAGTCCATTGGAGAGAGAATATGTCTATAGAGAACCAAGTACCTGTAGTTGTATGGTAGCCCTACTACATATCGACCACCTCCTTTTAAACTGACCACATATAATTCGCGCACTGAACACTTAGTACGCACTTCTCCTCGCGCAAAGCACATAAAAATGGATTGGCTTTGAATGTAGATGAGGATGGTGTGGGAAAACGCGATAATTCACTGTTCATTAATGATTTTAATCAAGGACAAAATTTCGAATGAATATTTTCACCAAATCGTAATGACAGCACAATGTAATGTCTATGGAAGTTTCTAAAAGGCTTCTAAAAAGCTTTGTACAACACGGTGTTCAATACAACTCGGTTTGCGTGCGTTGTCAATGCAAAAACAGTGGTTGATCCTAATAACGCGATTTACTGCGGGGAGCTGAAATGAGGCCACGCAAGTTCGTCGGCGATATTTTTGCACTGAAACTTCGAATCGAAAAGGGAACAACGGCATTTGATAGAGCTGGATTTTCTCAATCACGTAGGTCAGGTTTTTTACGTGAATTTCAGTGTTAAATATTCTTATCAAGCATATAAACATTAGGCTCGATGAGTAGTAGGTCCAACCCTACACTCATTCCCGACAGGAAACTCCCTTGGCCTTAATTATCTATTAGCCCCCTCCAAAAATCCATCCAAAATCCCAAATTTCACTGTCAAAAGTGCAGACTCGGCGAGACTTTGCAAAAGCGTACACGGATTGAGCCCACTAATAAGAGTATGGTTTGCCGAAAAGCGCTAGAAATTGAGAAATATGCCGTTTTCTTGCGGGATTTTTTGCTTATCCCTAGCGTCGAGTGTGATGGTGTCCTAAAAAACGCAACAGAAATAAAAAATTTCCATATGTCTGATGCAGCGTCTCAATGTACAAGGGTTGAATGCAAGTGCCGATTCCCCAGTATTCGGTCACCAACCCCAAAGGGCACCGCAACGTCTCATATGCAATTTGGCACCAACAAGGTAATGCGCGGCGCGTTTTTCAGCTGTCTTGAACACGCATTGACTTTGAACGCGCATACCGCTTGACCGAATATATACTGCGCGGTGACCGTATTCTGGGGAATTTTCAAGGTGATATATTTTGGGATTTTGTGAAATTCTGTGTGATATTTAACAAAATGAAAATTGAGATTAAAGAAATTTGATGTATTTTCACATACATTGTGCATAGCTGTAGATATGATGTAAGTTTGAAAAATATTTCAGAAAAGCTTAAATGACCGAATACTGGGGGCTCTACCCTAGGTCTAGAGTATCTAGAGACTAGAGTCTAGATCTGATATATAACCCGACCATGACCAGCTCTGCCTCAAAAGATCTAGGAACTAGATTCTAAATCTTGCAAAGACTAACCATGCAGACAGTGCAACTGTGCAATTCCGCTGACTAGATGCAATGGTTCAGTGTGTGGCCATTAACTATTAAAAGCCTTTTTAGCTGTTCTTTACAGGAATCTAGTAAATAGGTTCCCATATCCTAGATCTAAATTTACCAGGAGTGCCTTCGTGGCTTACATTGTAGATTCATATTAACATGAGTGGAGCTAATTGTTAATTTGTGTTTTAATAGATATGCTGCTCAGATTTTTTTTTTTAAAATTGATAGAAAGATTTATGGAATAGAGTTTATTCTATCAATATCTGTTTTCTTTTTGTATGAAAACTGCATGTATCACATTCACAGTATTATTTGCCCTTTCTCCAATATGTAACTTTAATTTACTTCTAGTGTGAGCTTGTATTGCTGTAGGCCTAGAAAAACTAGATCTAGATCTAGAAAACCTACTTTTAAAAATCGTATAAAGATGTACACTAAGTGATCAAGGTTGATCTCTAGACTATTCAATTCGCTGACCCCATTCAGGTGCATCTTTTTTTTTTGCGTAAAAAAATCATTGTTTGATGGCACATGTAGTTGACCTTGGAAAGGGGTTACATGTACCGCTCGCTTCACTGCTTTCAGACAGGTGGATTACCAACCTGTCTGTTCTCTGTTGACCTGCAAAAAGAATGTAATTTGGGGGCATTGAAGGTGCTCAGAGAATTGCGGGAGGAACGGGTTAAAGGAGGCATTCTATATCACTGGCATCTGCTGCATGGTATTAAGGCAGAGCTAGTGTGTGTGACCATTGTAGGTCCATGGTGTGACAGGGAAATATGAACTATTAATTGGTCTATGTAATGTTTTATCCACACATGACTTCAAAAGTGCCATGATTATGAGGTGTATGAATATTGAGATGGGCACTTCTTGAAATGGAAGTAAATCTATGACATCATAAAGCCAAGGTCATATTTGATGCTGCATGTCACCATGAAGAACCCAGGAACATGTCTGGAGATTATCAGAGAGTTGCCAGTGAACTGTGATTTCAAGATTTATAAAACTTTGTGTTCTTCTTTGGGCAAAATCTGGAAGTAGGCCCCACTGCAGTGCGCATGCATGATCCATGCATTAGCAAGCAAGATTAGGTTAGGTTTAGGGTTGAGGTTGGTTTAGGGTTGTATTTATGGTTGAATTATTTGAGGTACACTAAGGAAGTTTTTCCAAGAATAAAAGAGAGAAAGAAAAGAAAAAACACAGGAATAAAAAGGAAGGAAGAAGTGAAGATTCTATCTGTTGAAATGGGCTCTCCGCTGTATCAATCATGCATCAATTATGCCGTTTTGTAGAGCCACACAGTGGGGATGAACTCACAAGTATAATAGGAAAGCTGCTAAAGTGCTATAGTATTTGTACAGACAGGCAGTGGTGGGGCCCATTTCACGAGTATGCCCATCTTTGATGCACTGGTCTTGTGTAAAGGCTGTGATATCATATGAAATGATAAAATTCTCTTGTCTTCATCTCTCCTCCTTACTACCTCCCTCTCACTAAATCTAGTTTTGTGTATCTCTCGCTCCCATTCTTCTTCACTCAAGTGCATTTTTTTCTTTTACAGGAGTAACAAAGGTTGTTGACCTTTGCGCAGCACCTGGAAGCTGGAGCCAAGTTCTTAGTAGGAAGATGAGGTATGTACAGTGTCTCATTCAAAAGGTAGAATGACACGGTACTGTAAAAGTGGCAATTTTCATGGTGTAGACATTTTTGTGCATTTCGTCCAGCCAGAAGCTAGTGTGAAAATAGAAGCACACGAATATTTTTTTTTTGCATGCTGTATGTTCCAGTGATTAATTGTCCTGATTCCGCAGAATTATAAACATACGCGGAATTATTAACATGCATTATAAACATATAAACTAGACAGTTTTGAAATGTACTTGATCTGTAGTTGTTGAGCCTTTTATGAAATCCTTCATCATGGGAAATCAGGATTTAACACATCTTGGTGGAAAAGAATACAAATTTTATTCAGTGAGTGTAGTGAGGTTCCTGGACAAGGAAGTTTTGAGGTATTGAAAAAATGTGTGTGATCATGTTACCAGTGTTAGACATGATACTGCATTGTCAATTGTTTAATTATATCTAGAGAGCCTTGAGCATCAATAAGGACTCGGTGTCATTGCTGTTTTTGTTTAACTGTGTTTTATTATACCCCCGCCACACATAGTGTGAAGGGGTATATAGGAATCACCGTGATGTTGGTCGGGCAGTCGGGTGGGCGGGCGGTCGGTCGGTCGGTCGGTCGGTCTGTTGCAAAATCTTGCATCGCGAATTCCTCCTACAGTTTTGAAGCAATTTGAATGAAACTTAGGGTAAATGATGATATTGAGGTATAGATGTGCAAGACATGTTTTTTGTGTTTGCCGGACAATGCGTTGCCATAGTAACCATAATTTTACCAAAACCTTGTGGATTGAATAACTTCCATAGTATTTAAGCAATCAATTTCAAAATTGGTATCTATGATGATCTATAGGTTTAGTTATGCAAGACACTCGTTGTGTTTGTACTTGACAAAGCGTTGCCATGGTAACCGCATGTTTTCTTCAAAATCTTGTGGAGTGAACAACTTCCACAGTTTTGAAGCAATTGAAATCAAATTTGGTAGGCATTATGGCCTTGAGGCATAAATGTGGAACACATAATTTTTGTGTTTGTCAGACAGAGCGTTGCCATGGTAACCATAATTTTACCAAAACCTTGTGGATTGAATAACTTCCACATCATTCAAGCAATTAAAGGACAAGTTCACCTTCATAAACATAAGGATTGAGAGAATGTAGCAATATTAGTAGAACACATCATTGAAAGTTTGAGGAAAATCAGACGATCCGTTCAAAAGTTATGAATTTTTGAAGTTTTTGTGCAGTACCCGCTGGATGAGAAGACTACTGCAGTGTATGAATAACTTAGATGTCACATGCGTACAACAATATAAGGAAAATATAAAGAGAATTTCACAAAATTCCATCTTTTGAAAAAAGTACACATTCCCCTGACTCGTTACCGACAAATGTTATGGGTAATATTATTCCCCCTGCCTTTAGAAAGAGGCAAGTCAATGAAGGTGAACTTGTCCTTTAAGGTCAAATTTAGTATGTATGATGATCGGGAGGTGTAGTTATGCAAGACACCAATGTGTTAATATAAGAAAAATGTGTTGCCATGGTACCCACTCATTTTTGTATCAAATTGAACCACTTAATCTATGAAATTGAAATTTGGTGTGTATGATGCTCTTTAAGTGTAGTTTTCCAAAATGTCCTTTGTATTTGTATCGGACAATGCGTTGCCATGGTAACCGCATGTTTGCTTTTTTTAAATCCTCAGTTTTCAAGCAATTGAAACCAAATTTGGTAGGCATTATGGCCCTGAGGTATAGATGTGGAACACATAATTTTTGTGTTTGTCACACAAACCATTGCCATGGTAACCACAATTTTGCCAAAACCTTGCAGATCGAATAACTTTTCCATCATTCAAGCAATTAAAGTCAAATTTAGTATGTATCATGATCTAGAAGTGTAGTTTTGCAAGACACCAATGTGTTAGTTGAAGGAAAATGTGTTGCCATGGTAATGACTCATTTTTGTATCAAAATAAACCATTCAAGCTGTGAAGGTCAAATTTGGTGTGTATGATGGTCTTTACAGTACAAGTGTAGTGATGCTGGTGGAAAGCAAGTTTCCATTTGCTGTAAGTTTTATACTCAGTGTCAACTCTGTAATTGTACAGTAAACTAAAATTATTCTGTTTTCAATTCGACAAGTGCACAAACTTGGTATTAACGTCATTGCCCTCATGACATCACATATTATTAAGCAACACTAGGGGCGGGGGTATTAATCTCCTTCAGTGATAATTCTAGTTTGTTTTATTTTTTTTTTCTTCATATTTCTGCAGAGGAAAAGATGGGTCATTCGATGGAACCAAGATAGTAGCAGTTGACCTGCAAGCAATGGCCCCACTTCCTGGAGTTATCCAGATTCAAGGAGATATCACAAAGGTATCTATGGCAACCGACAAGCTAGCCTTCTCTAGATCTGCTTCTTCAGTGTGTTCCATTTTTGGACCTCAATGGGGTTTTCTTTGATCGCAAAGCTGCAGTGTCATTTCTGATGCTAGATGTAGCAAGATGCTTCAAACCAACTTGTGCAAATGAAATTCATATTGGGGAATGTAATATGATTGAGCACCACAAGAGTTAAAATTTGAAAGATAGGAAAGAAAGGAGTTTGGCCTGTAAGAAAATTGTGAAGGTAATAACATTTCTACGTCATATTTTGTGTAAGTGTTTTGAAAAAAAAAAAAGAAATAATCATTGGGGTGCCTTCTTTCCTCATTCTTTGATGACCAAAAAGCCTAAAAGAGCATGGTTGTATTTGCTGTAAGTATGTTAGCTTCAGTATACTCTAAAGTATTTTTCTTTTTCTTTTCTGTGTTTGTCCCATGTTAAACGAGGTGTTCTCAGTAATCTATCTTTTTGTAAAATGTCAAAAAAGAAAGGAAATAAAAAACACCACACTGTCGTGTACGTTTGAAATGAGAAATCAGGTTAATGGGCTATTTGTTCAAGACCTCAAAGATTGTGCAATACAGTGCACTCCTGTTACAGTGAAATTTTGTTACAACAAAGTACAAATTCTGGTTCAAGAATTATCTATTATATATATATATATATATATATATATATATATATATATATATATATATGTATATATATATATATATATATATTTGCATACTTTATTTTTTGTGCTATAATGAAATTTTGATGTAACAAAAGAAATTTGCCAATCTAGAGGATTTTGGTATAGTGGGAGTTGCCTGTACTCTGTCCCCGCCTGACCGTACTCACAATGTAGGTGACCACCAGCCATCACTGTCAAAATAATTCTTCCAATTTCAACTGTTGTGCATTGGAGTTCACTATAATGGTTGCAGCAGCTGTGTCATATGTGTCAGGGGCCTTTTTTTTCACTGTCCTGTGTTTTGTGAGTTTAAAAAGTAGATTTTTCAATGAGAACATTTCCTTTTCTCCTGATTTCAGGAATCCACTGCACGTGAGATCATCACCCACTTTGAAGGAGAAAAGGCAGACTTGGTAGTCTGTGATGGAGCTCCAGATGGTGAGATTAACAAGGGATTAGCAGGGGATTAATATGGTTGGCTGACAGATTAGCAAAAATACACAACAAAGAAATTAGCAGAACTAGATGAATGCCTCTTGTCAGATAAGGGGAGCATGATCAGTTGTGAAAACACAATCAAGAGAAAAATGATGGAAAGTCATCCCATATAATTGTATTGAAATTTCATTGATCAAAGGGATTGTATAGTTTTGATTGAGACCTAATTTCAGATTTCTAATAGTTTTTGGTGAGATAATGAAAAACCTCTTATGAAATATAAAAGAGCAAGTAATTCCATTAGGAATTTAACATTTATTTAATGAAAATTGGTTTTGAAATGGCTGAGATATCCAAAACCGAGTGATTCTAATAAAGTGTGGGACCCACCTTTTATCACAATTGCTTTGTTTTACTTTGTTTTTGGATGTTTCAGTCATTCCAAACCCGATTTTCGTCTAATAGACTTTGAATTCCTCATAAAATGGTGTGCTCTGTACTATTTCATAAGTGTTTTTTTTGGTATCTCGCAAAAAGTTTAAAGCCCAATTCTCATCCCCACCAATACTGTACCATCCCTTTAAGAATATGAAGAGGTGGCTGTCCAGAAACTTCAAGAAAAAAATATAGATATACAAAATGTACATATATCCTCATAAAAGATTAACCATTGATTGGAAACAATGACAACCAAACAGTCTTTCTACAGTGTGTTTAGACCATTGATTGGATTACTTTTCAATTTCTCTCTTTGAGATGGCATGATTACACAACTGTACAGTATTGATAAGGATTTAGAGTGCTGTAAGCCATGAATGGAAATCATGTTTGTTTTTTATTTTTTCCAAAGAAGTACACAGTGCATACAATGCAAAGGTGATCAAAAGTTGGCAAAAATGAGCAAGAGCTTGTAATTGAGGGTATCGCCCATACGTAGGTGCCGTGCGCAGAGCAGCATTTAGATGCATTATGGAGTAGCTCGGGTGGCAAACTAGCCCCGGTTTTGGCTGCACATGCACTTACAACACGCTGTGTCTTTATAAAGAGGTATTTTTTGTTGAATATTTCTTCGCTTTCCATCATGTGACCAGCACATTGAAGCCTTGTAGTAGTGAACCATGACTCTAGTGACTGCAAATCAGTAAAGCTTGATAGACACTTTCAACTCCTTTAAGCTGAATTATAGCCAAGAAAAAAAGGGCTAACAACGGAACAGCAGAGAAAGAACTCCATTGAATCATATGGGAACTGCGACTCACGTTTGACAACCGGAAGCGAACAATGGACCGAGGAATCCCACAGAGTTCTTTAGCGTGTGCAGTTTTTCACGTCATTGGCTATAGCGAGAATTGTCTGTTAGTTGCCAAACGTTTGTGTAACTAGTATCAAGTGATCCTTTATGGCTTTCATATAAAAGAACCTTTGAGGATTTGATAATCATTTCATTCATCCAGATCGCATATGGTGATGTTATAACTCTTATGTACAATCAAATCATTTCTTGGTAAACCATCATTTGTTGTATTAACATCTTGGAGTAAGTACTGTATGTACAATAGATATACCTTGTCACTCACCTTGAGGTTTACTGTACACTTGAAATCAATAAGGTTATATTCTGTTATAAAGCAAAATTATAAAGAAATATTGTGGCTGATGATAGTGACAGGATTATAAAATGGAATTCACCTGTATATCTTTTCTTCATCCTAGTGACTGGTCTGCATGACATTGATGAGTACATCCAAGCTCAGCTTCTCCTTGCTGTAAGTCTTCCTAGTAGATACTGAATACCCCCCCCCCTCCCCCCCCCCCCCCATCATAATGTGGATCCAATGCTTCTTTCAGTAGAAGTATTTCCATCTTTATTAGAGCGTGTTTTTGTATATTTTATGCCATGTAGGATTTACAAAGTATCAACAAAGCTGTTAGTGTGTGCTATTAAAATCGTAACAAAATATTCCGAAGATGCAGTGCACCATTATAACAAACACAGTTATAACAAATTTCTGGTTATAACGAGGTGAAATTAAGACCACAACATTATCCGCTCCATGTTTTTTAGTTGTTTGCTTTGTTTGGTTATAACAAAATTTTGATATAAGGAAAGAAAACTGCTGGGGCCCAAGGACTTTGTTAGATCAGGAGTCCACTGTATTGACAAGTGAGAGCAAGCTTGCAACCTCTCAGTTCATGTTGTGTGCATAGTTGTGTAAGGGTAGTCACAGCCCCATCATTCAACTCTGAGACTGACCTCCAGTCAGGAATGGTACCATGAATTGTGCTACCATGTCATCAATTAAAGGAAACCAAAACCCAAACAGAAATGTGGATTGAGTGAGAGCAGCAACATTAGTAGAACGCATCAGTGAAAGTTTGAGGAAAATCAGGCAATCAATGCAAAAGTTATGAATTTTTAAAGTTTTGGTGTTTGAACCTGCTGGATGAGGAGACTACTAGAGGTTATGATGTCATGTGTGGAGAACAATATAAAGAAAATGTAACTTTGGGAATTCCACAAAAATTCACTTTTCTAGCATAATGAAAGAGCACTTGACTACCGGCTTTCAGAAAGCAGGGGGAATAATTGCTACCCTTGTAGAATTCCCTTTATATTTTCCTTACTAGTATATTGTTCACACATGCAGCATTTTTCATAGAATACATCAGCAAAGTTTTGATGAAAAGAGAATCGTTTGTTCAAAAGTTATTGTTGCCACCATCGCTGGATGAGAAGACTGCAAAATTACTACAATGATATAAAGAAAATATGAAAAAAGTCAGCATATTTTTGTTTTTCTAGCATAATGAGAGAGAACTTCACTCATAGATACCTTTGTTCAGAAAACAGGAGGAATACTCATAGCATTGCCTCTAAACATATGTTAGTATTTAACAAGTCCAGGAAATATGTACTTTCCAAAAAAACATAAATTTTGTGGTTTTTTTGTTTTGTTGTTTGGTGTGTATCATTTTCCTCCTTTGACATTACAAACTATTGTCATCTCCTTCTCCAGTGATGGTTATACCAAATAGAATTCGTAACTTCTGAATGAATTATTCAATTTTCCTCAAACTTTGCTGATGTGTTCTACCAATATTGCTGCTTTCACTCAGTCCACATGTACATTTGGCTTTTATTCCCCGTAAAGGTTAGATTTGTCTTGAGTCCCAGATATCAGGCAGCCTGTTGCATTGCATGTTTTGTTTTCTTTTCTTTTCTTTTTGCATTTCTGTGTGTGTTGTTGTTTTTTTTACATGATGTGAATGGAAATGTAGTGTAGTGAGCAAAGATTTGTGGGACAGATGCGGTTGAACACAAACATCGTATTTATCCAAGTACCATTTTTGTCTCCTGTGTCTTTCGATATTTTCAGGCGCTAAACATCACCACACATGTATTGAAGCCCGGTGGGACATTTGTTGCCAAGGTAATGTCCATCATTTCATGAACTATAACCAAAGCAATGCCCTGACTTCACAAAATCAATTAATGTTGAAGAATTGCTGTTTAGGAGGAGTAAGCATGTCTTCAGGCTTACCAATCTAGTGAAGCATAGTATACCGGTAATGCAGTTCAACGCAATCTAATTTGTCCAAAGCCCATATCATTCTCTGTATTCATAATGCAACAAAACATGGCAGGGGCATAATGCAGCATAATATCAATATTTGCAAGGGTCACTTTCATTGCTTTCTGCAAAGTGCTTGCATATGATTAGTTACATCCTGACATTGGTAGATGCTTCTATAAACAGTGTGAACAATGAGATGAAAGATTTTATGTATCAAGCAGATTTGGCTTTGCTCCTAATACGAAAATGAGCTCAGACTACTGTATCATCCATTGGAAACTCAGTATATCATTTACAACAAGCAACATCTTCTGTAAGCATGATGCATCTGCATAAATCTGTTTTATATGTTTCTTACTGAAAGTACCTGGTGCTTTTTTTTTTTAAATGTACGGTAAACCTTGCATGTCATCAGCAGAAATTTGACTCTAGTGTGAAAGAGTATATTTCTCAGATGTATAGTCTACTCCCATTACAATGAAAGCAGTTAGACCGAAACTCTTATTACAAAAAAGTGGAAATTCAGATCCCCAAATTATTATCTACAATGTACATGTCTGTATACACATGTATACTTTTTGTTGGACTATAATAAAATATGTTGTATTGATAGTGAAAGAAAACTGCTGGTCCAGAGAGTTTTGTTCTAATGGGAGTCGCCTGTATCATATCTTGCCGTTGACAAACAAAATGTTGTCCAAAAGTAACGGTTGTTTAGCAGTGATTCTGACTCTGCTCATGTATCTTTTGTGCAGATATTTCGAGGAAAAGATGTGACCTTACTGTATGCTCAACTCAAGATTTTCTTCCCCCAAGTCACCATCTCAAAGCCTCGCAGCAGTCGAAATTCTAGCATAGGTAAGTGGCCAGCACCTCGATTTAGTCTGTCGCTCTCTCTCTGTCCTCATGTCTGTGTACATCTATGTCTGTTTGGTAATGTTGATTACATTACTGTTACATGAACATTGAGTTTTTATGCCTCCGCCACGAAGTGGTGCCGGAGGCATTATGTTTTCGGGTTGTCCGTCCGTCCGTCCGTCCTTCCGTCCGTAATGAATTTTGTGGACAGGGTAACTATCAAAACCTTTTGAGGTATCCTAATGAAACTTGGCATGTATGTGTATCAAGGGGTGAAGTTGTGCCTATCAACTTTAGGGTGCACATGCTCAAGGTCAAAGGTCAAAAGGTCAAGGTCAAATACATAAAATTTCACTATTTCCACCATATCTATGCAATGCCTGAAGATATTTTCTTGAAACTTAGTGTATATATGTATTACCCAATTAAGATTCTCTGGTGAAAGTTTGGGTTATGAGGTCAAAGGTCAAAAGGTCAAGTAAAAATATCAAAACTTCACCTTTTTTTTCTCTGTACCTTGGAAATTGTTCATGGTATCTTCACGGAACAAAGCATATATACAGTACTGCCTGGCAGTGATTATCTAGAGAATCTAGGGTTCATGGGGTCAAAGGTCAGGGGTCAAAGGTCAAGGGCAATGCTTCAAAATTTTACTATTTCCCTCATGTTTATGCAATGCCAGCAGGATTTTTTTTTTTTTACACTTGATGTATGCATGTATAACCGAACAGAGATTCTCTGGAAAGTTTTTTTTTTCTTTTGTTTTGCCTCAAAGGTCAAAAGGTCAAATCTCAAGTGAAAGTGCTGAACTAATTTTTTCCTCCATATCTCGGAAGTGGCTCAAGTTATCTTGAAACGTGCTACATATTTATGCATGTTCTTATGAATTCTTATGAATTTTAGGGTCAAAGGCCAGATGAAAATCGTAACAATTTACTATTTGATACAGAAATTGCAATTTTTCTCCATACCTTGAAAATTACTCAATGCATAAACGTGTGAATGGGTCAAAGTCAAGTTAAAATCCTTAAAGGACAAGTTCACCTTCATAAACATAAGGATTGAGAAAATGCAACAATATTAGTAGAACACATCAGTGAAAGTTTGAGGAAAATTGCACAGTCGATGCAAAAGTTATGAATTTTTTAAATTTTTGTGTTGGAACCGCTGGATGAGGAGACTACTACAGCTTGTGAGTCATATGCGTACAACAGTATAAAGAAAATGTAAAAGAAAATTCAAACATATTTTCACTTTTTTGGCATAATAAAAGTGCACTTGACTTGCCTCTTTCTAAAGGCAGGGGGAATAATATTACCCATAACATTTGTCGGTAACGATTCAGGGGAATGTGTACTTTTTTCAAAAGATGGAATTTTGTGAAATTCTCTTTATATTTTCCTTATATTGTTGTACGCATGTGACATCTAAGTTATTCATACACTGCAGTAGTCTTCTCATCCAGCGGGTACTGCACAAAAACTTCAAAAATTCATAACTTTTGAACGGATTGTCTGATTTTCCTCAAACTTTCAATGATGTGTTCTACTAATATTGCTACATTCTCTCAATCCTTATGTTTATGAAGGTGAACTTGTCCTTTAAATCCCAAATACATGCTCTCCTATTCATCCAATTAAACCTACAACTCTATAGGTCAAGGAAGGTGAACATTCAACACATTTGTGCCCAACTTGTCATTTTAATATATTGCCAATTTTGTGAAAATGTAATCACACGTTGTCCACATGTACTATCTATACCTATTAGGAGAATTATGCATTATGGCGGAGGCATACCAGTCGCCATAGCGACATTTCTAGTGTAATATTTGGTTTATAATTATACACGCAAAGTTAATATTTGATGGTATTATGCATTTCTAAGAACTGATTATGATGATGGTTATTATTATCAATATTATTGTTTTTATTATTATTATTATTATTATTATTATTATTATTATTATTATTATTATTATTATTATTATTGTTGTTAAGTTAGGTGTGCGTCTGTGTGCATGATGTTTGTATTTTGGTGTGTATGACTGTATGTGAGCATGTGTTTACATTATATATATTTCCATCTCTTTCTCCCTCTCCAGCTGTGTTTGAGCGTTCAAAAGCAGCCAAACCAAACTAAACCAAACCAAACCAAACCGTTCATGTACCTTCAATCTTTTGCAGCTGTGTTGATGAACACACTATATTGTAATTGATCTTTATCATACAGATACTCTAATGAGTAGAATCATAAATGAGTGCTCATTACAAAAACCATTGATTTAGAATAATGTATCATAATCCATATTATTAGTCTTGTAATAAGAGGAAAATTTACCCAGAAATTTGAAAAGGAGTTACACTGAGCATCTCTTGTGTGAAATGCAGAGGCCTTTGTCGTGTGCCAGAACTACGCACCACCTGTTGGCTACATACCCAACATGTCAAACCCTCTCCTGGATCAGAAATATGGTAAGTGTGGAAATATATCATGGAAATTTTTCTTCAAGCTTTTATGACTGTGTCTTGAAAGAAGGCTGTTTCCAAAATGATCAGCATGAACATTTTACCATTGTCAAAGTACTCAGGATCAAACATTGTCAAAATATCCTTCCTGGAAATCAAAACTAGTTCATGAATGTTGTTCCGAAATTCAGATTTTGCGAATGAAAAAAAAAAAGAGATGCAGGTTTTCAGATATTTATGTCAAGCAAGTTGTAGAAATTGTGGATGGGTCTGGTCAATATTGTTTTTGACTACCTTTTTATATTGCTGATTTATGGGATCATATTATGTTAAAGGTACTGTTTACCATTGGTAGCAGTGATTTCAAACTGTTGGGAGTTATCAAATTTGATGCGTATGTGTAGGCCAGTTGTATCACAAAACATTCTACCATACACAAAATTTTGCAGTAAAGCCTAAAATATGAGGTCATATCACTATTTTTCTCTCACTACACCATAACTGTAGACAGTTAAGTCTAGAAATTTTTTTATTATAACTACTGTTCACATATTGTATATTTAACAATACTTAAAGGGATTGTATAGTTTTGGTTGAGACTTAACTTCTATTTTCTTACATATTTTGGTGATATAATGTGAAAAAAGTCTTGTGAAATATGAAAGAACATGTAATTCCAAGAGGAATTAAATGTTTATTTGATGAAAATTTGTTTTGAAATGGCTGAGATATCCAAAAGAGATTTTATTATGATCTCTTTGTTTTACTCTGTTTTTTAATGTCTCAGCTATTCCAAAGCCGATTGTCATCAAATAAACTTTGAATTCCTCTTTGAATGGTGTGCTCTATACAGACTATTTCATAAGTGGTGTCTTGGTATCTTGCAAAAAGTTAAAAGCCCAATCCTCATCTCCACCAACAGTATTCTATCCCTTTAAACGCATGTGGTCCCAGAGATTTAGTCAAATGTGTATGCGGGCGCACGGCACAAGTGCGTGTATGTGTATGCTATCGACTCCTCTTTAGTGCTTACGCTGTGGCCCACTTCCCTGAGTCCGAAGAAGTCCGATCCACTGTAGTCAGTGGTCCGATCAGAGTTTGGCTCATGATTCGGCTGAGTGGGGATGACAGCTTTAGCAAATGTCTTTTGTGATGTCATAATAAGAAGCACATATGCTCGCACCCTGGCATTACTACAGACTGCATGATGCGTAGAGAATACAACGGAGGCAACGTTACTTAGCAACACCTACTCGCTTTACTCTTGATGACAGCTCAACGTCGGCAATGTTCGTATCAATGCCAACAGTGATCGGCAGTTTCATCAACAGGGCCCTCTGCACTACCGGGACTATGCACCTTTAAAATTGATTATACTGATTGACCTCTTTACATTGGTTGTATCTATCCATAACTCACATTCTAGAACTATTTTGAAGCATTTTGTTTCATCTGCAAATGGTAAACAATGCCTTTAAAATTACAGTACACATCAAGCATTGTACCGTGGTGATTGTTTTGAACATTTTGTCTTTTGAATTGAATTGTTGCCCGTGCTTCAGATACCGATTTCAACAGCCTGGAAGGGCCCAACCGAGTCATCGTTCCTTTCTTGGCCTGCGGTGACCTCAGTGCGTATGACTCGGACAGGACCTACCCCTTGGAGGTGAGGATGCCAACTTGCGATGTCGCCACGTCGCAAGCGACAAAAGAGTTATGTGATTGAAATTGATTACCTCCATTACCACCGCATTGCCCTTCATCGACGTAAATCAGCACCTGTTATTCAGCGTTTTCGTAATAGCCAAGATAGAAATTGTGGGCATACATACTCGGGTCGGACTTGAACCAGCAACCTCCTCATTGCTGGAAAAGTGTCATATTCACTAGAGTAACAATCTTCTGCCTGATAGCCAGTGTGTGCTAATGATTTTTTATCATGGCTCCTCCTAATTGGTGTGTATATTAGGCTGATGAAGAGAAATTTGCCAATCAGTTACAGTGATATGATGCCAGGATGATTTTCCTTCTGTCCCCTCATAATCCTGTATATGCCAGTGTTTCATGTATTGACAATTGGAATTAATCTGACATTACAACTTCTATGACAAGATGCCAGATACATGGATGAAATTCAATCAATCCCTGATAAAGGACATGCAATGACAGTGGAATATACCACAGACTGGTTTCTTATGAATTGTCGATGTAAAGCTCAAGTTCAAAGAAAAACATAGGAAGCGAAGTAAGTGACATGCTTTTCACCATTAGCTTGCAGCTAGTAAAAGAGAAATTAAGTTTTTTTTTGAGGGAGATGAGGTAAATCATACACTCTAGAGCAAGGGATGAAGGACTAATGATCTGATAATCATTGTTGCTGTGATGTCCAATGTGCCGAGTTAAAGGATACTTCAGACCTGATCTGTTGATGCCATATGTTACTGTCACCTTTGCAGATGAGGAACAGTATGGTAGAGTACAGCACCAAAGAAAGTGATTAAATTGAGTAAGCAACACAGATTCTGAAAGTGATATAAGGGACAGTAGAAATGCCTAGGCGCATTGACATTTGCAGTGAAATCATTTTTCTTCCATCTGAAAACCTTTGTCTTCTCCCATTTTCCTAATTTTTTTTTTTTTTTTGGTAGCCTCCATATTGCTCATCCCTGTTTGTTTGCTTTTTTCTTCTTCTCACCACAGCTCAAGCCTGGAGAAGGATACACGTACCACCCACCAACTCAGGGACCCATCAACCCTCCCTACCAGGTTGCTTGCGCCATGAAAAAGAGAGATCAGCTTGCCAAGCCAGTGTCTTCCAGTGCCAGGATACGAGAGCCTTCGTGGGTGAGCAGGATGGGAGAAGAGGCAAGTAGGGCAGCGGATGCCGGGGCCACTGGGGGTCCCGGAGCGTCTGGTGGAAGGCCTTCAAGTGAGTTTGATGATGTGCTCCGAGCAGGTGCAAAGCAGCAGCGATTGGATCTTCTGGGTGCCTGTGGCTCAAGGGGTGGCATGCTTCCAGGATCGCTGTCTGGAGGGGAGATGGCGCACGGGGAGCGGGCCCCAGACGTGCTGGACATAAGGAGGGGCGTGCCCACAAGGAACGTTGAGAGTGGGGAGGAAGAGGGCCAACATACAGTGCTTGAGGTCCGAGGAATGTTTCCTCCCGATTTAATAGGCGGGGCAGCGCAGGAGGGCAACATCGATGGTGGAGGAGAGCAAGGGAGTCAACGAGACGTTGAGGTGCTGGAGGAGGAGGAGGAGGAGGAGAATGGTTTGGAAGGGGCTGTGGGAGGATTGGTAGGAGCAGTAGGGGGCATTGGCATGGAGCAGGAGGACAGGGGAGAGGGAGAGGTGGAAGAGGTTGTGATGCAACCGGCAGCAAGAGGTGATGATGGTGAAACCGGTAGGAGACTCGTGGGTGCAGGAGGACAGGTGATGATGGATGGGGCTAATATTGGACGGGTGCAGATTGAAGCTGTGGAAGGTGCCATGGGTGGTGTTGACACCGGAGTACCAGTGGATGTTGTCCAGCCGACTGCTCGAGGTGATGCGTACCCACTTGATGTACTGGGTGGCATAGGCGGCCTCAGCAATGCAGACGTCTTGGTTCCCAGAGGGACTGATCCGCAGTGTCGGCCAGCGGGGGATGTTGGACAGCAAGGGGCCCAGCAAATGGGGCTCGACGTCGTTGAGTTTGCTGGGGGAGTTGGCTCGAATTCGCCCACCAGCCCTGTGAATCACGGAACCGGGAGTGCACAGGGTGTCCCCTCAGACGAAGCTCCCTTTTCCAACACAAGGACACTCGCAGGAGCTAGTCGAAGGGCGCCCCCTCCTGATGTGGCTGGTATCGAATCAGGCATTGTTGGAAGACTCGATAGTTTGCATGTACAAGAAGAGGAAGAGGACACAGGAGAGGATTGGGTGTAGTGATGTGGTATTCCATGGTACATTCATGTTCCTTTTTTGCATTTCAGAAAACTACCTATGGATAGTTTCAATAATTATGTAGTGCTCCATTGTCACATGCATACAATTTGTTAGATTCCCAATACGTAATGTATGTATCGTAAAAACATCATGTATAGTTCAGGGATATTCACTGGTATGTAAAAAGCTGACTTAGGTCTTAACTCTCATCCATCTTTACGTACCACACACAATCATTACATCTTCCTCAACTCTGGTGAAGATGTTGGCATTGTGAAAAAAAAAAAGGAGAAGAAATAGAATAAAAAGATGAAAGTGTTCATGACCCCTGTGCCTCAGTGGGATATTGTTCAAATCACAACTTATTTCAGATGTTTTGCTTTCCTTTATATCTATTGCAAGGAACCATGCTAATTTTGATGTTTTCAGCTTTTTTGTTAAAAGTTGTGAAAATTTCTGGAACTTGTGCAATCCATGGACATTAGACTTAGCCTGACAGTGTTAAAGTGTGATCAATTTTCCAGTCACCCTCTATCATGGTGGTATACAAGCATCTGTATTAAAGTTGCCTAGATTTTTGCTTTTATTGTTTTATTTTATTTCATTGATCATGTCAAATAGATACAGATTATAGCAAATAAGAATATGTATGTTCACATGTCAAAGTGAATGATTTGCCAGTGATTCAGGGCCTGATGCTACAAGTACTCTTAAAGTCGGACAATCCTAACCCCTAATGGTACGTTGTTTTGTAAACTCCTCCTCCGAACGAAATTTGTGTATACATGCAATACCACACTGCAGTGCTATATCCATAAACGTGCGGGACAATGCTGTCACTGAGACGTGTGTGTGTGTGTGTACGCATCATACACAAACATTGTGACTGCGACCTGCGATGATTGGAGGAGAGAGGCCAGAAGACGCGTGGCTCTTTTGGCCTCTCTTCATGCGCATGCGCACTGTGAGTGTGCTTCCATTTGGAAGCTCGCATGGCTCGGACAGCCATTTTGGGTCACATGATTTTGAGCTGCAGTGTGTTCGCTGACCAATATTGAGCCAGCGCTATTCTCATTCAGTGTCATGACATTTGATACAGAATGGGGGAGGCAGCGTGTTGCGTTCGTCTCCGTGCAGCACAAACCACTCGCCATGATTGTAAGGCTTTAATAGGCACCAAGGGTCATGCTAGGCATTACTTTTCAGCACATAGAAGGGACACTCATTTTCCATACAGGCCAGCTATTCTCATTTAGTCTTTTTGTGCACAGAGAAGAAAGTGAAGAGTTTGTTTGCAAAAACCGATGTCCATATTTGCCAAATGGAGATATTTGCGATTAAAGGTCAAGAAAAATAAAGAGAGTAATAAGAAATTTTTTGCTTCTTTTGACCATAACTTCCAAAAATGTACCTTTATGTGTAGTGACCAATATATCATTTAAAAGGTATTATTTTGTACTTTATGACAGAGACCATACTTCAAAATCTTCAAAAATGGACTTATCGGTTTTTGCGAACAAACTCTTCAAGTTTATCCAACCTTTTGTTCATAATTTAACAAATAGCTGTCATTAAATGAAGTGCTGGAGATGAATGAAATCTCAGTTTTTTACAAATAGAGGGTTACGGGATACGCTTTACATGCAGATTTTTATTCTTTTTTTCTCTGTTCATGATTATCCCACTTGTAGAGTGCGAGAAAATTGCATTTGAAGAATTGATGTGATCCTAATCGTAATAGCCCAGTGGGAACAGATATGGGTCTATAGTTGTCTGAATGAGTAATGATAAAATTACTGTAAAAGTGGAAGTTATTGCACAAGTGATTTTTCATGCTCGGCCAAGTCAGATGAATTTTTCATGTTTTCAATTCTGTGGAATTTAAACATCAAACTGTGTTTCATGTAATAATGGAAGTTTTTGTGCTTGTATTTTTTGCTTTGCACTAGCTTCTTGTTGGGCAAAATATGAAAAATCTCTGCACCATGAAAGATTTTCCCTTTTACAGTACTCTAATCCAGTATGTTATGTTGCTACCACAGTTACCATTCCTGTTAAGAATTCATCTGGAATTTGATCCGATTGCTATATAATCTCCCTGCTCACTGTCACGAGTCATCTGATATCTGGGCAATGTCATGACCTTGTTGGTTTGCTTACATGCAAATATGCTACAATTTACGATTTACTGTTGGAGATAATAAAATGCCATTTTCAGTCATGGAAATGACAGAGGTGCCAACGAAACAACAAACGCTTACTCTTGTGCCGTGAAACCAATGTCTCCTTTATCTTGCTCCGTACAGCTTTGTTGGTTTATTGCCACTTGGTCTACTATCAGATGGTCTACTTCCCAGTTCGTCAAACGCCACTACGGCTAGACCCACTTGTGTACTATCAATTTCGTCTATTGCCCGTTTGGTCTAATCCTTGGTCTAATGCCCAGTTTGGCTATTATATTGTTTTGTTTAATGACCAGATGGTCTGATTGCAATTTTGTCTCCTTGGATTTTTCCCATTTTGTTTTATAAACTGTGGGTATTAGATGAAATGGGCATAGCCCTTCTCAAGGTAGACCAACTGGTAATAAGGCTAAGTGGCAATTGGACTAAATGGTCATTAAACAAGTTGGTCGTAGACAAAATAGGATTAGATCATGTGGGTTGAGACTAAATGGCTATTGGACAAAGCGTGAGTAGACCAAGTGATAGATCACCACTTCATCATGAAGAGATTATGCAGGTGGAACTACAATAATTTAAATTCTTCCCCGTCCCACCCCTTTTTTTTTCAGTGTGTGTGTGTGTGGGGGGGGGGGGGGGGAAGCTGTCCAGCAATGGGCTCCAGGGCAGACACCATTGGAGTGTGCAGACCAGTGATCTCTATTTCCAAATATCTCATTGGCCCATTCATGCCTTACAAACGAGTGAATCCGCCACCCTGCCATCTTACCACACTCCCTCTGCAGTTGACTCCCATTAAAATAAGGTCCTTGGGGATTGGCAGTTTTCTTTCATTATATCGAAATTTTATTATAAACGAACAAATAAACAATAAAAATACATAGAGTGGATAATGTTGTGGCCTGAGTTTTTACTTCGTAGTTAGCGGAATGTCATTATATGCCTGTTCATTTTAACGGGAGTGCACTCTACTTGGATTTGCACGCATTTTTGAACAGAGGCTGTCATAAAGACTGCATGATTTTATGAGCTCTGTACAAACGTGTGGGTAATGTGCATGGTAAGATGGACACGCAGTGGCTTCAAAACAATATTGACCTATGAGATATCCAGATGTTTCCTATAGAAATCATTGGTGCAGACTGATACTGCTACATCCACATTCAGCCACAAGAGGGCACTCTTGCAATCCCTTCTTGTGAGAGCAAATTGGGACATTTCATCTTTTATCTTAGAGACACTTACACAAATACAATGCTGGATGATGTGAAGGGTAAAGGTAGAAAGTCAACCACCTTCATGGTGAAACAATTCTCATATTATACCTGCAGAAATGTGAAGGTTGTTTTTTTTTTCGTCTGAAATGTACACATATGCATGAAAAATGTGTGAAATAAAGCTTGTAATGATTTAATTTTATTCAGGTAATGATGAAAATGTGAAATATTAGCCAAAGCAATTGTCAGAAATACTACAATGTCAGAGCATGTCTGGTCATGGCTGCTGCATTAGTTTTTTTTTTTTTTTTTTTTTTTTTTGATTTAATATCAACGAACTGGGGCACAGCAGTATCCCTGGATTCAAGGCAGCATCAAGCATTATGCAGTAAGTTGGTAAATAGGATTGCTAGGATACGATTGTTCATCACGATGCAGGGGAGGATCCAGGAATTCTGTAAAGGGGGGCGCAGCGTATATTTTTGGTGCCACTTCTGGGTTCCATTTCATTTTTTTTTCTTTTTATTTCTTTTGTTAAAATAAAGGGGGGGGGGGGGGGCTTGTGCCAGTTGTGCCCTTGTCTGGATCCGCCACTGCAATGCTGTCCTCCCTAGTGCTAAATGGGAAGCCCTCCCCCTCCGTGCCCCTTTCCCTAGCCTTAGTACACTTTTCAGATTTACACAAAATTCTGAATTCTTCTGAGTGCACAAGACTTATCACTTAAATTCTGAAAACTCGAAAATTCCTTCGTGTACAAGGGGGATATCCCCTCCCCCCCCCCCCCCACTCTTTCCTCTCACTTGGGTTTGGTTGCCTTCATGATATTCAGTGTAAGAATAAATACAAGAAGTTTATTTAAGTGATACAATTTTATAGGCAAATTGTTTAATGATAATCGACATCAAAATGTATTGCTAACTTTAACAAGTGGGACTCTGTCAAGTAGATAAACACGCAAAAACATGCTTCAAATTGCACCATGTACAACATCAAAATGCAAAAAGTTCTCATCGTGGGAGGGGGACACCCCCTCCCACACCCTCCCCCATCACCCACTCGCTCCGCTCGGTCGGGTTCGGTCGCGTTCATGATAGTCAGTGTAAGAATTAATAGAGCCTACAAGAAGTTTATTTAAATAATACCATTTTAGAGCAAAATTGTTCAATGTAATCTACATCAAGATATACTGCTACCATAAAAAGTGGGACTGTTTCAAAAGACAAGAACAGAAAAGTCTTAATACTTGTAGAGTCTGATTTTCCGCCGAAAGTCGGCTGACAAGCAAAAAACAAACAAAAACAAGAACAAACAGTCTTCATATTTTTGCATGCCACTTCCGTCCCACTTTTATTATTTCATGCAAAAGAGTGGGGGATACAAACATTCGATCCCTCTAAAGTGTGTGTGTGTGTGCGGGGGGCACCAAGCTTCTCCCCGTGCAGGGCAACCGAGGACTCGTTTGCGCAGTTCTTGGGATCGCGCCCTCACTCGGCCTAACGCGTATAGTCGATAAAAAATGAACGAGACTAGGAGGGGGTACGTGGTCCCCTCCCACCATGATAACTTTTCTGCATTTTGATGTTGTAAATGGTGCCATTTGAGGAGTTGAGGAGGGAAGCGACATAGCGACATAGGGAAAATGTAAGGAAGGCAAATAGTGACATGTTAAAGGCTGCAGAGAGCTTGAAGTTGAAGTCGCACTATGGAGACGGAAGAAAAGGGGGACAGAGAGAGTGGTAAGGGAGAATATAGTGAAAATTTAAGTAAAATATTCGGACATGGCTTGGAGGAGAGAGATGACATGGAAGGGAGGGGGAGAGGGAGAAGTTTAAGGTTGGAAAATCATGGAGATCGGAGAGAGAAGTGGAGATTCATGAAACCAATCAGGAGAAGCGAAGTCTGTAAGCGATATGGACTATAATGGAACGCGAAATAAAAGACGACGAATGGAGAATAGGGAAGGGAAAGAAATGGTAAGTCGGGGGGGGGGGGGGTATGAGACTATGGGTAAAAAAAAAAACAATGGGAGGCGGGGGGGGGGGGGAAGAAAGCTGAAGGGCAGGTGGTAGAGAGGATCCTGGAACCTTCACCATGAAAACCTTCAAGCAGCATATAAAGCAGTCTTGTTATAGAATCATCACTCTTTTTGCCTATAGCTATGAATAAAAAGAAATATTAACTTTCTTATCTGCATTCTCATTCTCCTGCGTTTATGGATAAACGTGTAATGGTGTTGTAGGGACAACATTAACAATATTCCCCCTGAAATATGGCAGCTTAATTCCAAACTAACAGATGACCACAGAGAAAGGTAACCCCTGCTTGAAAGATCACAGTGTGAACATGGTGTCAAATTGTGAAATTTTAGCAGTGTGAACACAGTGTCCAACAATGTGCCTTATCATGTGCAGATGAACTATAATTAGATGAACTATATATAATCAGGTGAACTATAATAATATCATTTTGTCAACGTCCGTGTACATTGCAGTATAAAACTTTAACTCACTTGTTTTATCTACCACTAATACTGGCGACCAGTACCCGCTATTCCTATTCAACACTCGTTTGTTTGTTTGTTTTTAGTTGCAGGATTGTTCAGCCATGAGTTAGTTTTGAAGAGAAAAGAAAAAATAACAAGGTAAATACGACGTGAGAAAGGGGAGAAAATCCTATTTTGAGATTCAATTGCTATACAGTTTGAACAGAAGCTAAGTTACTTACCCCCGTTTTTTTAGTGTAACAGCAAATTGTATAGCTCACCTTCATAATAAGGTGATGCTGATTCAAGATCCTTGATGTCACGATTTTTTTTTTCTAACGTTGGTAGAATAACTTATCTAAACAGAAGACATAGAGAAAACAGACCTTGGAAATTTCGTCACACAAGACAGAATTCACAGTTTTTAATCCATTTTTTCTTTTAATTGTAAGAAGAGTTTTTCAGCCTTTGGTCGCTAAATAATTCATCATAATTGAATGCTCCCAAGCTGAAATAAAAAGATAAAACTTCCAACCACATAGATCTGAGTAAAGGTGTTTTCGGCGATTTGCAACGTGTTTGAAGGTCTTTTTCTTTTTACTTGTAAGACCAAAATAATGATAAAAAGCTAAAAAGGAAATTGTTTTCTGACCCTGCAATTCGGCGCCATCCTTGAGCACATTCTATCCATGTCTATCATTATTGAAATGTATGTAAAATAGGACAGTATGATGGTTTAATTTATAAGCAGGACAGGTAAACACATTGCCATGCACTGATTGGGTTGAAAGTACATGTACATGTAGTGGGAAACCTAGGGTGATTATTTAGGAGTAGGGTAGAGAATGTTAAGAACCCAATTATACATACGTACATACGAATTCACCTGCGTAGCCAGGATTTCATGTAGGGGGATGAGGGGAGGGGGTGGGGTGGGGGGTGGGGGCGGTTATTATGCGAGGAAACGAGCGAGGGGGAGGGGGAGGATGTGGAAGGGGATGTTCCCCCTCCCACCATGAGAACTTTTTGCATTTTGATGTTGTAAATGGTGCCAATTGAGGAGTTGAGGAGGGAAGCGACATAGCGACATAGGGAGAATGTATAAGGAAGGCAAATAGTGACAAGTTAAAGGCAGCAGAGAGCTTGAAGTTGAAGTCGCACTACAAATGTATTTAGTTGTGGAGACGGAAGAAAGGGGGGACAGAGAGAGTGGTAAGGGAGAATATAGTAAAAATTAAATAAAAGATTCGGACTTGGCTTGGAGAGATGAAATGGAAGGGAGGGGGGGAGAGAGAGAAGTTGAAAGTTGGAAAATCATGGAGATAGGAAAGAGAAGTGGAGATTCATGAAAAGAACAAGCAAGAGAAACAAAGTCTATGTCCCAAAGTTAAATGTCCCAGACCCCTTCACTTAAATCGTGCCAAAGATACCTAAATAGATGAAAGGAAAAATTAATTAAGAATCAACAATGCAGTTTGGCAAGAAACTGAATAGCTGCAGATATTGAGTATGAATTCCTCTACAAACTGCATTTTAGTTAGAAGATGAAAGCTTTTCTCATGGAATTTGAAGGGACTATATTCCATGGGGTGCATGTACAGAAAATAGGTGACTTTTTGAGTGAAAAGAGCTTGTAGTCTGGCTTTGCGGACCCTTGGACAGAATCTGAGCTGTTGAACCCGCATTGGAAATTTGATGGATGAAAGGGTATAATGTCACTTATGCAGGTTAGTGAAGATGAAATACCTCATTTCTCCCAGCTAGTGTTTTACATGAGAATGCTTTGAATTTTGAATTTTAGCACACGTCTCTGTGGGGAATTATTTACCCATGTGAGCCCTGTAAGCGATATGGACTCTGGAAGGTGAAATCAAACACAACGAATGGAGAAATGAATAGGGAAGGAGAGAATGTGTAAGTCAAGGGGGATAAGACTTAGGGTAAAAGAAAAAAAAATAAAGAGAGGGGGAGGGAGGAATGAAAGCTAAGTTAGTGAAGGGCAGGTGGTAGAGTGGATCCTGGAACTGGGATGCTGTGGAAGAAAATTAGAAATTAATAGTAAGAGATTATGTCCTGAAAATGTTTCCGTCGGAGACAGGAAAAGGAGGAGAATATCAAGTTAAGATGTAATCCTATAGGAGAAGAAGAACGAGGTATTAACCTGTGATATATAGTCATTCCAGATGGTCCTGAAAAGGACCGTTAGGTTGTAAGGAAACAAGAAATGAATAAAGTAAGGAAAAAATAAGTGGGCGAGGAGAACAGACTATCGTGAAAGAGAAGAAAGTGGAGTGAAAGTAACTGAGCGCGAGAGCTAAAGTTAAGATGGGGAGAGAGATCTAGATATAAGAATTTAACTGTGATCCTCGGATAACTTGACGTTTTGGGCAGATTGACGGTCCTTCGTCTGAAAGTGAGGCGTAACCTGTGAGGAGGCGAGCTAATGAATTAAGGATCCATCTAGCTCTTGTACTCAATTAATTTCACTGCACTTTCTTCTCTCTCTTTCACTATAGTTCGTTCTCCTCACTCACCTATCTTTTTCCTTCTTCTTTATTTCTTGCTTCCTTACAACCCAACGGTCCTTTTCAGAACCACCTGACTATTTTACAGTTTCTTCACAGACACTTAATACCTCGTTGTCAGTGGCGAATCCAGGGAGGACTGCAACCGGCGCACGCCCCCCCCTTATTTGTTGTTGAAACAATAGAAATAAAAAGAAAAAATGGGGGGGGGGTGCGTGCACCCCCCTTTAATTTTGTAAACGCGCCCCCTCTTTACGGAATCCCTGGATCCGCCCCTGGTTGTTCCTCTCCCTCAGTACTACACCGTAACTATTCTCTCCCTTTTCCTTTCTTCAACAGAAACATTTCAGGACATAACTCTAACCAGGGAGGTGGGTTTTCCTCTCACCTCCCTGCTCTAACTAACTCGTTCCACCGCATTCCAGTTCCAGGATCCACTCAACCACCTGCCCTTCACTTAATACTTAGACCTAGCCTTCATTCCTTCCTTTCCTACCTGCTTTATTTCTCCATTCATCGTTTTTTTTTTTTTTTTTTGATTTCGCGTTCCGTAGTCCACATCTTTCACGGACTTTGTTTCTCGATCCCGATTGGTTTCCTGAGTCTCCACTTCTCTCTCCGATCTCCATGATTTTTCAAACTTCAACTTCTGCCTCTTCCCCCTCCCTTCCACTTCATCCCTCTCCTCACGGGTCTAGGGCAATTACCCCCTGGGCAATTACCCCGCACCTTTCCCCTGTCCCTAATCCTAATCCTAATCCTAACCGTAAACCTAATCCTTACCTTAATCTTTACTCTAACCTTACCATGTGCACTAACCAGTATTTAGACGGGGGGGGGGGGGGGGGGGGATAATTGTCCTGTGGGGGTAATTGCCCGGATACGCTCCTCCCAGCGATGTTCGAAAATTTGACTTTATTTTTACACTATATTATTCTCCCCACTCTCTCTGTTCCATTTTCTCCCATCTCCACTATTAAAGCGCAACTTCAACTTCCAGTCTTGTCATTGTTTGACTTCCTTATACCATGGACCGACTACACATGGACAATCATCGTTCGTCAATTAATTCATGCACCCGTTTCTGTCAAAAGCATCACAAAAGCATTTTAAGCGTGCTTTCCTGCTTTGATCTTATCATCACCGCCATAACCGCCGACAACCAGCCTGGATAAAAACGAGACGACGCTTTGAGAAATCTAAGAGCTTACATGCGCAGAAGATAGTAATTCTCTTGAATTAGAAAAATGCATGTGCAGTTGTAGTGTACAATGGGAAATTATCGCTCAAGTAATTTCATGTGCAAAATGCGCGTACTTTACAAGAGAAAGCAATTATTTTGACAGGTTGGCTGTGATTTGTAATCTAATTTTCCCCATTTTCGCACATTGTTCCAGAGTAAACGTGGGACAGTAACCGTAGATGGCATGTATGTCCTATCTTTAAGCCATGTTACATGCTTGTCCACAAGTGTCCACTTCACAGTAATTTTTAATTTCGTGGTAAACTGTCATGTTTTCGGGTTTGCTGCTCCCTTTCATCGGTGTTAATTCAAAGGCAGTTGAGTCTGAAAAGGCATGCACCTCAGCAAAATAAGACCAATGGTTCTTTTGTCAGTGACGATGCACGATTGCACAATCGTCATTATCCAAAGCACCTGGATGTACTCATTAAGATGCACATAATATTATGGTATAGAATCGGGTGGCGGCGGTGATGATGGGATCAAAGAAAGACCTTCGTTTCTAGTCCATGTGTAGTAGGTCCATGGTCATACAATACGCCTTATCAGATGAAGTATAGCTCGTTTCGTCGACGTCCGTGTACATTGCAGTGTAAAACTTACTCCCTTCTTTTATCTACCACTAATACTGGTGATCAGTTCCCGCCATTCCTATTTAACACTCGTTTTTTCTTTTTTAATCGGGGAATTGTTGAGCCATGAATTGAAGGGGTCGGTGCATTATAGTGTTAACCCACACTTTGGTGAAAAATGAGTTACATGCATTTACACCATCCTGAATCACTGCTCTATAATCCCTAAAAATGTCATCTTGAAATTTAAGCAATAAATGGGTTTTTAATGCAGGCGTCTTTTTGCCCCGAAAATTAATCACATCTTATAGGCAGGAATATAATGCTAAGCCACACTTTTCAAGATGGCGACCTCCATGGTAGCAGACAGAAGGGTGTCATAAAAATATCTAAAGCTGAACAGTGAGGAAACTTTTTCATCTACAAAAATGAGTGATTCTGATTCATAACATAACTTGTACTCTTCTGCCAGTTATGAAAATGGAGATGAGATAAATATTAATGAAATTTTAAGCATTTAATGAGTATTTTTGGTTAATTTTTAGCTCACCTGAGCCAAAGGCTCAAGTGAGCTATTGCGATCGCCCTTCGTCCGGCGTCCGTCGTGCGTCGTGCGTCGTGCGTAAACTTTTTACATTTTCATCTTCTTGAAAACCCCAGGACCGATTTTCATCAAACTTGGCAGGTAGCATCCCTAGGGGGTTAGGAACTCAATTTGTTAAAATGGGCACCATGCCCCACCCAGGGGGCCCCCAGGGGGCCTAAACCCCCAAAATTAAGGAATCTTTAAAAATCTTCTTCTCTAGAACCAGAAGTGATAGAGCTAAGTTAATACTATAAGTTGGTACATTGATGACTGTAGTTTCAAGTTTGTTCATGGCAGAATCAGGGGTGCCCCCCTTGGGACCCAGGGGAGGGGGGTGGGGAGGGGTCCTAATGAGGCTTAAATTGTACATTTTCATCTTCTTCTTGAGAACCCCATGACCCATTTTCACCAAACTTGGCAGGTAGCATCCTTAGGGGGTTAGGAACTCAATTTGTTAAAATGGGCACCATGCCCCACCCAGGGGGCCCCCAGGGGGCCTAAACCCCCAAAATGAAGGAATCTTTTTAAATCTTCTCTAGAATCAAAAGTTATAGAGCTAAGATAATACTATGAGTGAGTACATTAATGACTGTAGTTTCAAGTTTGTTCATAGCAGATCCAGGGGTGCCCCTCTTGGGGGCGGTGGGGGGGGGGGGAGATTGGGAAGGTCCAAATAGGGGCCTGAATTGTTCATTTTCATCTTCTTCCTGAAAACCTCTTGATGGATTTTCGTCAAACTTGGCAGGTAGCATCCCTAGCTGGTCAGGATCTCAATTTATCAAAATGGGCACCATGCCCCACCCAGAGGGCCCCAGGGGCCCCCAATCCCCCCAAATTAAGGAATCTTTAAGATTTGGGCCCTTATTGTACATTTTCATCTTCTACTTGAAAATGCCTGGTCAAATTTTAGTAGAGCTGTGAATAATTTAGATTAGTGACTGCGTGAAAGGTAAACTTGCGATACTCAGGTGAGCGCTAGACCCGCGGGTCTCTTGTTGTACTGTTGGGGTTAGCACTATTTTCATGCTAATTCTACTGATCATGACATTTTTCCCCAGTTTTTTTTTTATCTTTTGAACTTATCAGGAAAATACCACAATCACTGGTTTTAGGAGTATTTTAGCATTGTGCATTATGACCTATAAGAAAATTAATCAACATTCATGGTCTGTCCCAGCACCTCAAAGTTTCATTAGTGGGTTAGCACTTTATTCATGCTGACATTTCACTTCAAAAGGAAAGCTTCCTCAAAATTAATCAGTAGTTAGATAACTGATGAAATATATTCAAAATATAAGTCTTCATTTGTTATGTGTGTTTTTTTCATCGAAATGGCTTATTGTAATAAGTGTATTGTCTCTAAATTTATGATTTCTTTCCCGATGCAAGTGTGATCTGAAAACGTTCATATGGGTAAAAAAAAATGTACGGATACACGATTGTGTAGCTGGATGTTTGGACATGTGCCCTATCTGTTAGTAATTCTTACAGAGTTAGATCACTAGTGAAACAACATTTGAAATTGTCATTGATTAATTTGTAACTTCTTTTGAATAAAGTGCAATTTTGCTATGCTTTCACAGCCATATTTAGGGGGATTAGCTATAGACAGTAGAAAATGGATGAAAACAAAATGCATCTTTAATATCGATTAAATTACCTCAAATTTTCAAAAAAAAATTCCTGCCGCTGTCAATACAGCTGTGCTTCCCTGTAGTTTCTTACATAACCGAGACAAGATACTTACATGTTTAACATCCTTTGAAAGGATGTTACATTTATGATATAACTGCAAACATTATTTTTCAAATCTAACGCTGTCGTATAAAATTCACAGTTGATACCTCTATACGGTTTCTCAAATTAAATCAATAAACGTTGAAAGCAATCAAAGCGGAATTTAAAGCATCAATGCTGATAGTATAGTGTTTTTTTAACGTAATTTAATTGTGAGTCAATAGCTCCCTTTTTTCCACTACTGAATTTACCCTTTAAACTCGGTATTCATCATGCACTTTTATGAAGAAGTCTCCATGTTGGAAAGAAAATGTATTTGCTGTATTCTGTTACAAATGTCAGAATTATTTTTTTTTTACAGGGTTGTTTTCAAGATTAATTTACAAAAATGAAAGTTTCCTTCAAGTTAATTTGGAGATTTGTGATTGATAAAATTATTGAAAGGATATAGATTTTTCACTTTTTCGTGTATGTTTTTGTCACCGTAACAGCTTTGACATGAGAACATTTTTTTTCTTGTTCCTAAATGATCTTCATGATCCAAATGTAGTCTGCATATGGGGTAAAATGTATGTGTATAAACACACCAACTTGGTATAATACGTAGACTATTTTGGTCTTATTCGGCACATTGTATTTCAGCATGTATGGTCTGTCCGAATATGCGAAATCTATAAGTGTTCAGGCTTCCAAAGAGATTTTTCCCCAATTTTTAAAAATGTTCTTTTCATAGATTTTTGGCCATTAAGAGTTAGTCATTCATTTTGTGATAAGAACTTTCCTGCATAATTTCACACAGCCTGCATTTACCAGCGAACATGAGGAGGATTAATTGAGGCATGTACAGTCATAATTCTCATGCAACACTATTTTTTTTTTTGGGGGGGGGGGGGTAAATTCGTTGTCATACAAAGAAGGATTTTAGAGTACTATTGGTGATTTTGATACCCTAAACAAGAAAACCAATATAGCTAAACAAGGCCTTAATGTCTACTCTATGGTATTTTATTCCCCTTAACAAAAGACATGATAATCTCTGGAATAATGTTGATATGTACCATTTTACTTTATTTTCTCTGATTTAGATACTCTAAATTTAAAATGCGTTATATGCATAATGCTGAAGAAGGGACTCTTTCCCTGCTTTTAGGTACACGGAAAATGTAAAATCCTCAATGAGATATAACCCCTTCCCCCCCCCCCCCAACAAATCATATTATTATTTTGTATGACACTGAATGCTTTGTCTTTTCAAACTTGAATTGTTGAAATTGTTTAATATCCACATTTCAAGATGTCTTTATGCGTATATGATTGATTCTGTGCGCGTGTGTGCGTCTGAAATATATGCAAAGTTTGTCTTCATAATTCACACAGATTATACAATACAGACAGTTAAAAACAAGTATATCTTATTTTAATTTCACGTCACAAAGGAGGGAAACTCAAATATTACATTAATTTTCCATTTGTAGCGAAGAGATATTGATATTTTGTGAGTTTTCAAAAAATAAAGAGTATTTGTATACACGACGGATTTGGCTGCAATAAAGTGCTAAGCCACAAATTCAAAATGTGACTTGAAAAATCCTCTTCAATCCACCAAAATATCAGTGTAGTAAATTTCCCCAAGACACTATTCAATTTTGAGTATGTAAAGGTTCATATACGAAAAAATTGGCCTTCTCGGGTCATTAACCTGATTTATGGATTTTTTCAAACTTTCAAAAGCGATTATCTCAAAATGAACATTGTGTGGGTTAGCACTATAATGCACCGACCCCTTCAATTATTTTTTAAGGAAAAATAACAAGGTGAATACGACGTCAGAAATGGGAGAAAATCCTATTTTGAGATTCAATTGCTATTGCTTGAAGAAAAGGGGCATTACTTTATAATAACCTTTTAAATGATTCACCTTCAAAATCATAATGCTTAATCGAGATCCTTTGACTCACGATTATTTTTCTAATCTTGGAGGGTAACATAATAACCTTATCTAAACAGAAGATAAAGAGCAACAGACCTTGAATAGGTCGCCGCACAAGACGGAATTCACAGTTTTTAATCAATAACAAAAAATATTTATTGTTAGAAGAGTTTTTCAGCCTTTGGTTGCTAAATAATTCATCATGATGGAATGTTCCTCAGCCGAAATGAAAAACAAAACCTTCCACCACAAAAATGTATATCTGAGAAAAGTGTTTGCCTGCGTATCTTGAAGGCCTTCTTATTATTACTTGCGGGACCAAAATAATGATAAAAAGCTAAAAAGGGAATTGCTTTCTGACCCTACAATTCGGCGCCATCCTTGAGCACATTCTATTCTTGATTATAATAATAATTGAAGTGTATATACAATATGACGCGATACGTTAACTTTAAGCAGGACAGGTGAACACATTTCCATGCGCTGTTTGGGTAGAAAGTATAGTGGAAAACCTAAGATGATTATTCAGGGGAAGTGTAAAGAATGTTTTAGAACCCACTTATACGTACGTACAATGTTATAAGCTTTAGGTACAGGAGGAAACGTTACTTCTGCATAAAATACCAATGAAAGCAATGCAGTAGACTTTGTTCTCAGTTGTTGTCATTGATAGTCTCAGATTATCTTCGGTATCGACAAGATGGTCTTTCGCTGGTTATTCTGACAGTTACAACGCTTTCCGTCGAACCCATTCGAAGAGGAATATCACTTTGTCCTCCATTTTAGTTCTGGCTTTCATGATACTTCCGAAACAAGTGATTATTTTTCTCTCTTAAAGAGGAAATCCAGTCCAAACATAAGTTAGTCTGATAAAAAAGAGTAAAATCTTACGAGTTCAAAGGTAAAAATTTGACTGAAATCGGATGAAAAATAAAGAAGTTATGACATTTTGAAGTTTTGCTAATTTCTGCAAAACAGTTCTTGTACAGTGGATATGAATATGCAAATGAGTGAGCTAACCATGTCATGATACCCTCACAATTTTCCATTGATCGTGTACAAAAAAAAATGATGGAAATTCAAAGTTTCTGTCACTGAAGTCTGAATATATGAGGATTTGAGCCTTGGGCATAATTGCGTTTGAATGAAAAACTGGAAATTTCAAAATTTTATGTACAAACTATATGGTAAGTTGTGAGGGATTGACATGCTCACTTTGCCATTTGCATATTCATATTGACTGTTCAAGAACTGTTTCCCCCCCCCCCCCCCAAAAAAAATATGAAAACTTCAAAATGTCATAACGTCCTTATTTTTCATCCGTTTTCGATCAAAATTATACCGCTGAAGTCGTAATATTGTACTCTTTCTTTTCAGACTAACTTATATTTGGACTGGATTTCCCCTTTAAAGTTTTTTTTTTTTTAACTGACGAACTTTCATGTCTTACGTTTCCTCGTGACCGTGCACCTTAAAACGAACATAAAGTCGCACACACTGATTTTGCGTGAGGACTAAAAATAAGTGAAATGGGTCAACCTAGCCGAACTTGACGTTTTCATATTTTCTGAAACAGCAGGTCTTCTTTTACATTATGCTAAAATTTGGTATCATAAAACGGGCAGAAAAGTGTGTTTTCTTAGCAGTTTATCTCGAACATTTCTGGTAGAATAGTGTGATTAGGTGTGTCTTTAGAATCCATTTTTCATTTCTGAAAAACCTAGTCCACACTCTTCACTTTCAACTCTAAAAACTTTTGAAAGGAGAGTGCTACTGCTTTGAAAGTTGGCATTAGTTATGGACAGAATGTGTTAATGAGGCATGCTTAATTTCAGTTTAATCTAATAATCCCTTCCCTTGTTACTCAGGTGGTTTACTTCCTTTTTTTTGTCCCATTCATCGCACAGCCAGCACGGTTTGGTAAAGATTAAGCGCTTGAATAGACACTGTACTTCAGAGCCTCTTTTCTCAGTTCACACTTTTCCTGAGTTTGTGCTTGGCTTTCCAATGTTTAGATAGGTTAGGAGAGTCCATTTGATTTGAGTTATACATCATTTTAAAGCTTAAAGTCTGCTCTTTCAGAATATGGTCTTAACTAAAAATTCATGTCTGGCGACCTTTTGTTTGTTTTGAGGTGCAGAGTCACACATTATATATAGTAATAGAAATTTGATTGTTATACAATTACTGTTGCATTAAAACCGTCATAGATTGTTGGAACTTCTGTCACAGTCTGCGCAAGAAAATACAGCAAAAACAGGTGTGTGTGTGTGTGTGTGTGTGTGTGTGTGTGTGTGTGTGTTTGTGTTCGGTGTGCTCGCGCGCTGTGCCGTGCACGTGTGTGCGTAGGACCCCGGGCCGTCCTCGTAATACCAAGGAGGTTCGAGAGATGGAGTTACAACTGACTATAATTATTCAATCAGCTGTCAGTTTTCTATGGATGGACAAAAGAATTCCACAGGTCCATGTGTGCCTTTGATGTTCGATGCTTGAAGCCACCATCTTTCTGAATAATCTGAAGATTCATTTTTAACGTTAACATAATATTGGGTATATGCTGCTCGTTCATATATCAAATGCAATGAAGTTTCACCTAATGATAAAGCATATAAAACCAAAGTCAATTCCGTTCGAAAATATGTGCAAAAGTGTAAATGTGAGCTGTATTTTGTGAAAGTATTTGCAATTTTACCCTCATGGAAAGCCGGTTTTAACACTTTTCTCCTTATTTCCGCCAAATGAAACTAATATGGTTTCATCTTCAAATGTAGTTCTTTATAAATTGTTATGTCAGATTAGCGTATAGACACACAGTCGAGTAATTTTGATATCTATTTCAGCAATATTTGAGCGATTTCTATTCGCGCACCCCCGTGCCTTTACCATTGTCTATATACCGCCCATCGTTTGTAAGTAGGGATAGCGAAAAGTAATTACCGTCACAAAGACATATCTTCCTTGGAAAGTGAATGGTGATTATACAATGAGACACAAGTCAATTGTCTTCGCATCTGAGCGGCAGATCCAGTTTGAAACATACTTCAAATATTTTAGAGTGGCGGCTTCGAGCATGGGATCAAAGCGAATAAGACTGTTGTGACTCCATTTCTCGAACCTCCTTGGTAACACTCTGAGAAAGTCTCAAATATTGAAATGTCGGGAAACTTACAAAAGGAATTAATGAATTAACGTGAAATGAGTAGTTTGATATTTTTTTCTCGAAATTTGTACTACACACATAAATGCGCACACACATACACAGAAAGGAGGAAAACATTGGAATCATATTTACAATTAGATAACTTGTGCCCAGACAAATCTTGCAATTATTATATAACACCCTCATCCTTCCGCGTATGTCTTATGGACTAGAAGTTTGGGGATGTACATACCACTCATATCTTCAATCTGTAATTTTGTTATAAAAGAAATTAGTGCGTGCAATCTGTTTCAAAGGACCTAGGGAGCATACTGGCCCTTTATTTCATATAGTTTACAAATGCTATAGATGTATAGATAGACTATACCAATTTGTGAGTGGAACTGTAATGTTTGACCTAATCCATCATACTTTGCCGCGCGATGTCTCCGATTATGGTCTTAAAATTGAACATGACTATGATACAATGTTAAAAAATAATATGAATTATAAGCCATAAAAATTAGATCTGAAACTGGTAAACACTCCATGTCATAATTATGCGGGCAGTATAATTTGGAGAGGATTTCCATAGGATGTAAAAAGATAAACGTCTGTAACGCTTTTCGAAAATCCTTACGAAAGTATATTTTTCATCAAATAATATATAAAATATGATCACCTATGAAAACTAAATATGTACATAATTATAACTTTGCTTCTGTGAATATCGAAAATGCTTTATATTACAATCTATAGCATTGAAAGGACTGGCCTCGACTAGCCTGCACGGTATTGTCGGTTCTTTTTCTTTCTTTTCTTTTTTTGCCAAAACTGCACTTCAACTATTGACTGTTGTGACTATGTTGACGATGTTTGTTTGGTAAATAAATTTCATTTCATTTAATTTCATTTCATTTCAAGTAATTTTTCATTGACACATTTCGATTTTACCCACGTATTTGCATAATACCTTCTTCAGTGATGTCATGAATCATTTCATGAAACCAACGTAATGCAGTAGAGCGTTAAATCTACTGGGCACAGTGGCCCTTTCCCGATCGGTAGAAAGTTGGCCTTAAAGAGTACAGTGTATTAGCTGAATAGCAACTCATAAATCCACCGGACAGTGCCGGACGCTGACTTATCATCATTATAGTCGGAAGCGTTGCTTTTTCACGTATATCTGGTGACTGACTGACCTGAATATGAAGAAACTTCTGATTCTGTGCTTGGTCATTCTGGTCATTTGTTCCCTCTTTATTGATGACGGCGGTAAATATTCCCTTCCATTCAAACATTAATTGCTCCTTGTTGATTCCGGATTTTTTTTTTTCCTAGCTTACTTTGTGACAGCAGAAATAGTTTCCATTTCATCTCTTTTGGTATATCTGAATGCGCCATTTGATTGTTCTCTTGAAAGTAAAGTGAGCGAGTCGCAGAAAATAATTGTGTATATATAATATAATGCAATTGTAAACTTCATAACAAAAAACAAATCATTTTAACGCGATAATTATAGCCATTATCTTCATTGTTACCCCTGTATGTGTTAAACTCGAAAATGTTAGAACATGGACCTTAGGTCCATGGTTAGAATAATTATTGATTGATATACAGTACATGATTATTGCCGGTCTGAATTTCAGAATTTGAAAATATCTTGGGACAAAAAAAAAAAGAAATCTTGCTGCGCTATACAAGTGAATAAATATTTTAATTGTGATGTTGAATGTTATATATAATTGTTTGTTTGTGCGATTGTGTTTTTTTGGTTTGTGTGTGTGTTTTTGGTTTGTGTGTGTGTGTGTGTTTTTTTATAATTATAAATAATATGGAGGGGAAGGGGCCTGGAGGGGGACCTATGTAGGGAAACACCCAAGAACATAATCATCTTCCAAACTCCTTTTTAGTCAGATTATTTCAAATCCAATCAATGCCGATTAATAAATGATATTTTTTCCCTTATTCAAATAGTCCAGATTCATTTTTATTTCGTTCCGCTCTGTCCCTTAATTTATGATAACTTATAATAATTTATGATAATTTATGATACTACCAATGATTGCAATCATGTTCCTTCTTTTATCCTCTATTTTTCGGGTGCTGTTCGTTTTTCCGAAGGTTCGCTATTCCGAAGTTTCGTTATTCCGAAGGGTCGTCAATCAGAAACACACGAATTCCCTATACCTAGAGGTTCGTTGATCCGAAAATGAAAAAGGGTTCGTTAATCCGAAGGTTCGTTATTCCGAAGATTCGTTAATCCGAAAATGACATTCGGAACAATGAACCTTCGGAATAACGAATCTTCGGACTAAAGAGCCTTCGAAATAACGAACCTTCGGGATAACGAGCTGTTACCCTTTTTTGTTCCCCTACCAAGACGACTTTGTTTCATTACTTTAGTCAAACTTTGTTGTTGTTGTTGATTTTTTTGAGGGGGGAGAGGGCAATATCATTACGTTCTTTCTCGTGTTGTGAATTATATCTTTGTTCTGTATCATAAATTATTGATTGTTTTTATTGTGCTGTAACTGATTTTACGGACTCACTATGAAAAATAGCCCTGAGGCTAATGCTGATAGGGTTTGTGTTTGACCGTATTCAAATAAAACAAACGAACAAGCAAACAAAAACAAACAAACAAACAAACAAACAAACAAACAAACAAACAAAGACACCTGAGAGTCATGCTCGAAGTTATGTGGCAACCGTCATCAGTGACACACACAGGAAGGGAAAAGAAAAACTCGAAACTCAAAACTCAAATATTTCTGCATTTAATTTTGTGTGTCTCCCAAACAGAGGCTTATGCCACCAGTCGTCGCCGCCGGCGCCGCCGCCCGCGGATTGGATCTCCCGGCTATAGTAGAACGAATCGTAAAAACATTCGGACTAGACCAGGTAGGCATGCTTTATTTAATGATTTGTATTCCTAACAATAATACTAATCATGCAAATCGGTAGTATTTTTTTTCTTCGTAATTAGGTAAAAAGGTATATGTCATATCAATATCATAATACTGTCCTATGATTAAGCATTGTACTCACAGAAAGTTAAAACTGGATCCTCTTTCACGATAATGTATTGAAATGCAGTAGGCCTACCTTTCCACATCCCAATGGTTATCATGATAATGAAATAATGATAATGATAATAAGCACTATGAATCCAGTAATACTGTTGTCAAGGTAACTTCAATTATTGATATCCATATATTTATTGCCGTTGTGACATCATAATTATTATATCATACCCCCGCATAAGCGAAGTCTTTAACGGGGAATCAGCGTGTGGTCGGTCGGGCGGTCCGTTGCAAATCTTAATTGCCTTGCGAACATAGGCGCCGGAAGTGGGGGGGGGGGGGGGGGGGGGGGGGCGGCCGCCCCCCCAATCCAAAAAGTGGGGGGCAAAACGCATTTTTGCCCCCCCAAAAAGCCCCCCCCCCCAAAAAAAAAAAAAAATGATAATAATAAAAATAAATGAATAAACAAAGAAAATAAAATAAATATGTATATATATGAATAAAAGGGGAATAATATGGCTACAAACGGCAGCTTTTGGACTGTAAAATGTCAAAATTTCCAAGCTCGCTCGCTTCGCTCGCTCGCATCCAGCAGTTGAGCCCGGTGCGATTACCCCTTAATTTCTAAAGCGAAAAATATAGCTACGACGGCAGTTGTTGGACTCTAGAATGTCAAAATTTTCAAGCTCGCTCGCTTCGCTCGCTCGCATTGAATCGTTATGCCATTCTCCTAATGTTGCTGAAAGTAATTGCCAGTAGTTGCGCCCGATGCCCCCACCCCTTAATTTCCAAAGCGAAAGATAAATATAGCTACAAACGGGAGTTTGGGGACTGTAAAATGTCAAAATTTTCAAGCTCACTCGCTTCGCTCGCTCGCATTGAATCCTTATGCCACTCTCCTAATGTTGCTGCCAGTAATTGCCAGCAGTTGCGCCCGATGCCTCCCTTAATTTCCAAAGCGAAAGATATAGCTACAAACGGGAGTTTTTGGACTGTAACATGTCAAAATTTTCAAGCTCGCTCGCTTCGCTCGCTCGCATTGAATCGTTATGCCACTCTCCTAACGTTGCTGCCAGTAATTGCTAGCAGTTGCGCCCGATGCCCCCCCCCCCTTAATTTCCAAAGCGAAAGATATAGCTACAAACGGGAGTTTTGGGACTGTAAAATGTCAAAATTCTCAAGCTCGCTCGCTTTGCTCACTCGCATTGAATCGTTATGCCATTCTCCTAATGTTGCTGCCAGTAATTGCCAGCAGTTGCGCCCGATGCGCCGCCCCATTAATTTCCAAAGTGAAAGATGTAGCTACAAACCGCAGTTTTGGGACTGTAGAATGTCAAAATTTTCAAGCTTGCTCGCTTCGCTCGCTCTCATTGAATCGTTATGCAATTCTCCTAATGTTGCTGCCAATAATTGCCAGCAGTTGCGCCCGATGGGCCCCCATTTATTTCCAAAGCGAAATATATTATAGCTACAATTAAAACTCCAGTTTTGGAACTGTAGAATATCAAAATTTTCAAGCTCGCTCGCTTCGCTCGCTCGCATTTTATTGTTATGCCATTCACCTTATGTTGCTGACAGTATATAATTTGTCGATCGTTTCACACCGTCATTCCATAATCCATGTAAGGAAAACTTACAATGTTCCTCAATGACTGCGTTGTTGAATGTATCACATTCAGTAATGTATTGTAGTCCCATTATTGCTTACGCACACACGCACAAGCATATACAGACCGTCAAAATTACTTTATGGTTCCCCCATGTTTCGACCCACCGTACGCCACTTTACATATATATATATATATATATATATTTATATATATATATATATAATAGATGTGTGTTCGTGTGTGTGTGTGTGTGTGTGTGTATGTGTATATTGTGTAACATATGCATGGTCTAATCTTGAGCCCCCTCCAATGTTTGCCCCCCCCCCCCCCCAATCCAAAACTGCTTCCGGCGCGCCTGCTTGCGAACTCCTTCTACTGTTTCGAAGCAATTTAGATAAAATCTAGGGTACACGATGACATTGAGGTGTAGATGTGCAGGACCTGCTTTTGTATTTGTCGGAGAAAGCGTTGCCATGGTAACCACAATTTCCCCAAAGCCTTGTGGAGCGAACTGGTTCCACGGTATTTAAGCAATTTATTTTAAATTTTGTGTGAATAATGATCTATTGGTGTAGTTATGCAAGACACTCTTTGTGTCTATAACCGACTGTAGGCGTTTCCATAATAACTGCATATTTTCTTGAAAATCTTATGAAGTGAACTACTTCCATATCATTGAAGCAATTGAAACCAAATTTGGTGGACATCATGAAACCATTGAGGCATAGACGTGGCAGACCTGATTTTTGTGCTTGCCAGACAAAGCGTTGCCATTGTAGCCACAACTTTACCAAAACCTTGTGACTTTAGGGATGTCTCCATAAACTTGGAATGTACAAGAAAGAGCACGGCAAACCTGATCAAACCAAGAAGGTACTTGGGCTCGCCTAGTACCTCCTTGATCAAACTCACAAGGTATTTGTACTCACACGGTACTACACACGCACGCACACACACACGCACACACACACACACACACACACACACACACACACACACACAGAACCTTTTATCAGACCCTGGTAATGCTTTTTCATATGAGTCTGAGCTGCTGGAGCGAGGGTATAAAACACCTTTTTGTTGTTACTGTATTATTGTTACTGGTATAATCGTGTTTCTTATCAGCAGCAGCTTTCAGAGGAAGAATACCCATCGAATCAATAATCATGAGAGAAAATGTACCCAAGGAGAGATGGAAGCTGTCTTGAGTTAAATTGTTTTTTTCTTTCCTCTATTTCTCCTCTCTTTTTCTCTCATTTCTCTATCGTGTGCTTTCCTATATCTTTTTTTCCTAGGACCTATCTCCACTAGTAAAGCTCTTAATTTTTTTGCACATAATCTCAATGATAGATCAAATGAAATTTTACATACTTTAGATTAATTCTAAGTGTATTCTGCGATTTTTTTATTTCAAACACTTCTTTCTCTTTGCTAGTCTTTAATATTTGTTAATATTTGTTTGATGTTTAGATGTATGCTACGATTTTTATTTGTAGAAAACGTATAGGTCATACATCCCCCAAACGTGCGCTAAACGTTCGCGAGAGTGTCTCAAAAGGTGCGCTAAACGCATGTAATTAGATGTATGCTACGATTTTTATTTGTAGAAAACGTATAGGTCATACATCCCCCAAACGTGCGCTAAACTTTCGCGAGAGTGTCTCAAAAGGTGCGCTAAACAGTTTTCGATTACGTCGTAAAATGATCGGAAAAACTTCGCAGATTTCGCGTAACATACGCGAGACATTCTCCAAAGATTCGGAGTCTGTTTGGGGTTTCACGAACATTTTGCGAACATCGCGCGTGTCTTGCGAAGGTCTTGCGCAGGTCTTGCGCATAGACGAGGCTTTAAAGACACTTTCGAGAACAATTCAAGAGCAAATCACGACCAAGTGTGCGGAAAAGGTTCGCAAAAAATGTCAAACTTTTTTGAAATTCTCGCCGAAGTAAAAACGACATTCGCGAACAATTGACGACGCTTCCGAACCCCCATGTTCGTTTGGCGATCTTTTGCAGACTAAAATACGAATGCTGGATTTTGCCATTCGCGTCCTTCGCAAATCGTTCGCGTGCTCCGTGAAATCACACCTTAACAAAGCGACTTACATGGATAGCACCCACGAAAGAGCACTTAGAACAGATTTATATCTCCTGATGTTTTCAGGCAAGCTAGTTTCATCTGTAAATCTTTAGTTCTCATGACACTTTTGCAACTATGTAACATCCACCAATGGTGAAATACACTTTGATAAAATCCTAACATGTATTTACATAAAAACGCATTGAACACAATGATGTTTTAAATAATATGTCTGTGAAGGAATAACAAATGATATAATTAGATAATAGCAATGTGTAAAAAGACGCAGATAACCTGTTTAGAGTAAGACGTTTAGTGCATATACATGCAATCATGAGTTCATGTCGCTCACTTTGACATAGTAATGAGGAAGAGAACACAAATTTGAATGTCTATATAAAATTGTCTAGATCTTCACTTAAGTAAATTTAACCTGCACTGAAAAGCTAATAAGCATTTATACGCCAATAGGCAGGGAGGGAAATAGTGATAGACAAAAGAAAACACGAAAAGTAAAATACAGAAACATACAAACACAAGAACATAGCATACACACAAGATGGTGACAGATGCATTACTCCATTGTTCCTTATTATTCGAGAAAATCGGGGCTATTAAACTTCTTTGTCATTATAGCATCACGTGTAGTAATTCCATAATATCAGCAGCACTCTCTTGAACACTATCTAACAAATATGTCATCAATATAGGCTTAACGGAGAGCATAAAATGAGTAATACGTGATTGTACTAGAAGCTATGTAACAACGAATCAATAACTTTTTTTTTTGGTTTTTCCTTGGTATTTATTGATTTCATTCAAATCTTTTGTGAATGAACACATTCTGGGTTAACATGAACAAAAACAATACAAATACTCACGAAAAATAGGTGTAATAGGATAATAGCCTGACGTATTCTTTTTTACGAACTTCCACATTAGCTATGCTCTACTCCAGTTTTATTTTACCGTATTTGAACTGCGGAATTTTACTGTGGGGCAACACGCATCAATTTATTTTGGAAAAAATAAAAAACAAAATAACACCTACTGTATACACACAAACACACACACACACACACACACACACACACACACAAGGAAGAACACAATGCATAAACTCAAACAATATTTTGATGTCTCTCCACAGGTGCGAGTACCACACGCCGCCGTAGCCTAAGGAGAAATTTTCGCCCACGTGGTGAGTATACATACATTATTCAACAAAACGTGTTAAATGGAGCCTATTCCTTAGACCCCCCCCCCCCCGGGGGGGGGGGGGAAATGTTGTTTTGGCGTAACGGGCCATGTGAAAATAGGGTTGGTTGTTCGATTTTTTTTATCCTTACGTATTTATGTATTTATTCATTTATTTATTTATTTATTTATTTATTTATTTATTTATTTATTCATCCACTTTCTACCTCAGCACTTTGCATTGAAGCGGACACTCTACGTCTCCATAATATGGCGAAGTGCAAAAAAAAAAAAAAAAAACCCACACACAAAGTAAAACTGAGAACAACAGAATGTTCTAAGAAAAAATATACTACTATACACGCGGATTTGATAAAAATAAGTGAGTGAATCGCAAATGAAAAAGGAATGAAAGTTGTAAAACTCAAATTGGAAAAGATGGCGACTGCGTCGAAGCGATATCAATTGCACTATCGATATCAAAATATTGTGCTATCGCGAACGCGATAGCGGATATATATATATATATACACCGGGTGTCCCAAAAAAAGCGTAACGGTGGATTTTCAGTACCTTGCGTTCTAAAAGTGATATATTTGTTGACATCATTAGAAAGAGTATCTTCCGCAAAAGACAATGATACCAAAATCATAAAATTTGGTTCAGTACTTTTTATTCTACGCCAATTCCTGAAAATGCAGTCTTTTTCAAATTTCGCCGGATTTTTGCGATTTATGAGATAATAATTTGAGTGCGACAGGCGATCTATACGGTGAATATTGTGTAAGCTCAGTGATCCATGTCAACAAAAGATACAGCTTTCACATTGGGCACGGGCCAGAAAAAAAAAAAACCAGTGTGTGTGTCTGTGTCTCTGTGTGTGTGTGTGTGTGTGTGTGTGTACGCGCCCAATATGAAAGCGTTATCTTTTGTTGACATGGATCAACGAGCGTACACAATTCACCGTATGGAACGCGTGTCGCACCCAAATTATTATCTCATTAGTCGCAAAAAATTGAAAATGACTGCATTTACAGAAATTGGCGTAGAATAAAAAGTACTGAACCAAATTTAATGATTTTGGTATCATAGTCTTCTGCGGAAGATGCTCTTACTAATGATGTAAAAAATATATCACTTTTAGAACGCAAGGTACTGAAAATCTACCGTTCCGCTTTTTTGGGACACCCGGTATATATATTTATTTTTTATTTATTTTTTTATTTTTTTAATCCCAAGGGTAAAAAAAAAATATTTTTTAAGTCGGTTGCTTTACGTAGATATAACTTTTTGTTTCCCTGGCCTTACATTCGACTTATCGGTATAGTACTTCCAAGATTATCACGTTATTCCAATGTAGCCAATAATCAGTGTCCAAAGACCGTTCCTCCAAATTAGACCCAGTGAATGTTATGATATATACACTCTATATTGCAGATGAGGACGAGGAATTTGAAGCGAAAGCTGTAAACACCATGCTGGAAGCCTACGAAGGGGCACGTAACCATGACAACTAAGACCCCTGAGTGACAGCCAACGATATTAATGACGACTTCCGGCCTGTCATCTGGACCGAGAGCTGTTAAAATCATGCAGACGCATAAACTATAGATGGATATAATCATTATCATGCATGTGTACTCTGACATGACAATAGTTGGTGATAAGTTTTGTTGTTTTAAGAAGTAAAGAATGAATAATGACAACAGAATTAAGTTTGACTTACAAAAAAAAAACAAAAAAAAAAACATATACTTTGTCATGAAACGAGTAGTACAGACTTAAAGGTGAAGGGAATAACGAATAACCATTAGAATCTTGATCTAAATTACCCTTAGCATTATGGTGATTTTGTGATACTGGGGATTAAAATCATCATCAAAAACCTTGATCTAAATTACCCTTAGCATAGTCGTATGGTGATTTTATGAAACTATAATGGCTCATGCAATGCAGCCAATGACATTCGTTCTTCCAATTTCAGGCGTCTTACTTCATATCAAAGTAAGTGACAGTGAAATCTACTTACATTCATTACAAACTTATATGGAAGATCTTAAGCAAGCTACAGAAAAGAGAGAGCTTCCATGACCAGGTTCAAACAACGAAAGCACAAGTTCTGAAAAGGACAAACGCTCTCAAAAACATCATGCTACGAAATGCATCTCGAAAGGAATCTAGCAGAACACTTTGGTTTACACTCAGGAAACAAATGTTAGGAATATGGAAGTACAATAAAAACGATATGTAGTTCAGGATGTTTGATCTGCTGTTCATGCTTGTGATCGTGAACAGCGTGTCATATTTTGATTCATACTTCAGAAAAAAATGATAGATATCTGTTGGCAACATAGATTGTTATTCCTCCTCTCCACATATTAAATTCAAATGTGTGAAATAACTAATGAGAGAAACAAAATATGATAGATACGGTACAATATCATTTCACCGCCCTTAATCTTATCTTAAATATTTCCACCTATGTTTTCTTGTAATAAAGCGTCACATTATATTTAAATAACAGTATCATAAAATAATGAATATTTTTTCTTGCTTACCTGGATTTGCTGTTGATGCAGTAGTGGTGTTTGTTGAATAGCAAGCTGATAGAAAGAGGAGCGTGAGTTTAGATAATAAATTCTGTTTTTCTATTCTCTGTATGTATTCATATTGCTATATATATATATATATATATATATATACATGTATGGATATCTACATACATACATGCCTACATACATATATTTATATATGTTTGTACACAGACATGTACATAATATAAATATATATAGTTATATCTATGTGTTTATTATTATTATTGATAAACATAATATGTAAGGTATATATATATAATATTATATATTCTTTATTATTTTTAGGATGGTTTATTTCGTAAAAACTTGCAAAATTGTAGCCCGAAGGCTAAAATACACTGCAATGACATATGAATACTTGCATCTCCAAATTAAATGGAATGCATTTAGTTGTCATATATAATAACATTCACATAAAAAATCAAAATTAGATATGAATATATTGCACAAAAACATTACCACATTTTTACCCAAAATACAGAAGTATGAATATTACACACATCCTTCATCAATATACTTAACCAAAAATAATAAAAAATTGAAAAAGAATGAAACCTTCCAAATCATATTCTAAAAATATACTTAAAGTACAAAATATCAGAACAAAATGAACCGATACTACATTCAGAGCAAATTTCTGTATGAAATTTATTCATATATTACCATTGTATGAGTTTGTTTCAATCAATAATTAGGTACAAAAAAATCATTCTTTCTTTAATTCAACACTAATTAATGTTTAATAATCAGGCATCCACACTTGTACTCTCACTGATATATATATATATATATATATATATATATATATATATATATGTGTGTGTGTGTGTGTGTGTGTGTGTGTGTGTGTTTATAACGACTACCAATAGTAGGAGATACGGATTCCAGAAATTAACCATGGTGTAAACACCAACAGATAATTTTCAAAGCACAAATTTTCGGGCGCCCTGCCCTTTGTCAAATGGCTTCGATTTTTTTTTTTTTTTTGCTTTGTCGGATGGTTTCTATTTTACATTGACAAAGTCCATTGAATTAATTAAATGAATTGCTAGGGCAATTCACTGCCTTTCCTCGCTTTCTTCAAAAATTGTTTTATAGAAATCTAGAAAGTTGAATGTCAATTTTAGATTAAATCTCTTGTTTTCATGTTTTATTCTTTTCCTAATTTTTAACATACTTCTCGTATGAGGAGGGGCAATTTGTCTATCCATAGCCAGTGGGCTTCAAGGGCAAATCCAGTCCAAATATAAGTTAGTCTGATAAGAAAGAATAAAATACTACGAGTTCAACGGTATAATTTTGATCGATATCGGATGAAAAATAAGGAAGTTACGACATTTTTAAATTTCGCTACTTTGGGGGAAACAGTTCTTGAACAGTCATCATGAATATTCATTTTTTTGTACACGATCAAAAGAAAATTGTGAGGGTATGTCGTAGTTAGCTCTCTCATTTGCATATTCATATACACTGTACAAGAACTGTTTTGCAGACATTAGCACAAAAAAAACTTCAAAATATCATAACTTCCTTAGTTTTCATCCGATTGCAGTTAAATGTTTACCTTTGAACAACTCGTAAGATTTTACTCCTTTTTTTTTTAATAAGACTAACTTATATTTGGACTGGATTTCCTCCTTAAGGGCATATAAGAAAGAGCATAATACTAAGAATACGTCAGCGGGACAGACAATGTAGGAATCGCAAGTACGTTACATGTCCACACCTTAATCACAAGGGGGCGCTGTATACTACATAAATCCTTTCTTGTTATTGGCTGATGCACTGCAGATTACTTTGTTCATTTCATTCCTTTTATGACACGACGTATGCTTCCCCATCAGGTAACTACTGCCTGTGCCACTTCGTTTCGGACTGTCAAAGTTTAGGGCAACTATTTTCTTTACCTGTTCATATTTGGAAGTACACCAGTTTATACAGGGAAAAAATAACTATTGCGTGAATGATTTAAAATCATTATTTCTGATTATGCCGAGTGAATTATTGTATACTATCCTAAATAGGTCCCTTGGTGCCGTAGCCATTGCTCTAATAACGTCCTCCATTCCTAAGTTATGCTCAACATCTTTCAAATTGACTCATTCAACGAGGTGGAGGCGAAGCCATTCCATTTGATGACGTTTTACTGCAAGTGGACTTGATTTTATATAGTACTTTATTATTTTATCACACCTTGATAATAATAATAATAATAATAATAATAATAATAATAATAATAATAATAATGATAATGATAATAATAATAATAATAAGGTCTTATTTATCCAGGGTAGCCTCTTCAGGGTTGCCACTGCTCTACCAGAGGGCCCTGCTATTATTATTACCCCAGCAGCGTTGCCAGGTACCCATTTATACACCTGGGTCAAGAGGGACATAGTGGGTAAAAACATCTTGTCCAAGGACGTAAGCACTAGGCGGGAATCGAACTCGGGTCCTCCGATTAGGAGTCGGGAGCCTTATCCACTTCGCCACAGCACCCCTACGCCCCCACCTTGCTTTATGTAGAAAACAAAATAATACCAAATAATAATATGAAGATCGCAAAAGTTACTCCAATTCACTAGAAAAGAGAAAAAAGATGATGTCAGTACAGACCGATATCCTTGTTAGCTTCAATTTCAAAGATTTTTAAAATAATAATTTACATTTGAACTGCATTTTCTCTTAAATCAGTGATGTTTAATTTTCAATTCGTAATTCAGAAAAAAAAATTACTGAACTACGCATGCACTATACTCCCTTAGTTGAGAAAGTCACACATGCAACCGATATAGAGCTATACCGATTATTCACACATATTTCTTTTTAATAGTTTTTTTTTCTAATTTTTCAAGAGCGTTTGATAAGATTAACCATGAAATGCTTCTGGCCGAATTAACTTATTACAGAAAAGCATTTCAGTGGTTCACAAATTACTCACACTGCAAATCTCAAATGGGGTTTACGCGTAAGTGGCTTTGAATCCCATAATTTATGAAAACAATGTGTCCCAAAAAGAAGCTTGTTAATGGTCCATTTTTATCTAAAAGTTACATTGTCCGGATTGGAGAAATTTTCATTTCTTGTACCTGCAGATGACTTTTGGTTTGTTTCTTCTCACCCAGACCCTGATATTTTGATAAGAACAAATAAATAATGAATGAATAAAGGTTATGCAATGGATTTCGTGAATAAATTATCATTGAACATAGTACCAAAGGCAAAATTTATGTCTTTTAGTATAGAACTCATCAGGTAACCCTCATTATGACATTTGGTATAGTACTCCCTTAGAATTAGTTTCTTCCATCATTTTTTAGGTGTTTGTGTTGACGGCAAATGTTCACAGAAATTTCACTATTTTTAAAGCTATTTCAAGTGATATTACGGGTGAAATGAACTGGTTAAAATGCCGACTAGTTTCATCTTTATCTTTCATAAATTATGTTATAGACCTACTATATATGTATTCCAGGTCGATAGTATCGTATCTGACTTCTGGAATATCAACTTGGGGTAATACTTACCAGACATTACTAGATGAACTTTTATTATTACAAAAGAAGTTCCTCAGAATTGCTTTTAACATTCACCCACACACCCACACTGATGCTTTGTTTTCGTTAATGAAAATGTTGAAAAGAAATGATTGACACTTAAAAATAAAGCTTGGTCAGCTTAGGTTTAATGAAAGTCATCTACCCCCCCCCCCCCCAAAAAAAAAAAAAAAAAAAAATCACGATTCATTTCATCGAAATAGTCATGTCCATAAATTTCCCATGCGACAATACCAAAAACACATTCAAATATACAGGACCAAAACTTTGGGACAACCTTGGCCGCAGTTTTAAAGAATCTTGTAAACTTACATTAAGATATCAACTTGATAGGAAAGTATTTGATATCGACATACTGACTGATAATAGAGAATTTCTATGTTTATAAAAAAAAATACGTGTTTTTTAATACCTACCCTGACGACGCAGTGCCCTGTTGTAAAATATGCAGACTTCTTTATATTTTTTCTACTCCCCTTTCTTTTCTGTCCTCTCTCTTCTTGTACTTCGTTGTTTGTAACGTCAATGTTTTCTCTTCCCTATACCATGTGGCGTCTTTTAAGAATGTATTAATCTGCTTTTTCTTTTCTTTTTTATTTGAAGTGCGTGTAGGCCTACGTATCTCCTATCTGCCTATTATGAGTTTTTTCATCATTCTTCTGTTGGGTACACAGGGCTCATTTAATAGTGCCTGCAAGTTGAACATTGTTAGATTTGCCTGAATTTGTTTCTTCTTTACTTTAAAATGATTATGGTTTATAATGACAATGTATATCATACTTATTTATTGTGTTTTTGAGTGATCCATGTATTGCAAGCCTTTTTTGTTGTTGCATTTTTGCATAGGTGTTCTTGGTTATCACAATACATTATGCCTTGCGATTCACATTATACTATATTTTCTTTTTCTTTGATTTCCTTAACGCATGCTTTATATTCTGTTTTACTCTTTGTTGGATGGAAATAACAATTGAATTGAATCAAACTGAATTTAATTGAGTTAAATTGAAATGAATATTGAATTGTTGCTAATAATGCCGTTATTCTTATCAGCAGCAGCTTTTGTAGAGAAATAATGCCCCCTCGGAAAAAAAAAACACCAACCGACCAACTAACCAACAAACCAAACAAACAAAAAGCAAGCAAACAAACAAACAAACAAACACACAAACTCTCTAGGCCCTCTTGCTTGAAGGGAGTTCACAATAACCTACAAACAGTCTCAAATAGGCCTACTATATTAAATCCACTCTTTCAGGCGGCAACACGGCTCGTATGAATATTCATAATCAAAATTCTTGATCTCGCCATGTTTTTGACGCAATACGTACCTTGCACGGGAATATATACTTGTGTCATCCTCTCCTCACAATTGCCTCAGATGATATCATATAATAACATATTTTTTAAAGGGCATAATCTACCATTTTTACATTTTTTTTTACAATACCGTAGTATGTCAGTATAACCAGTCCCTTTTCGCACCTTTTTTTTTCATTAACTAACCTTCGGAATGATAAACCTTTCTTTCTTCTTCTTTTCATTCTCAGAGTAGGGGCCCTTCGGAATAACGAACTTTATTCATTTTCCGATGAACAAACCCTTTCGCATTTTCGGATTAACAAACCATCGAAAAAAAAAAAGATAATAAGAAAGAACCTTAAGATTAAAATACCTCCGGTGTAGCAAAACCTTCGGAACAACGAACAGTAACCAAACTGTATCCAGGGCAATGTAAAAATTGTATTACCGGTTTGTTTTTTTCTCCACCACCCTCGAGATGATCTCAATGACCCTCATGCTGTATTTTCCCTTTCATGTGTCCCTCTTGAATGTATTACTGGATTGAAACGAGAGATCTATATTTTGCGTATTATTTATTACTCATTTAACAAAGAAAGACATTTTTAGGGTTTTTTTTCCTCAGGAGAATGAGTCCTTATAGTTATCGTGACACCTTTGTAACTATACAAAGAAGTCCACCTATTGCAAAAATACATGTTGATCAAATCCTTTCGCGTATGAATATAAACGTGTTGCACACAGTGAAGTCTTAAATGTGTCTGTTCAATAATGACAAAATGTGTAAACGAGGCAATTAGTAATTAGTATAGATTGCCAGTTTAGAATAAGTAAACGTGTAACCATAAAGATTCATGACACTCATTATGGCATGACAGATAATGAGGAAGAGAACAAAGATTTAAGTGTCTATCCAATGCAAATAGCAAGAAATGGTATCTATTTCAGTGGGAGAAACCTATACTTTATATCTAATAAGCTCATATAGGTGAATGGGGAGAAAGTGAAGACATTTGTAGAGAGAAAGAAACATAAAAAACAAACATCGTGGTAAAAGAAAATAAAAAACGCTTAGTCTACAAGAAATGTCTCTATTTCATGGATTATGGGTTCACTACATTAGCTGCAAGAAATTCACCGTCTCAGTTACATAAAAACCCGGATCCTCAAGGATTTACACGGCGATCCCCGGATCACGCCGGCGATGATCCGAGGAGTTCTGGGGTAGTCTTGTCCAGGATGGAGCGTCGACGAGCGTTGATGACTGTGCACACGGTATCAACACGGCAGCTACACGGATGAGCTATAGGCCGGACCGGCACGGCATCTTATACACGGCGCTTTAATACACGGACCTCTTGGTACCATGCCGGACCCACCCGGCAACTACACGGTCCATGCCAGCAGAGCACGGCGACTACACGGACCATCAGGGCGTCTACATGATTGTATCAACACGGCAGCTACACGCGGACCAACACGGTCACGCTAGCAGACGAAAGTCTGCCATTAGCTGATTTTGGATTTTCATCAATCTTCCTCTCGTTCTCATCACGTATATAAGAACCGTTTAGATCCGTTTTCATCCCTGTAATACTGTGTTTGAGCGTGATGGTCCGTGTAGTTGCCGTGTGGCCACTGGCGTAGCCAGGGGGGGGGGGGGGCGATGGGGGCGGTCGCCCCCCCCCCCCCCCTAAGATTTGGACCGGGGATTTTGGGAAGCGGAAAAAAAATGCGAGTATACTGTATGCATGCACATGAAGCGGGTCTCCTTTGCAACCTTTCATCAAATAAGATATTTTTTTTGAATATTTCACTCAGAGTGTGCACCAGATCGTTGAATTTCAATTCAAAATATGCAAAATCTCTCGTGCTTGGGAGGGGGTATCCCCCTCCCAAACCCTCCCCCTCTGTGCCTCTTTCCCTAGCTAAGTACACTTTTCAGATTTACAAAAAAAATTCTGAATAATTCTGAGTGCACAAGACTTATATTCCGAAAACTGAAGGTTCCCTCATGTATAAGGGGAATTTCCCCCTTTTAATCGACCCTTTCCTCCTTCAGCCCCCCCCCCCATCATTTTTTTTTTTTTTGGTGATTTCCCAAATGTTGCTTCCATCAAATATGCGTATACGAGATATCTCAATTTCAACCTTAAAAAGATAAAAGCTCCATCGGAAGGGAAGGGTGGAGATAACACTCGCCCACGCCTTCTCCCTGCTCCCCCCCCCCCCCCCCCGCCATGCAAAGAAGTAGACTGTGGCTATACCCAGATCGCTTTATTTCAATTCTAAAAACGCAAAAGCTCCGCGAGCGGGAGGGGGAATCCCCCTTCCCCTAAGCTCTACCTCACTAGACTTTATACATACGCACAGATGGTGCACATTCGGAATAAGAGCTAAATTCCGTGATTTTAACACTTCGATGAAAAAGTATTGCACCAAAAATTTGCACCAGATCGCTGAATTTCAGGTCTGAAAACGTAAAATCACCTTCGCGTGGGAGGGGATATGCCCCTATCTACACCCTCGTGTACATGCTTTTTCTGTTTGATTGCTGAACAAACAGCGTTCATGATATTCAGTGTAAGAATTAATACAAATTCAAATTGTACCATTTTATAGGCAAATTGTTCAATAATAATCTACACTAAAATATACTGCAACCTTAAACAAGTGGGACTGTTTCAACTCGTTAAAACACGCAAAAACATGCATCAAATTGCAACATTTGCAACAACAAAATGCAAAAAGTTCTTACCGTGGGAGGGGGGACACCCCCCTCCCACACCATCCCCTCCCCCCTCCCTCGCTCCGCTCGCTTGGGTTCAGTCGCGTTCATGATATTCAGTGAAAAGAATTAATACAAGAAGTGTATTTGAATTATAACATTTTATAGCAAAATTGGTCAATAATAATCTACACTAAAATATACTGGTACCTTAAACAAGTGGGACTGTTTCACGTCGATAAATCGCGCAAAAACATGCATCAAATTGCACCATTTGCAACATCAAAATGCAAAAAGTTCTTACCGTGGGAGGGAGACACCCCCCTCCCACACCCTACCCTCCCCCTCGCTCGCTCCGCTCGCTCGGGTTCAGTCGCGTTCATAATATTCAGTGAACAGAATTAATACAAGAAGTGTATTTGAATTATACCATATTTTATAGGCAAATTGTTCAATAATAATCTACACTAAAATATACTGCTACCTTAAACAAGAGGGACTGTTTCACGTCGATAAAACGCGCTAACACATACATCAAATTGCACCATTTGCAACATCAAAATGCAAAAAGTTCTTACTGTGGGAGGGGGGACACCCCCCCCCCTCCCACGCCCTCCCCTACCCCCACGCTCGCTCCGCTCGCTCGGGTTCAGTCGCGTTCATAATATCCAGTAAAAAGAATTAATACAAGAAGTGTATCTAAATTATACCATTTTATAGGCAAATTGTTCAATAATAATCTACATCAAAATGCACTGCTACCATAAAACGAGCAAAAACATGCATCAAATTGCATCATTTGCAACATCAAAATGCAAAAAGTTCTTACTGTGGGAGGGGGGACACCCCCTCCCACAGTACTATATTGTTCAATGATAATCTACATCAAAATAAACTGCTACCATAAACAAGTGGGACTGTTTCACGTCGATAAAACGCGCAAAAACATGCATCAAATTGCACCATTTACAACATCCAAATGCAAAAAGTTCTTACCGTGGGAGGGGGGGGGGGGACATCCCCCCTCCCACACCCTTCCCCCCCCCCCCCCCAAGATGAAATCCTGGCTACGCCGTTGCGTGTGGCTGCCGTGCAGGTCCGTGTAGCTGCCTTGATAATCCTTGACGGTCCTTGATGTGGAAAAAAAGGTCACTGATTGCCAAGAATACTTATGGCGCCTACACGTTCCAGACAGCCACACGGACCTTCACGGCAACTATACGGCAACTACAAGGACCATCCATGATTGCTCTGCCAACACGACAGTACATGGATGACGCCGGATGTTTTTAACCTCCCAAACCTGCCACTGACGTCCACGAAATTAGAGTACTCCGATACCAGCACAGACCAGCACATTATCACCAATACTTTGTTTTATGGATATAAATCACATAATACCGTTCTGAATGAATTAAAATACATTAAAATAATCGAAACGTGCACTCTCACATTCCCGTTGCGTAAAGTGAAAAAGATCATTTTGTTCTCTGTTTGAATTGCATGAGTAAAATTGACTTTGCACGTGATAATTAATGTCATAAACATGGAAACAAACGCGTTAATGACCAGATTGTGTGTCCAGGCAAGATATTAACAGGTGGTCGAGAAAACACCGTGTTTCGTGTTTCGTGTGTCAAGATTAAGAGTTTTATGAGTACATTTATAATTCGTGATGTATTATATTCGTATTACATATTTAGATAGGGTCTCATCCACGTCAAGCTCTGCTTTTGATGACGGTCCCCTGTATTGATTTCTCCTTTGTTAATAGATACAGTATGCCTTAATATGTTATTTTGATTCATAATATGTCACTACAGACTGATGTTGTTATGAAAATGATATTTCTTGTATTGATTTGTTATTGTATGTTAAAATCTCGTGTGCTTTTTTTTTGCATACTCTGTATCATTTTGTTTTCATTTGTTATTGTATTTGGAGAAAGAAAATGCAGAAATAAACCAAACAAAACCAAACCAAAAGGCGGAAACATTTCATTCTTTCTTTAATATTCGTGGTCCAAATCTAGCTCGCAATATTCTCGTTGTATACACACAGATCCTTTCATTCATATTTACTAAATTCGAATCCTCGGTCTTTAGTTTGTAATCCCTATAGCCTTTACCCCTAAAAGTGCAGGTCACGATGGGTTTTCCAATCGTCTGACGATATGAACATGTATTGTGAATGAAATATTTCCACCCTTGGTTCACATTTTGACTTTGCCCTTTATGTTGTTGTGCCAGCTGAAATGAAAATAGCTTAAGTTATACCAATACCAATTCATAAGAAAGGTGAAGAGGACTCTTAGTTGGGAAAGTCTCGACCAATATCATTGTTGTCTTCCTTTAGTAAATTACAAGAAAGGTGGTATTAAAAGCTTTATCTAATTCTTAAATAAATGAGATGCTTTAACAGAATCTCAATTCGGGTTTCGCAAAAAAAAAAATGCAACAACTCATGCCTATTTTTTACTGGTTTAGAAAAATGCGAAAGCCATACAAACAGCAAGTCGCATGCATTCAGTCTGTTTCAGAACAACTCCACAGCCTCTGACACGAGAAATCACGAAATTCTTTTGTACAAACATAATCAGTACAAGTGGTATTCATGGAAAGACCTTGAAAATGGTTCAAAAGTTATCTCAGTGGGAATTTGCTCCAGTGAATTATCATGACTGACATAAACTCGATTTGTTGTGGTGTCGAACATTGCAGGGCTCCCTCTTATGTCATCTTTTATTTACTGTATCCCTTTTCTAATGACTTCCGGAACTCATCCTTTCTGCTGTCTTTTTTCCTGTTCACAGATGACGCAAGTCTTTTTTTTAATTCTCACTCAAATGCTTATGCATATTATCCTTTTTCCTGAAATATGAACTGCAATTGGTATTTGAGTGGATTCAGGCCAATAAAGTTATCTCTCAATTCGAATAAGACCAACTTTATGGTTTTAAGTAATAGATCATAAAGTCAATTCCAGGTTTAGTCTAAGTGAATGGATTGCAGTTAAAGCAGACAGACTGTCAGATTGAATGACAGTATTTCGATGCCTGAGCAAAATTGACGAAGAGGAATGATGCTAATATGAAACTGAATGACAAGAGAATGAAATTGGTCGCTAAAACCTATATCTACAACAAATAGCTGCAACATTGTAATTATGGTCATTGTTAATGTTTTCCGAGTTTTCCAGTTTTTATCGTTTTGTTGCATCGTTGATGCCATTGTGCGACTAGGCAAAATAAGCTAACGTGGTAATCTGCTATAAGGTCTTAGAACCCTATACTGATCCTCAAGTTGATACAATTTTGAACTATTTTGATCATCATCGTATTATCATACTTTTCATCTGGGTCTAGATTTTACTGTTGTAGGATATAAATAAAACTAGATATATCGCTACGGCGACTGATATGCCTCCGCCATAATGCATGGTTCTCCTAATAGGTCTATTTCTAATCGTCTGATGATATGAACATGTATTGTGAATGAAATATTTCCACCCTTGGTCCGTCAATGTCTTGACAATGTGTGATGACAGTTTCACACAATTGGCAAAATATTAAAATGACAGGTTTGACACAAATGTGCTGAATGTTCACTTTCCTAGAACTAGGTTCAATTGGATGAATGATTAAAATGTCAGAGTGCAGGTATTTGGGGAACTGATGATTTTTACTTGACTTTTGACACTTTTATAAGTTTATGCATTGAGTAATTTTCAAGGTATTGAGAAAAGAGATAATTTCAGTATCAAATGGGAAAATAGCATTATCTAAACCTGGCCTTTGACCTTTGACCTCACAGTTCCAAAGAGAATCACTGTTAGGTTGAACATGCATAGATATGTAAGTTTCATGATGATACATTGAGTTACTTTTAAGATATGGAGGAAAAAGTGCAATTCAGCACTTTCACTTGACCTTTGACATTTTGACCTTTGACCTTTTGGCAAGAAACTTCCCACAGAATATATATTGGGTAATACATGTATACATCAAGTTTAAAAAAAAAAACTTCAGGTATTGCATAAATATAAGGAAAGTAGTGATACTTTGAGGAGTTGACCTTGACCTTTGACCCCCTGACCTTTGAACCATGACCCCCAACTTCCCTAGATAATCACTGCCCATTGGAACAAGCATATATACTAAGTTCCATGAAGATACCTTGAACCATTTGCGAGATATGGAGAAAAACATGAATTTTCAACCTTTTTTTTTTACAAAATAACCTGTGACCTTTGACCTTTGACCCCGTGACCCTAAAAATCCAAACAAAGTATTATCCCCCAGGATATACCCTCATACCAAGTTTGATGTAAAACCAAAAACAAAACGGGACGGACGTACGTACGGACGTACGGACGGACGTACGGACGGACGGACGGACGGACGGACAACCCGAATGCCTCCGGCCACTTCGTTGGCGGAGGCATTAAAAAAAAAAATGCCATGCACCTTTTTCGAGGTACCAGCACTATTTATTTTCTTCCGGGCTGCGCCCCTCGGAAACTAATGTCAGCCAGTCATCTCAGAATCCGTAATTTCAACTCAAGCCGCTCAGTACATAGTATATTTGACTTATACGCACGTATGCAGATGGTTTTTCATGATTTTTTTTTTTTTTTTTACTCAGGGAATCTGCTAATTGTACGAACTCTAATATATATATTTTTTTTGCAAGTTCCGTCCATATTCCTTTTTACCTAGTGCTAGTCCAACTCAATTGATTTCATGAAGATCAAAATATTTGTACATTATGTGTATCTATTATGTGCATGTACTAGTATGTGTACGTGTGCATATACTATTATTTGTATTTCAATCTACTTCATGCCATTTCATCTCCTTGTATAAATCGTTATTATGCAATAATGTTTTTGCAATAATTTTGCATTATTTGGATATGGAAATAAATGAAACGAAATGAAATATCCCAGTCATATGCCATTTGAATCCCACATGCTCTACTGCTGATATTGCTTACCTACACAATGCCTCCCTAAAGCTGGATCCAGAAATATTGTTATATATATATATATATATATAAACAGTCAAAATCGTCTTAGCGGCCACCTGTCTATAGCGGCCACTGAAAAATCCCCCGAGAGAAAAGCCATGTGAAAGGCCCTCTGTATAGCGGCCACCTGTCTGACGCGGCCAGCGGCCACAAATTTTTTTTTCCCGCGGTAGATTTTAACCTGGTAATAGCGGTCACAGACGGCTTGTGCCGAAAGGGTGGGTTGGGTTAGTGTATTTATTTTCTGCCGTCTCTGTCTCTATAATTGTCGTAATTATTTTCACTATTGCCTTGATCATCATTATTTTTTTGTATATAATATCCATGTTCTGTATTTTGTCCGATTTGTCCTAAGTCTTGATAAAGGGCAGAGCCCGAAAGCTCGAAGTAAAATCAAATTGTGAGGATTCAAAAGCAAGGTCTACCGCCTCTTCTTTACTCTCGTTACACACACTACTAAAAGATGCGACGGCCCAGGGGTTTAGCAGTTGAAGATACACGACTCACACTCTATATATTGTACATATAGGGCTGCACACTGGCGCCGGTCCGACGGTCAAAGACCGGTAAAAATCACTGTCGGACCGTTAACTTTTCAGGAAATCCACAAGTTACCAGTCCGACATGACCGGTAAAAAAAAAAAAAAAAAGCATTGGCGGGGTCAGTAGAAAGAAAAAGAGCAGTCCCGATCAGGAAGAAACAGAATGCAAGATATCGCACTGTTCAACAAGTTTTGCGCAACTTTTCGTTTATGTCTACTGGTGCAATTAGTACCGTAAACATTAGTTTTGAGCACTAGCAGTCGACCAGTTATTCGCGCTCGCTTGCGCATTGGCGCTGCTCACGCACTGCCATGCAATGCAATACATGCAAGGCATGTACAGTGTAACTGCTTTTCGTTTGCTTGCGATCGGCGGTCATGCCAGACAAGAGGCACTGATAGAAGCGCACGCATTTCTGGGTCATTTTACTCAAGATTTTTTAACGCAAGATCGATCCGATCCCGGCTTCGCAGCAGCGTGGCAGTTGACATGTTAGAACTAACTTACTTGTGTCGATTTTTAGAAAAAGTAAAAACATATTCGATATTCAGCGATACAGTAAATGGATCTGATTGCGTTCATTTTCATTTTACACAGTCATGTCACAAATGAATATTTTCATTCGTTCAGAATGGTTTCATAATGAAGATAGGCGCAAAAAGGCTCACGAAATCGGCCCTCCTGTGTATTTTTTAAGAACGCATGCGCAAAATGTGAAGAGATAATACACGGGAGAAAAAAAAAAACATGAAATCATTGCAGTCTCGCTTACATATTTGAGGTAGAAATCGTCCCAAAAAGGATCATGAATTCGGCCGGCCGCCTCGTACACCTGTCAAAAGCTCATGTACGAAATGCGAAGATATCATAGAGGAGAAAAAGAAAATAAAGGGCACATTTGATAAGTGCATCATAAAAGATTACAGCCGAATGACAATTCATGAAATCAACGCAGTCCCGTTGAAATTTGAGGAAACAATAGGCGCAAAAAGGATCTTGAATTCAGTCCTGCATGCCGTGTTGGTTATCAAAAACGCATGCACAAATGCGAAGAGATTAATAGGGAGAAAATAAAAAAACAAATTTTTACCCTTCTGGTGCGTGCATTACAAAATATTACATCCAAAGTAATTCATGAAATCGCCACAATCCCGCTGATATTTGAGGTAGAAATAGGCGCAAAAAGGATCGTGAATTCGGCTGTGTCATATACCTTTTAAGAACGCATGTACGAAATGGGAAGAGATTAGAGGGAGAAAAATAAAGGACATATTTTCACCCCTTTTGGCGCTTGCATCATATAGATTACAGTCGAATAGTAATTCATGAAAATTTCGCAATCCCATTGAAATTTGAGTAAACAATAACAGGCGCAAAAAGAATCTCGAATTCGGCCCTTCATGCAGTGTATAATTTTGAAAACGCATGCACAAATGTGAAGAGATTATCGGGAGAGAAAATAAAGAACGCATTTTCAACCCTTCTGGTGCATGTATCACAAAAGATTACAGCCGAAATAATTAATAACATATCGAAATCCCGCTTATATTTGATGTAGAAATAGGCGCTATAAAATGATCATGAATTCGGCCGTGTCGTATTTGCATGTACGAAATGCGAAGAGATTATTGGGAGAAAAAATACCGGACACATTTTCAACCCCTTTTGGCCCGTGAATCATAAAGATTACAGCCGAATAATAATTCATAAAATCACCGCAATCCCGTTGAAGTTTGAGGAAACAATAGGCGCAAAAAGAATCATGATTTTTGGCCGTGTCGTATATCATATAAGAACGCATTTACGAAATGCGAAGAGTGTATCGGGGAAAAAATAAAGGACACATTTTCAACCCCTTTTGGCGCGTGTATCATAAAAGATTACAGCCGAAGTAATTCATGAAATTATCGTATCCCGCTGATATTAGAGGCAGAAATAGGCGCAAAAAGGATTGTGAATTCGGCCGTGTCGTATACCTTTCAAGAACGCATGTACGAAATGCGAAGAGATTATAGGGAGAAAAATAAAGAACGCATTTTTAACCATTCTAGCTGGTGCGTGCATCACGAAAGATTACATCCGAAGTAATTCATGAAATCGCCACAATTCCGCTGATATTTGAGGTAGAAATAGGCGCAAACAGGATCGTGAATTCGGCCGTGTGGAACATCTTTTAAGAACGCACTTACGAAATTCGAAGAGTTTAGCGTGGAAAAATAAAGGACACATTTTCAACCCCTTTTGGCGCGTATATCATAAAGATTACACCAGAAGTAATTTATGAAATCGTCACAATCCCGCTGATATTTAAGGTAGAAATGAGTGCAAAAAGTATCATGAATGCGGCCGTGTGGTACATCTTTTAAGAACGCACTTACGAAATTCGAAGAGTTTATCGGGAAAAAATAAAGGACACATTTTCAACCCCTCTTGGCGCGTATATCATAAAAGATTACACCAGAAGTAATTTATGAAATCGTCACAATCCCGCTAACATTTGAGGTAGAAATGGGCGCAAAAAGGATTGCGAATTCGGCCCAGCATGTCGTGTACCTTTCAAGAACGCATGCACAAATGCGAAGAGATTATCGGGAGAAAAATAAAGAACCCCTTGTTGCGCGTGCATCGGAAAACATCACAGCTAAATAATTCATTAAATCGTCGCAATGCAACTGACCACCAAGCGCAGGTTACGCAGCCAGTTCGTGCGCCCATGTTTAGAAAAAGTCACAAACGCATTTAATACAATCTGATTTTGTTCATTATCATTTTACCCTGTAATTCACAAACATTCTATTTTTCCTATATTTTTTTTAACTTTCTTGTGCAATAAATAGTGCAAGTTTTAAAAAGAAAATATTCATCTGCAAAATGTACATGGGGGGGGGGGGTACGTCCATAAAAAGCAAGAAAATAAGTTTGCAATTTATCTAATGATTTTTGACCGGTAAATTTTCTGTTCGGACAAGTAAAAAATGGTAAAACGGGGCATTTACCGGTCCGACAGAGACAGGTCGGACCGGCAGAAAAAATGGGTTAGTGTGCAGCCCTGATATATATATATATATATATATATATATATATATATATATATACACTCACAGTATGTCCACAACGAAAATCCAATTGCTGCCCTTGATGTTTATGTTTGCATGACAAAAAAGAAATACACAATTAATTGTGTTCATGAAATGCATATATGCATTTGTAAAACATATATTCGCGTACTCAGCCGAATACACACTGTATATAAAGTTTAAATTGTTTGATCGATTCAAAAGGAAGCTGCACCGGTTTTTTTTTTATTGGACTTTACCCTTATTATTATCATTTTTTTTTAGCTTCAGCATGGATGTGGATATTTCCAACGAGTGTGCAGCAGTAACCTGATTGTGGTAACTCATACTGGGCGTGGCCTGCCTTTGCAATGTTTGCACAATAGTCATACGATAATGATTGGTTAATATCTCGATTACCTTTGTCGCTGTGCCTGTATAGGACACGCTTGCTCTTCAAAGGATCCAGAAAGAAAAAAAGAGAACAAAATGTGATAATGGAATTTGCGGCAGAGTAGTGTTGTTATATTAACAAACAACAGAGGATTCAATGCGAACAAGAATAGCTGGGAATAGAGGCCGTGATGCTGACAAAATTTCTGCGCTTACCACGATTTATCAAACTGCTGGCATTATTATAGCATCTGGGATCAGCGTCGTCAGAGTAATGAAAAGACACCTCATCCCCAATAATCATCATGAAAAGCTTGTGACTACTCTATTTCTTCACTGCGTGTTACGTTAATTCGAACTGGAATAAATTTTTGTTGAAGGTTCCTTCTCTAAATTTCCTGACACCATCTTTTCACTTAAATCCAGTAAAACTTGGACGTTCAGCGAATAAAAGTATGACAAATAACATAAACTCAACTCAAGTTCTTCAAAAATTGACACATGTTGTCTCTTGGGAAGAACTTCGAAAAAAATTTTGGGACCTCTCCGTGCAGGAAAGGAATTTTGCTCTGAAGGAGCTGGAAACTACAGATGATCGAAAGCAAAAACTATGCGTACGAGTGGAGATCGAAGACCGAAGAATCTACTGCATGGTATATGAGGACATATCTCCCAGTCATAGCAAGTGGTTTTGGTGTAAGATCGCCAATCCACAACTGAATTGAATAAAGGAACGAGAGAGAAACAAGTAATTCGCAAAATCAAGAAGGAACCGGTTCATCAGTTAATAAAAAGAAATATGGTCTACCGAATGGAGTTGCTATACATCTGAGAAAAGAAATGCTCCGGGTGCAACAAAATACTGACTAAGAAAAAAAAAATCGGATCAAGAGAGAATTGGCGTAGGACCTATGGTGAGTCACCGAATGGACAGACTGATGGAGGGAAGGAGGCAGCATGGGTGCTGCGTGACCTATATTAACGCTGGTATCGTCATCATTATCAGCTTTATTATGTTTTTATAGTTCAAGTTGCATGCAGGGAAAATAATACGTGATCTACCTCAATGGCGTAGCGAAAGGGGGAGGCGATGGGGGCGGTCGCCCCCCCCCCCCCCCCAAGATTTGGACCGGGGACTTGGGAGGCGGAAGAAAAAAATGCGCGTATACTGCAATGTATGTACATGAAGCGGGTCTCCCTTTCAACCTTTTATCATGTAAGATCATAATATCATTTTTCCAATATTTCACTCAAAGTGTGCACCAGATCGAATAATTCTGAGTGCACAAGACTTATCACTTCCGAAAACTCAAAGTTCCCTCATGTTCAAAGGGGAATATCCCCTTTTAATCAGTCATTTCTTCGCTCAGTTCCCCCCAGATCATTTTTTTTTTATTTCTCAGATATTCCATCAAATATTCGTATAGGAGATATCTCAATTTCAACTTCAAAAAGGCAAAAGCTCCATTGTACGGGAAGGGTGTTGATAACACTCGCCCACCTGCTCGCCCGCCCCTCCCTCCCCCTGCATACAAGTAGACTGTGGCTATACACTCTGAACATAAACAGTTTTCCAAATATGCCACAAAATGTATGCACCAAAACGTAAACTGCGATCAGAAACTACAGAATCTCCTTGCACAGACTTGCTGCACTTCGCAGATTGACAAATTTCCAGATATTCCAACAAAAGTGATTGTAGAATTTCAGTTCTAAAACTGACAAAAAAAAAACAACTCCCTAAAATATGGGAGAGGTATCTTGCCACCCTCCCATTGCTTGATCACCTCTATATAGACTTAGTACACTTTGGGGAATGACAATTTTCGAATTTTCCACAAAGAGTGTGCTCAGGATCGCTTTATTTAAATTCTAAAAACGCAAAAACTCCATCGAGAGGGAGGCTGCAAAGATGTATGATACAAATGAAGGGGTCGGTGCAATATAGTGCTAAACCCACACATTAATTTTGTCAAAATTGGGTTACATGCATTTTCATAATCCTTATCCTTCACTCTAACCTCCGTGAAAATATCATATTTGAATTCAACCAATAAGATGGTAAAAATGCATGCATTCATGTTTTATTAATGTACAATATATGGACTTTCCAAACATCCAACAGCGATTATCTCAAAATGACTATTGTGCGGGTTAGCACTATATTGCACCGACCCCTTTAATGTAATTTGTGTGGAAATTTTGATAAAATGAAATGAAAATGAAATGAAATTGAGTTTATACTGCAGGAGGACCTCACGCAGAACGCTATATACGTCAGGAGCGGGATGGTGGTTCAAATGTTAAAATCATGGAGAAGTGTGTCTGCAAAATTTGGACGCATTGGACATATTCCGAATAACTGAATGATTGTGATTTTGCTGTATATAATAGCAGCGCCGGAGTTTCAGCATGGTGAATGAGCTGACCGTGCTAAATGATGGATCTGCTTTCATCAAGTTAAGGCCCGGTCATACTGCCCAAAAGTCGCGTAAACGCATGAATCACGCAAGAAATTTGGTTGTGCGTGCTTGTCCGTCGAGAATTATCGCTGATTTACGCGATGAAAATCACCGATGAATTGGGCAAGAACTACGGAAAGATCACGCAAAAATCACTAACAAACCACGCACCTTCAGCGCATAGGCGCGCAAAGGCCCCAAATAGGGCGAATTCGTGGTTGTGCGCGACGACTGAGGTCCAGTGAAAACCACGCATAATCTGCGCATTATCACTAATGAACTGCGTATGAATCGGGCATAATTCACGCATGATTCGCGCATGCACGCGAAAGCGGTAACATTTTCGGGAACGAGCACTGATATTCCACGCATATTTCGCGCATTGTTCGCGTAAGAACTACGCAAACTACTAAAAAATTACGTAAAACAGGGCAATACTGCGTAAACTTTTAAGCGAAGCCGAGTTTTGAGCTGCTAAAAACCTGGACAACTACGAAGGTTCCAGGTCATACAAACTCATGAAAATGCGCAAATCGCGCATGTATCGCGTAAGGCTCGAATTTCTTACGTGATTCTTGCGTTTACGCGACTTTTGCGCAGTGTGACCGGGCCTTTAAGGACATCCAACGTGGCTGTCTCGAGAGGCTTGTTTAGGTTGGAACTCGGGTGCTGGTGACCTTGCGTGCAACGCTCTGATGGGACCAGCTAGCCTGAGATAGAGTTGGGAACCTGCCGCTGTTTCGACCGGCGAGAGACGCGACTCGCTTGGTAGGCAGACGTGCAGGGCAATTTCAAAAGGGATAAGCCCTCTAAACATCAGGTCATTCATGAGGGCATCTTGAGTCTTCTTATAACAGCCAGTGGAGCAAGTTCATGAGCGATATCAAGATCATCGTGTAGCCATCGTGTTTCCTTTGTGTGGTAACTTCTTGATGAAGATTCAAAACTTCGTGTAGTCTGCGTTTCGGGTACCACCGTGTGACCTTCTGTAAGTATGTACTTGCTTCGGCTGTTGATTGGCTTTTGACCAAGTAAGGGGCCAACCCGGGAGCCAACTTTGCATGAAATTGAAAATTCCATAATCGTATGGCATCTCGTGTCAATTTCGGAACAGTGTGACGCCACGCCAGTATGATGTCGACATAACAACGTTCCTGTCCAAAACTTTTGACGTGCATAAAACATGATAGACCTTGATAGATACGAGGTTATTATCTGTGTACTGTTTTTGATATCATCCATAATGGAACTAAATCATGATATGACAGTGATTATGAAGAATATACATTATGTATCTAACTACAGTATCTGAAATAGTTAGATCATGATAATGAATTGCACTGTTATCGGATACAATGTTTGCATGAATGAAATGCACTGTTTTATCAGCCTATGAATACGTATGAGTAAGTGTATGGCTTCTATATCTTAATGTTATCAAGAGATTATCAAAGCAGAGGGGTGAAGATGTGCCATGAAAAATCTTAATCAGTTGTCTCCCTCTGTACAAATGTATTTGTTAGCTCGCAACTGCTGATCTATATTTTAGCAAATGTCGGAAAAAGGAACCAGTGGGCACGTGGTGGGAATTGAGACTGTCATCTAGGGTCTACTGCTTTCCGGGCAAGGACACCACCACCGGGTTATCCCTGGTTCCGGCAGTGACACGATGAACTTGGAACACATGCCAAGGCTCTGAAATTCCGACGTTGTTATAGTAGCCCAAGGCGGACAAGGCATGAAATCAAGATATTATTAAAGTGACAATTCAAAGAAAACAACCATTTGGTACAAATCTAAATGCTGTGTCTATGCTAGAATCTTGGAAAGGACAAAAAGGAGGGAGGGAACAAGAGCAAAGAGAAAATTCATACGATGTCTGCGGTAATGCAAGGACTTCGGATGAATTCGGGAAAATTCAGCGAAGTTTTTACTGACGTCATAAAATGGACCAATCTAACAGCAGCAGACGACGTGTCACAGCTAAAAAAACAAATCAAATGGATTTATTGCTACAGAAGAAGCGGTTAAATTACCTCAAATTACGCGAACTGATTCTTCGAAAGAAAAGGTGGCACAGAACGCTACTATACCAGTGCCCAGCTTAGAAACCATCACTAGAAAGGCATATTTAATATTTTAGAATGCAAGGGCCATCGCATTTTCGAGTTCGAAAAGCCCGTCTAACAATGCTGAACAATGTGAATGAACAGCAAACCACCCGAAGCGGCAGTGCGACTGCATGCATAACTCAAACAGTGGCAAGGCCAAGCGAATACCGACAGTGACTTTTGGCGAAGTGTTCGGGGCGGGCAAGTGCCTGAGAGACGTGGAATTTTTACCTTCTATTTGAAAGATTGTTGTTACTGTTGATGTTTTTACAGCAGATCATTCAAATGACACGGAAAAGCGTTAGATTCACTTTGCATTGGTATGGCATTTATCCCGGCTAAATACCAATAAAACGCTCACCAAGGAAAACAGTTACACCTTCGAACCTGTGCATTGTCTATAGGACGTAGTCTTCTTTTGCTAGCTAATTCCACTCAGTAACGTCACAAATATCAGGAGTGTTCGGCGAGTTTCGGTAGGTTTTCGAAATAGAAAGGAGAATGGTATTCTCCTTGCTTTATGATGCACAAATCGTTTCCGTGAGGTCGGGAATTGTAATATGGGGCTGGCTTAAACTCTATTTGCAATTTTATGAAATATTATTCATCAGTGTTCATGTTGAATATCTTTGGATGGGTAGTTTAAAGCAGAGGGGAGAAGATATGCTATGGTTTCTATGAAGGATTTGAATAAGTTGTCTTCGTCTGTACAAATTATTTGTAAAATCACAACTGCTGATCATATTTTAACAAACACTCTGTACTTAGGTAACTGAACCATCTCGTTCGCAAGAGTCTATGCACAAACGATAACCCATCCCCCCCCCCCCCACGTGTGAAAACAGAACAAAACAAAGAGAAAAGGGCACTTTCATGAGTTATGTCTCCTTGTGTTGTATGAGATTTTCCTACCGGGAAAAAAGAAGGGAAGATTAATCAACCCCAAACTGAGGATTTATATTTCTTCAGGTGTAGGTACAACATCGAAGAAGACGTCCTAGAATATTGCCTGTCAAGGAGAGGACAAACCATGCTTTATAAGAGCACAGGCTTCAAGAGTGCGAAATATGCGCTCTCTTTGTTTTATAACAAAACTCTACAGATTTTATCTGTTTTCTTATTATTGTATGTTCCATGCTAACACCAATCAGTGCTCATGCTGGTTGGCAAGCTACTTTCTGTCTTTCTCGTAATTGGGAGGAGGGATGCAAAATTGTATATGCTTCAAATATGAAAGAATATTGTATTAACAATGGGCTGTAATGATGTTCGACTTACAATTGAACATTCAATTTCGTGTATTCAATTTCGTAATACACATTTATACAAACGAGAGTTATTTTATCCATTTAATCATGAATGTGACTTCTACGTTTTATGTTTAATTTCATCCTCATGACCATCATTTTTTTAATCTAAAGTCTTTCATTTTTTTATTCATGTTCCTTATTCCACATTTCATACAAGTTTTATATTCCATTTGATTTTGAAAAAGAATTGTTTTTTAACACAAAGGTCAGTTTGAAACAAAATTGCACAAAATGTATAAAGACGTATAATTGATGTAAACGAGGAACCTATAAAAAGCAAAGCTTGAAGGATGTGGGCTCAATGTCAAAAGTGACGTAACATGCAAAAACACAAGATGTCGAGAATATTATAAAGTTTACGGAATGTACAAAATATTGTATGATGTTTATGATTAAACTTAAAGTATCAATGCTAAGAAAAGTAGCAAGTTGATCAAACTAATGAAGTCATCCGAGCGAGGCATCGTTTTGAGTATGCAGAAATTTTTCAAGTGATCACGGCAAAATAATTAAACGTATGACTTTAGAAAATTGGCTTTAAGATTTTGCTTAAAGGAACTTTGTCCAACATAAAAAAATACGTGAACTTCAGTATAAATCCTTCTTTACATCATGATCACCCTATATTGTTTTTATGATATTTAATATACATCTTTAGGCCCTATTTTAATTATGATCACCATATTTTATTTATTATCTTTATTTTGTATCTTTATTTTCATTATGATCAGATAGTTTTTGTGATCTTCGTGTCGACCATTTTCATCATCACGTGTGATCCACAAATTAATGTTCCTAACATTCATTTTAAAATACAGTACAAATAATGTACTTTTTCAATGGACACCTTACAGATTTAATTTTAATGCTCCTATGAATTTGTTTGCCCATTAGGCGAATTTGAATATTCGGAATAAACGATTTTGAATAACGATATTTCGATGCACGAGAGTATTTGACGAAAAAGAATACTTCTAATATGAAACCGAAAGACAAAACGATGAAATTGACCAGGAAAACCTTATACCTTTACACGTTGTACTCAATTACAAAGAAATTACCTATCTCATCATCTGAACTAGCTAGATCCGGAGACTTTCATTTCTTTTTCATGCGAATCAGAATTTTGTTATTCAACATCAGGCTGAACCGTACTTGTTATATGACAAGATAATCGGTGAACACATTTTCTGTATCCACACTTTATCCAGGTATTTATCTTTATCCAAGCATGTATATATATATATATATATATATATATATATATATAATATGTATTCATTTATTTATTTGTATGTTTGTATGTATGTTTCTAATCTTATATAAAGATATAATATATATATATATAATATGTATCCATTTATTTAATTATATGTTTGTATGTATGTTTCTAATCTTATATATAGTGATGTATTCCTATATACAAATTTATGTTTGGTGCACATATAGACGAGTTATATTATTTGTATATGTTGCAGTTTGATGTAGTTAACTATATGGGTTCTCCTAAAAAGCAGTAGCAAATCAAGGTAATAAATAAACAGGGATTTATCCTTGGTATTGATAAAGATAGAGTATGATAAGAGGAAATTAATGAAGAGTAATGCGAAGTGACATATCCTCTTGACACGAGATGCTTTGTGGAATAAACCCTCAAGTGCCGAATGAGATTTCACCCATAACTAGATTGCTATTGAGCCAGCTCCAGATTAATTTGGAGTCTCATTGTAACAGTAATACTCTATAATAACTTCAACATGGAATTCTTAACAGGCAAACAAGACTTAGAGGGGGTAATGGATGCATGGTCATGTGCGAATACAATTGAATAAGCTCAACGCATTCGACGCAATTTGCCTAAATCATTGTATGTGTAATAATGGCTGTCAAATCAAATGCCTATGCACACATTTTCGCGGCACGTGATGGGCTTCTTAAACAGACACAATGAAAGATACGTGAAACGCAATCTTTAATAAACGGCCCAAAACATGATAAACATCAACACGTTCCTATAGCAGGAGGCCATGTTTCCCTTTTCACACCTTATACAAACAGGTGTTTCTGATTTCTTTTTTTTTAAATGAAATAAAACTGTTAACTAATGTCTTAATCCTTCCTTGTTTATTTTGCACGAATCAGAAAATAATGTAGTTTACTATTTTGCTTCAGATATAACTGACATTTGCTGACTATCAAGATATCGCTACACACATTCTCTCTGTCTATAGATCTATCAATGTGCACGCATGTGTTATCATATGTTGATAATATATACATACAGATTTGTTTGTTGCACATAGACGAGTTAGATTTGTGTATGATTTGTCATATTTTGTAGTTAGATGTCGTAATGCAGGCCCTATGGGTTCTCTTGAAAAACTAACAAATCAAGGCAAAAATTGAAAAAAGGGGTTTATCCTTGAGAGTGTTGTGAAAAGAGTATGATAACAGGAAATAAATGAAACGTAATGCGAAGTGGCACGTGGTATCTTGACCCGAGTTACTTCGTAGAATAAACCAGGAAGTGCCCACTAATTCAACTATAACTAAAGTGCTCTCGATCCAGCTCCAGCATCAAGATTTAGGGTCTCATTGTTAAAGAAAATGTCTTTACCACGGAATGTGTATTGAATACAATTGAATCAGTGCTGAACGCGTTCGATGCAATTAGCCTTCAATCATTGTATATACCTGTATAAACAATACCTGTCAAATTGAATGCCAAAATCAGTTAAGTCCAGGCAACAAATAAATCTACCCTCAAGACGTTGGAGTTCTCTGATATTTCAACCAACGTTATGATGCTCTCGATCCATCTCCAGACTAATTTTGGGTCTCATTGTTACATCAATGTCTTTAACACGGATTCATTAACAGACAAACAAAACTATGTGGGGGTAATGGATGCATGGACATTAGTCATGTAGGTTAAATACGTTGATTGCGTTCGACGCAATTAGCCTAAATCATTGTATGTATAAACAATGAATTCCAACTCGAATGCCAGTAAACATTTTCGCAGCATTCCCCATGATGGGCTTGTTAAACAGACCTAGTGCAAGGTACGTGAAACAGTTTGTATTGAACGGTCTCACAGCCTGATAAATCTTAACTAGTACCTAGTCATGTTTCTCTTATCTCACCCTAAACAAACATCTGATCCTGATTTTATGTTCCTGTTTTGTTGTTTGTTAACATAGACGAGTTATTTGTGTATAATTTGTCATGTTTTGTTGTTTGATGTTGCAATGTAGGCCTTATGGCACAGGCTTATGGGTTCTCCTGAAAAACCGTTACAAATCAAGGCAACAATAGAAAAAAGGTTTATCCTTGGTTTTTAGAGTGTTGTGATTAGAGTATGATAAGAGGAAATAAATGAAAAGTAATGCGAAATTAAAAATGGTACCTTGACACGAGTTGCTTCGTGCATATGGAATAAACCCGAAGTGACCAATGACATTTCAACCATAAATAAAGTGCTCTTGATCCAGCTCCAGATTAATTCGGTGTCTCATTGTTAAAGCAAATTAATGTCTTTAACACGGAATTCTTAACAGGCAAACAGGACTATGTGGGGAAATGGATGCATGGATATCAGTCATGTGTGTTAAACGAAATTGAATCAGTGTTAAACGCGTTCGATGGCAATTAGCCTAAATCGTACGTGAAATACGTGAAATGCAATTTGTAATTAACAGCCTCACAACATGATCGAAATGTATATATCATCTTAAGTATATATGCATAAATATGGGGTAATATGGATTGAGTGAATGTATCAATTTTAGTAGAGCAGATCAGTGTAATTTGAGGAAAATCGGAGTATCCAATAACTTCCATATTGCATATGAATATCTATCTATATCTAATATCTATTCATCTGTATGATATACATTTTTATTGATATATGTATGTATAGTCTATACACGAATCAGAGTTTTACTATTTTCTTTGAGGCTGAACCCTCTTTTGTTATCCGACACGGTGATCAATCACTAATCACTTTCTCTTAATCTACATTGAATCTACACGTATATTCATCTATATCCTACTTTATAGATCATAACATTGAAATGAATATAGTAATATAATTTGTGTTTGCTACGCATACACGAGTTATATCTGTCTATGCCGTGTTTCATATTTTGGTTTGATGTCATAAGTTTTCATCTTCTCTATGTACGAATCAGAAAATGATGTGTTTACTATCTAGATTTAGCTTTCACGCAATTTTGTTGACTATCAAAAGGTTGTTATACTTTTATTCTCTCTGTCTATTTTGTCTAAGTGCACTTGATGCGTAAGACATTCTTTGATACAACTTTATGTTTAATGCACATAAACAAGTTACATTGGTGTATATTTTGTCATACTTTGTGGTTTGATATTGTAAAATACATAGGTTCTCCTGAAAAGCAGTCAAATCAAGGCAACAAATAAATCAATCCTCAAGACGTTGGTGTTCTCTGATATTTCAACCACTGTTATGATGCTCTTGAGCCATCTCCAGATTAATATGGAGTCGCATTGTTACATCAAATGTCTTTAACACGGAATCATAAACAGGCAAGCAAGACTATATAGTGGCGGTATTTGATGCATAGACATTAGTCATGTAGGTTAATCAGTTGATTGCGTTCGATGCAATTAGCCTAAATCATTGTATGTATAAATGATAGCTGTCCATGTTCATTCTCTTAATCTATATATATATATATATATATATATATATATATATCTATGTATATATATATATATATATATATATATATATATATATAGGTTTTCCAGGTCAAATGTCCACCGAGATAAACCAAATGTCAAATAGGTAGTTCAAATGTCCATTCAGCTAAATAAATGTTCATGACAGAATATGGTATCAAATTAGGCAATTCAAATGTCCACTTAGGTATGAAATGTCCGCACAAAATATCAGACAAGAGACAATGCAGTTCAATGCAATTTCATGGCAAAATATTACAGAGAACAATGCTCCGGGAAACCATTGTCAGATAATGTTTTCAAGTGTCCATTTCCTCCTAGACAGTGCTTTCTTGAAATATGTATCGTTTAGGACATGTTTTCCAAGTGAGATGTCCACTGGCTCAAACACATTGTTCAAATGTGCATGTGTATTGTAAGAGAGATGAATGTATGTCCACAATACAATGCAGTTAGCAATAGGCAGTTCAAATGTCCATGTAGGTATGGAATGTCCATGTAGCACATGTCAAATATCAGACTAGGTAATTTAATTTCCGGATTGCCAAATAAGTATCCAAATGACTGGAGCAATGTCCCATAAGGGAGATCAAATGTTACATAGTGATTTCAAATGTCCATAGTCTTAAATACTTCTTATTTAAACCATATAAATCGTAGCCTTACATGCATAAACGCACTCCTCAGTAATTAGTTTTGCATTAACTTGTCATATACACAAACACAGGTCCATACGGTGTCAAGATAAAAACATATTTTATTGATACTTTTTTAGAATGCATACAGACATAATCAATAGGGCTAAGCTGGCATTAATCTTATGATAGCGGTGTAACTTATTATTTCATACGTGCAATTTATCATTTCATACGAAAGAATGAGGATTTATGGCATGAGACTATTCACTTTTATTGTCTAAAACATAACGGAAATCATTTTCTTCAGACTTTTTTTTTAATACCGAATGGCCGTTCTTGTACTCCCTTTACTGCGATTGTGCTGCAGGTCAGAAACAAATGTAAACCTGTCATTTTGATGTCAATTTCTCAAGTTTAAGTTTTCTAAAGAACGTTTCTTCTCAGGCGTGTCGGACGGACTTTGGAAATAGGACAGTTCCGGTCGGGGCTATAACCATTTATCATTTATCAATATTTTATACTCTGTCTGTTTTTTCTCATTATTTTCTTTTCCTGCCATCCTCTCATTTTTCTTCCCATTTTTCTCTCTCCCTTTTTTTTTCTTGCCTAAAAAGTGGTACAATTCATACCTTGCCATTCACTTCGAAAGACCTGCTTTTGTATTTCCTGAAAAAGATTTTTTTGAGATAGGAAATTGCGGATCAGCAAGAGAAACATAGTTATTTCTGTGGTGTCACTTAAATTGTCTTGCATAATGTTGGCATAGAATCCATAAGCAATGCTTATCATCATGTTTTCGAGTCAAAGGATATTTGAATTACCTATGTAACATTTGAATTCCCTATGACCGACATGATACTCTCATTGACCTGAGATGACGAAAGAATTTCTATTGTGTGGACATTTGACTTGACTATGGACTGCTTATGTACCTACATGGATATTTGATTTCTCTAATGCCATGAGAATGACTACAGTATAATCATACTTGCTTTTGAGCAATTTGAATTTGATTCAGAAAACCTACGTTCTTGTGCGTGCAGAGCACCACACATCAAATGCCAGACTGCGGTGGCAAGAAATATGAGATTTAATGAAATCTTTGCACACATTGTACAAAAAATTAACGAAAAAGAAAATATTTGTAAATGTTATGATAGGAATTCCATCGATTTTTTTTAAAGAATAGAATTTTCCAGGGTCGGACTATAATTATTTCCTTGGTCAGGAAAAAAAAACACACACACACAGGAAGTCACTCTTCATAATAATGATTCTTAACTCTTTTACATCACTCCATGAAAATACGGTAGTTCTTTTGTTTATTTTCTGTCAGTTCATAGATAATTTTCCTGTCATTTTATTGCAAATGCAAAATTGCCTCTCAAGTTTCAAATTTCAAAATTTATGCTTCACCGCTCTTTGGAATTCCCTAGATTTTGAATAAGAAAAAGGCAAAAAAAAAAAAAAGAGTGAGACTCGCTTTGTTTTAATAAAGTCATGACAGATTGTGTGTGAATGAAAACCCAGTTGTCTGCGCCTGATAATATCCATCAGGATTTCATATTCTTTAGAAAGATAATACTCTTTGCCGTGTTTTGGAGTCAACTGATATCTAAATCACTTACGTAGCATCTGAATCACCTATGAATGACGTGATATGCTCTCATTGACCTGAGGTGACGCGAAAATTTACATTGTGTGGATATTTGACATGGCTATGGACATCTTACTTACCTTATAGGATATTGGTTTGCTAAGTGGACATTTGATTTCCCTATTGACATTTGAATTACCTAATGTGACGCTTGATCTAATATTGCGGATATTTGACCTGGAAAACCTATATATATATATATATATATATATATATATCATGTGATGTTCATCAGTAGGTCCTTTTTTTAACCCGTTCCGTATGGGAACCTGGTGGCCTGCGTAGTAAGTCTATGGGCATTTCAGAATTCAGTATGGAATGGGTTAATAAAAACAATACTGTGAAATATGCATAGAGGTATAATTATGATTTGTGTTTGCTGTGCATACATGAGTTATATCTGTCTATGCCGTGTTTCATATTTTGGTTTGATGTCATAAGTTTTCATCTTCTTTGTGTACGAATCAGAAAATAATGCAGTTTACTATTTAGCTTTAGCTTTCACGCGATTTTGTTGACTGTCAAAAGGTCGCTACACGTTTCCTCTCTTCCTACATTTGTCTAAGTGCATTTGATGGGTTAGATATTCTTAGATACAAATGATAATGTTTGATACACATAGACGAGAAATATTGGCGTAAAATTTGTGATATTGATTGTAAAATGCATGGGTTCTTCTGAAAAACAGTCCAATCAAGGCAACAAATAAATCAACCCTCAAGATATTGGTGTTCTCTGATATTTAAACCATTGTTACGATGCTCTTGATCCAGGTCCAGATTATCATATTGGAGTCTCATTGTTAAAGCAAATGTCTTTAACACGGATTCATTAACAGGCAAACAAAATTATGCGGGGGTAAATGGATGCATGAATATCAGTCATGTAGGTTAAATACAATTAAATGAGTTGATTGCGTTCAACGCAATTAGCCTAAATCATATATAAACTGTCACAAATGTACACACTGGTAGTTATGTACATATTATGTATGATGTCCTGCATGCATGGCTGTTTTAATGTGTATGTACACAGGTTGACCAGATTAATGGAAAATATTCTATTTGGTATAGATATAGTACATACAGGCAGACCAGATCAGTGGAGAATTTTCTAGGTGGTAAACAATGTAGCTACAGTACATGCATGTGACAGGAAATACATTATAGCTCACTTAATGGTGCCAGGTAAAATGGCAGAGGTAAAAATGGCAGAGGTAAAAATGGCAGAGGTAAAAATGGCAGGGGTAAAAATGGCAGGGGTAAAAATGGCAGGGGTAAAAATGGCAGAGGTAAAAATGGCAGAGGTAAAAATGGCAGAGGTAAAAAAGGCAGAGGTAAAAATGGCAGAGATAAAAATGGCAGAGATAAAATTGGCGGGGGTAAAAATGGCAGAGGTAAAAATGACAGAGGTAAAATTGTCAGAGGTAAAAATGGCAGAGGTTAAAAAAACCAAATTACAGCAGATGTATCGGCAGACATAAATAAGCTCTTGCAAAATATTTTATTACATTGTTCAAGTATCACATGGCGCAAAAACAAACATCTCGAAGTTTAATGAACACTTTGTGGTCACTTTACAAACTTATGCCTATTAAAACTGAGACGATCTTTAGCAATAGTAGAGTATTTAGTGATACCCCTATATATATAAAACATTTTCGTGTAATTAATTATTTGTTTAACCCCTAATTTGGGGGGAAATGGGATATCAAGCGGGGAGAAAAGAGACAACCTGGAGAGAAATTGGATAACCATCATGACCAAAGTGGGATTTACATGTGCCGCGGGGAGAAATGTAACACTGCTCTATTAAATTTCTCCCAGTAGTAACAGAAACAGTAAAAGATCCCTGCCAGTTTTTCATACCTGCATGTCTGTTATCAAGCAATTTTATTTTAAGAAGTTTGCACACTTATTGAAATACCTATTAACATAGTATAGGACCTACCAGATCTATATTAAGTTTGATATTTTACTGACAACATACCTGTAGAGCTGTAAAAGTGGCTAATATGTCCATTTTCAGGCGTACCGAGGCTCATCTTTTCACTGATACAATTCGATTGTTGACTGGCCGAGCATTTTTCAAGTTACATGAGTGTCCCATATTTCTCCCGTGTCCCATTTCTCCCCAGTCTCCCCCGTGCTTTATTTCAGGAGAAGGCACGAAAAGCGCGTATTGCGAGAAAGGTGTCAGAAACATGAAGAAAAAAAAAACTCTGTCACATTTACCTCGTCCTCTTGCATTTCTACAACTAAATTTTTATCAATAACATTTTTATCTCTTGCATTTTGACCACTGACAACTTTACCTCTGCCATTTTTACCATGACATAATTATTTACCTCTGCCAGTTTCGACCGGGGGCATGCAACGGGCTCTTGCCTATATGAAGAGACCATGTCAATGACCTCAGAATTCAAAGAGTTTTTGTTTGCCGGCGATAGTCTATCTTGCTATTATACGTAAAACGTGTTGCTTTACCTCAGTCAACATTCTTTGAACTTGGTCAATTAACATCTTGTCATTTTTTCCCTTCCTTGCCTCCTAGGTGCCAGGTAAAAATGGCAGAGGTAAAAATGGCAGGGGTAAAAATGGCAGAGGTAAAAATGGCAGAGGTAAATATGGCAGGGGTAAAATGGCAGGGGTAAAAAAGGCAGAGGTAAAAATGGCAGGGGTAAAAATGGCAGAGGTAAAAATGGCAGAGGTAAAAATGGCAGAGGTAAAAATGGCAGAGGTAAAAATGGCAGAGGTAAAAGTGGCAGGGGTAAAAATGGCAGAGGTAAAAATGGCAGAGGTAAAAATGGCAGAGGTAATAATGTCAGAGGTAAAAATGTCACAGGTGAAAATGGCAGAGGTAATAATGGCAGAGGTAATAATGTCAGAGGTAAAAATGGCAGAGGTAAAAATGTCAGAGGTAAAAATGTCAGAGGTAAAACTGGCAGAGGTAAAAATGTCAGAGGTAAGAATGTCAGAGGTAAAATGTCAGAATTAATGAGAGTGATTTCGTCAGAGATAAACGTATGAAGAGGTTTTGATTGATAACCTAGCCAGAGCAAACTGTATCGAATTATCAAATTCAAACTGCAGGTTTGAAGAATATTTATTGAATTATGTTTTAAAAAGATTAGAGCACTCTCATTATTCTGAGTTTGGTTCAAGTGCAGTGGCGTAATCTGTCCGTTCAGAGGAATAATAAACCAGCTAAGAGCCTAGTAGGCCTATGGGAAATTTTTATTATTATAATAATAATTATCATTATTGTTATTATTATTATTATTATTATTATTATTATCTTTATTATCTTTATTACTATTACCTTTATTACTATTGTCTATCATTATAAGGGGGTTCCAACAATGCTGCAAAACCCTTAAAGTATAATCCTATGTTGTTTCGCCCAATGAAGTTATCACACGCACACACACACACACACACACACTCACGAACCCACTTTTGGTATAAACGTATACTTCTATACGCAGATATACATACTCTCACATACACACTCTTACACAAACGAATTCCGCTCACGTCCAGACTAGTATATTGTCATTATATTTTATTACATAGTTCAAGTATCACATGGCGCAAAAACAATATCTCGAAGTTTAATGAACACTTTGTGGTCACTTAACAAACTTATGCTTATTAAAACTGGAGACGAACTTTAGCAATAAACTGTTCAAGTGAGAGTAAAAACCGATAGGTTGCCATGGGATATTTTCAATCATTGTCGAACAAATCCGCAGGCGAAAAAAAATGTAAATGTTAGATGCCTTTCAAACTTAGCTGTTGCTCCAACGTCAGATTCCATTATGTTTAACGTAGTAAATCTATCAACATGGTGTGTTGCTAAAGATTGGTAGATTCAGCCACCGAAAATGACGTTGTTCCCTCGTTATACAACAACAGTAAGAAAATCCAATCCGATCCCATCCAGGTAGATTGAAATCACCGCCTATGACTACCATATGATCGCGATTCAATTTACACAGGGATCGCTGAAGCTCTGCAAGACTCTCTTCGTCATTTTCATGAGGCCTGTAGTACGCAGCCATATGAAGAGTCTTAGACCCCGCCATATTTATTTTACACGAGATAATTTCACAATCCGGTTTTTTTTTTTATGTTCTATGGAAGAACATGATCAGTGGTGGAAATGAGCTGCATGCTTGACGGAGGTCTGCGCTCTCAGAGTGCTTTTCTAGTTTGTTAGTTACCTCCGCCAAGGGAGGAGGTTATGTCTTCGTTGCCGTTGGTTTGTTCGTTCGTTCGTTAGTTAGTTAGTTAGTTTGTCCGTGTGCAAAATAAGTCAAAAAGTAATTAACGGTTTGAGATGAAACTTGCAGGAAAGGTTGAGAATGAATTTTTCGCGCATGTATACCTTTTTTTTTTTCGTTTTAATGTTTATAATAACGTATACATCGTTTACGTCACGGTTTATGCACTCTTATCTCCTAGCCCCAAGAAAATGTTTCGGATAAACCAGAAAGAGGTCAAGTGAGGCGATATGCATTCTACCTGTTTAAGTGAGGAAAACGAGGGGAATATTTTGTCAGTGGCGTATCTAGGGGAAACGGCGCCCGGGGCAAGCGCGAAAATTGCGCCCCTAATTTCTGAAAAAGTGTTCAACCCCAACCCCATCCCGGTAGGGACTTTAAACAAAGTCTACATGATATGATTTTTTCAAGCACTTAAAAGGGGTCTTTTGAGGGTGATTTAAATGTAGCGAATTTTGATAAATTTTGGCGAGCGAGCGGAGCGAGCGAGCCGAAAATTTTTGTATTTCAGCTTACAAAACATGGAATTCTTGCCATATTTTGCTTATCAAATCTTACAATTCTAATCAAGATATAGTGACGGCCTTATAGATAACGATTTATACCAACAAACTGAGGACTTTAAGAAAATACTCTAAATTAGTGCGCGCGAGTGAGCCGAAATTTATATATTTCTGCGTCATCATCACGTTTTGTTCTTATCTCTCTTTTTTATATAATATATATATAAATTTTGGCGAGCGAGCGCAGCGAGCGAGCCGAAAATATTTGTATTTCAGCTTACAAAACATGGAATTCTTGCCATTTTTTGCTTATCAAATCTTACAATTCTAATCAAGATATAGTGACGGCCTTATAGATAACAATTTATACCAACAAACTGAGGACTTTAAAAAAATACTCTAAATTAGTGCGCGCGAGTGAGCCAAAATTTGTATATTTCTGCGTCATCATCACGTTTTGTTCTTATCTCTCTTTTTTTATAATAATATATATAAATTTTGGCGAGCGAGCGCAGCGAGCGAGCCGAAAATTTTTGTATTTCAGCTTACAAAACATGGAATTTTTGTCATTTTTTGCTTATTAAATCTTACAATTCTAATCAAGATATAGTGACGACCTTATAGATAACGATTTATACCAACAAACTGAAGCCGAAATTTGTATATTTCTGCGTCATCATTACGTTTTGTTCTTATCTTTTTTGATTTTTTTTGCGCCCCCCCCGTATGTTCGAAACCGTTGGCGTCCTCTTTTGATCCAATCGGCGATCGCCTTCAGAACGAAAGAAATTGCAGCCGCTGCTCAGTGAAACATTTTGCCTGCTAAATATTAAATGACATGTGTGAACACAATAGACATTGTCATTTTATCCGCGTCGTCACGTTTTGTTCTTATCTTCTTCTTCCTTTTTTTGATACATTTTGGCTCGTGAGCGCAGCGAGCGAGCCGAAAATTTTTATATTTCAGCTTACTAAACATGGAACTCTTGTCATTTTTTGCTTATTAAATCTTACAATTCTAATCAAGATATAGTGACGGCCTTATAGATAACGATTTATACCACCAAACTGAGGACTTGAAAAAATACTCTAAATTAGTACGAGCGAGTGAGCCGAAATTTGTATATTTCCGCGTCATCATTGCGTTTTGTTCTTATCTTGTTTGATTTGGGGGTTTTTTGCGCCCCCCCCCCGTATGTTCGAAACCGTTGGCGCCTTTTGATCCAATTGGCGACCGCTTCAGAACGAAAGAAATTGCAGCCGCTGCTCAGTGAAACATTTTGCCTGCTAAATATTAAATGACACGTGTGAACACAATACACATTGTCATTTTGTCCGCGTCATCATCAAGTTTTGTTCTTACCTTCTTTTTTATATATATTTGGCGAGCGAGCGCAGCGAGCGCGCCGAAAATTTTTGTATTTCAGCTTACGGAACATGGAATTCTTGTGTGAACACAATAAACATTGTCATTTTGTCCGCGTCATCATCATGTTTTGTTTTTATCTTGTTTGATTTGGTTTTCTGCCCCCCCCCCCCATCATTCTCCCTCCCTCCCCCTTTCCGGGCGAGTTTTTTTTTTCTTCTTCTTCTTCTTCGTTTTTTTTTTCTTCTTTTCTTCGCCTTTTTTTCGTTTTTTGCGCCCCCAAGGAGTGGCGCCCGGGGCACGTGCCCCCTTGCCCCCCCCCCCCCCCAGATACGCCACTGTATTTTGTACATGTACGTAAGCCCTACTGGTCGTGAAGGAATGCAGTTTTCATTCTGGACAATTTTTGTACATGCTCCATTTGCAATAGTTTAGAGACGTTGGAGGCTGGGTGGGAGGTTTGGTCCTTTTCATTAAAACGTAGAGGGTATCCGTGAGGAAAAAAAAATGCAGGAAAGTACAGGGAGACCGGGAAAAAATGGGCCATTTTTACCCCTGCCATTTTTACCTCTGCCATTTTTACCTTTGCCATTTTTACCCCTGCCATTTTTACCTCTGCCATTTTTACCTCTGCCATTTTTACCTCTGCCATTTTTACCCCTGCCATTTTTACCTCTGCCATTTTTACCTTTGCCATTTTTACCACTGCCATTTTTACCTCTGTCATTTTTACCTCTGCCATTTTTACCCCTGCCACTTTTACCTCTGCCATTTTTACCTCTGCCATTTTTACCTCTGCCATTTTTACCCCTGCCATTTCTACCTCTGCCATTTTTACACCGAACCGTATCCTACACGCCCGAATCGGCGACAAGACAATCAAAACTATTAGTTAAGTGCTCTTTCGCTTTGTTTGTTTGCTATTTTTTTATCTACTACTCATTTCTCCCACTGCAATTTTCTGTTCCCTGTTTTAACCCCCCCCCCTTTCCCACCCTTTCCCACCAAACGTTCGATGGTCGGATACCAGATCCGCCCACACGTCCAACACGTATGCATAGAATGTATTTTATCAATCAGTTTCTCTGTAGCTTAGCACTTATTCGCGCACCTATTATTTTCGTTCACTGCACCCAACACCACGGCCAAGCACATACTATAATAATGTACTCACGTTTTATTAAGAGTGAACTTGTGCAGCAGTCTTGATTTAAAGACCCTTAATCAATACTTAGGAAAAAAAGAATGTCATTAATTATGGATATTGAATCCGATATTGACAGAGATATAGCTGTTTATCATTCTGATTATTATACGGTTAAAGAATTCAATGAAAAATTTAATATTGATAATGATAATGATTTTTATTTTTATTATAACAATATTAAACATAATTTCAGTCTGCTTCATTTAAATGCCAGAGGTATGAACAAAAATTTTGATTCTTTTGATTTATTATTGTCGTCGATTAATAATTTTCAATTTTCAGTAATGGGAATAACAGAAACTTGGTTGCATAAAAACTCTGCCCCCGTATTTAATATCGAGAACTATAAAATTTTACGAAATGATCGCAGATGCAGACGAGGAGGTGTCGCCTTATCTATTCATGATTCTCTCACTTTCAAAAGCAAAAATGATATATACATTGAAGGAACTGAAAATATATTCGTAGAGCTTACAAGCAATACTTCAAAAAATATGATTATCGGAGTGGTTTATAGACCCCCTAGCAGCTCAATTGATTTGTTTTTAGAAACATTAGAATATATTCTCAATAAATTGGGTGATTATGATATTGATATTTTACCTTATAAATTAGATAATGATAGTTTAAAGTTATTGAATACGCTCTCTATGTATAGTTTATATCCTCATATTGATAAAGCAACCAGAATAGTTAAGAATTCTGAAACTTTAATAGATAATGTATTCTCTAATGTTAATGAGTTTGAAAATTTTAATGGTATTTTATATTTTGATGTATCTGATCATCTTCCTATTTTTGTTATTTCTCAGAATGAGGTTGATAGTATCAGGAATAAGTATAAACGTGAATATATTAGAAGAGAAACAACAAAATATTGATAGACTAATTGCTGATTTGGCAGTTGAGTTTTGGGATGATGTTTTCGGTGAATCCGATGTTAACAGCTCATATGAATTATTTATAAATAAGTTTCTTTTTGTTTTATAACAGGAATACCCACCTTGTACAAAAGAGAAAAAAATAAGAGATTGCCTCGCAGACCATGGATTTCTAAGGGTATCTTGTTATCGATAAAAACACGCAAAAATTTATATACGAAGAAAGCGTTACACACGCGATTAGACGCTGATTTTAATAGATATAAAAAGTACACAAATATATTAACAAATATTATACGATTGTCACGTAAATCTTATTATTCAAAAAATATTGAATCTAAAGGATCCAATGCAAACTTAATTTGGAAGATACTTAAGGATCTTTTGGGAAATAAAAAAGTAATTTGTTCTAAAATAATTGAAGATGGATATGAAATTATGGACCCAAGTGATATTGCTAATTCTTTTAATGAGTATTTTATTAATATAGGATCAAATTTAGCATCTTCCATAAATGAAACCGATATTGATTTTATGCAGTATTTTTTCTGAATCATTTGATATTTCTTTTTTTTCTCACCAACTTCATACCATGAAATAGTCAACATTGTCAAAGACCTTAAATTTAGTATAAGTCTTCGGGTTATGATGGTTTAAGTATTTATCTCCTTTAACAGATTATTCATTTTATCGCACCCCCACTAGTACACATATTCAACATATCTCTCAGTTCTGGCCGCTGCCCAAACTCACTGGAAATCGCAAAAGTGATTCCCATCCACAAAAAAGACGATCACACACAACTAAAAAACTACCGCCCAATATCCCTTCTCCCAAGCATATCAAAAATTATAGAGAAAATTGTTTACAAAAGACTATTTTCTTTTTTAAATAAGAATGAAATTCTTATTCCGAATCAATTCGGATTTAGGAAAAATCATTCTAGATTACGCTATTACTCAACTTTGTGATAAGATAGTTGAAGCTTTTATTAATAAGGAACATATTGTTGGAGTTTTTATGGACCTGAGTAAGGCATTTGATACTATTGATCACAAAATTTTTATCCGCAAATTAAAACATTATGAAGTTCGAGGAATACCTCTTCTATGGTTCACCGATTATTTATCTAACCGGGAGCAATATGTTGAATTTGATTCATGTTCCTCCAGGAGGTTAAAAATCAATTGTGGAGTACCACAAGGGTCTATCTTAGGCCCTCTGTTATTTCTTATTTATGTTAATGATATAATTAATGTTTCACCAATATTAACTTACATTTTGTTTGCAGATGATACAAATATATTCTATTCACATAAAGATCCACAGATACTTATCCACACACTTAATTATGAATTAGGTAAAGTTTCTTCCTGGTTCAAATGCAATAAATTATCTCTAAATATTGATAAAACTAGTTTTATACATTTCAAAAATGTTCATTCTTCTGATATTGAATGTAATTTATATATTGATGGGTTACTCCTTGTAGAAAAAAAGTCTACTAAATTTCTTGGTGTAATTATTGACGCTAATCTTACCTGGAATGAACATGTAAATAATATAAGTAATATTGTATCAAGAAATATAGGTATATTGTTTAGACTGAAAGATTTTTTGATAGAAAAGTCTCTTTTTATTTCATATAATGCACTGTGATACATCACATACTGCAATATGGTCTGGGCAAATTCTAACAAGACAAAAATTCAATCACTTCTTCTCCAAAAAAGAGCACTCCGCATTTGTACCAACTCACATTATCTTGCAAATTCTGAACCATTATTTTTCAAATTGAAAACTTTGTAAATCCATGATATTCACACATTACAAAGCGCAATATTCATGTACAAATACAAATCCAGCACCCTCCCTTCCTCTTTCCACAACCTATTCACTGCGAACTCCAGCGTCCACGCTTACCCAACTCGTCATTCCAAAGATTATCACCTCCACAATCCCAAGTTAATGATAGCTCACAAGTCATTTTAATAGACATCATGGACCTGACGTTTGGAATAATCTCCCTGAGCAAATTAAGACAACCACCAAATTATATTCTTGTAAGGAACTTATGAAAAAATATCTTTTATCGAAATATAATGATGCATGAGTGATAAGAAGTTGTGGGTTTTTTTTTTTACGTTCACTCACAAACAGTTTATATTGATATAGTTTATATTGATATAGTATTAGTTTTAGTACTTTGCTGCATATCAAAATTGTTGATATTGTAGAAGTATGTAGAGGACATACATGTGACACAAAGAACAAACCAGAATCAATTTAATCAGGTATATATACCTAAACATTGAATTAACAAAATTGTATTTCATCGCATGCACAGCTCAGCCCAGCACAGCACAGCACAGCACAGCACTCACCTCAGCACAGTATTATAATAAAAAATGCCTATTGATAACAAATAAACGAAAACTCTTTTGAATTTGACCTCATAAATTACTACGATATTTTGGATTTGATTATTGATTCTATTTTGTAGACAAGTCCGTCATACAAATATGTAAATCGATTTTAAGTCTCGAATTTTACCCCGAGGCCTCGATCCATGTCAAGCTGCTGCTTATGATCGCGGTCTCCTGCTTTTCTGTTATAATAATAACCAAAAAATATTGAATTTTAAAAATCAATTTATTCAAATCCCCTCTGTTATATTCTTTTTTTTTTCTAAAATTCGTTTAATAAAACGACGTGATATACTCCGAATGAATAATCAATTATTATCTGCATATTCTACCAGTGTTGATTTAACGATTCGCCTCCGAACTTTTTTTTGTGTGTGTGAATGATATGCTACACGTCTTATACATCGAATACTGTCATGTTCATAGTGTGTGTGTATATGTACCTTAAATTAATTTGCAAGACAGTATATGCTTGCTTAAATGTCGTGTAACGTTAATTTCTAAATATGTGTATTCTTTTGTTATGTGTGATTTGGAAAAAGGCAGAAATAAAATCAATCAATCAATCAATCAATCAATCAACCTCTGCCATTTTTACCTCTGCCATTTTTACCTCTGCCATTTTTACCTCTGCCATTTTTACCTCTGCCATTTTTACCTCTGCCATTTTTACCCCTGCCATTTTTACCCCTGCCATTTTTACCTCTGCCATTTTTACCTCTGCCACTTTTACCTCTGCCAATTTTACCTCTGCCATTTTTACCTCTGCCATTATTACACCGAACCGACCCGTAATCGGTTTTCACATCAGTACAATAGTGACCAATAGAAACAACATTCTAGATTGGGTAAGATAAACCGCCTGAACATAAGTTGATTGTTTCTTTTGTGCGATCATTCTCAGAGTGATTTTGGTCGTAACAAAACAATAGCTGTCCAATCGAATGCACGGGGCAGTCCTCTGTGATGGCAGATAATGTGGAAATGCAATTTGTAACAAAAGCTTCGTCACCTCCTGCAGCCATGTCTCACTTGTCTCATATCAGACAAACAGCCGTTTCTGGGTTTTTTGTTTGTTTGTTTGGTGTGGGTTTTTTTTTGCAAATGAGAAATAGGTAAGTGTGTACGTATTTAGATAGTAGTTTGTATTTAGAAATTTGAGTCGAATAAACTCATGCTTTAATGGCCAAAGATGCATTACCAGTTTATTTTTCCTTTCTTCGTGGAGCCAATACGTGAAATCTCAATATATATACAGTATAATAAATAATATATGAAGTGCTTGCAACCAAAAAGCTCTCAATACATTTGAAAACGATGAATTTGCAACTTTTGGAAGCAAGCTCTTCATAATTATAGTATGTGTGTGTGTGTGTGTGTGTGTGTGTGTGTGTATTTGAGTTGTAATTGAGTTAATTAGTAGAGTATATCAGTAGAGTTTGAGGAAAACTCTACTTGACGTTCGATTGGTGAACGCAATCCAACACACCAATGTGAATATTCTAGGTGTCTGGGCTCCTTTTATGATATTTTTATTTGCCGAAGCTCCTCACTCTGCGCTTGAAGCCGAGTGATGGCGCGATTCCTAAAACCTGGTCGACGCGGAAAAAGAAAAAGGAAAGCAAAGAAAAAAACACAGAAAGAAGAAATGCAGGCCAATTGCTCTCAGCTCTCTTTTCTCCGAGCTATCACTCAACTTTACGAGTACATTGAGGTTTACCAGTTCTTATAAAGTTGTCAAAAAGAGACCACATTCTGAGCTATGAAATATGAATCCCGTTTGAACGCAGTTTGTGTCCACGTACAAGAGTTGGCCATTATAGGGCTCACACCCATAAATATTTCCCCATAGGGATGTGTGTTAAAAATCAAATTTCAAAAAATTCTGTAAAATAGCTGGGAGAAATGAGGTGTTTCAGCTTCACTAACCTGGATAAGTTAGATATACCCTTTCATCCATCAAATTCTCAGGGTGGATAATTCAGTTCAAATTCTGTCCAGGGGTCCGCAAAGCCAGACTACGAGTTCTTGTCACTCAAAATATCACCCATTTTCCGTACACGTACCCAATGAAATATAGTCCCCTCAAATTCCACCAGAAAAGCTTTCATCTTCCAACCAAAATGCAATTTGTAGAGGAATTCATACTCAATATCTACAGCTATTCAGTTTTTTGCCAAACTACATCATTGATTTTTAATTATTTTTTTTCTTCATTTATTTTGGTATCTTTGGTACGAATTTGTGAAGGGGTCTCGGACAGTCCACAGTATTTACGGGTGTGAGCCCTATAGTGGAGGTCATATTTCTCATTTGACTTTTAAACATCATAAATGTGTTTTTGATGATATTTGCACTTACATCATATGGGAAATTACACATTCAAGGGTTATAAAGCTTCTCAAAGGTACACTTTTGAATCTCATGCCCTTTGAGGTTTTTTAAAAAAATAAAAATGTAGTGTTGATCAGTTCTTCATAAGATGAATACCTAGATGCAGGCAGTAATCTTTGATTATGGGGGTGTCATCATCACATTATTGCCTACAAAATACTTGAAAAGAATTTGTTTTGTCAAACAGACTAACTTTATGAATTTTGACCTGTTTCAGTGGTAGCCAAACAAAGAAATACATTAAAATAACACAGTCATTCAAAGTTGTGTGGTACTGATGACTGCTATGTACAGAGATCTATCTGTACCACAACAACATCATAAGAAAACAAATTATTGTAGCCAAACAGAGTTGGGGGGGGGGGGGTAGAGGAGAGAGGTAAGGGGGGGGGGGTAGGAAGGGGAAGGGTGTAGGGAGGAAGAGATCTGACACAATAGATCAACATAAACCAGCAGAGTTTGTATGGGATGAATACTTCCCATAGACTTGTGTGCATTGCATGTATCCTCTATAGGGCTCACACCCATAGATATTTCCCCATAGGGATGTGTGTTAAAAATCAAATTTCAAAAAATTCTGTAAAATAGCTGGGAGAAATGAGGTATTTCAGCTTCACTAACCTGGATAAGTTAGATATACCCTTTCATCCATCAAATTCTCAGGGTGGATAATTCAGTTCAAATTCTGTCCAGGGGTCCGCAAAGCCAGACTACGAGTTCTTGTCACTCAAAATATCACCCATTTTCCGTACACGTACCCAATGAAATATAGTCCCCTCAAATTCCACCAGAAAAGCTTTCATCTTCCAACCAAAATGCAATTTGTAGAGGAATTCATACTCAATATCTACAGCTATTCAGTTTTTTGCCAAACTACATCATTGATTTTTAATTATTTTTTTTCTTCATTTATTTTGGTATCTTTGGTACGAATTTGTGAAGGGGTCTCGGACAGTCCACAGTATTTACGGGTGTGAGCCCTATAGTGGAGGTCATATTTCTCATTTGACTTTTAAACATCATAAATGTGTTTTTGATGATATTTGCACTTACATCATATGGGAAATTACACATTCAAGGGTTATAAAGCTTCTCAAAGGGACACTTTTGAATCTCATGCCCTTTGAGGTTTTTTAAAAAAATAAAAATGTAGTGTTGATCAGTTCTTCATAAGATGAATACCTAGATGCAGGCAGTAATCTTTGATTATGGGGGTGTCATCATCACATTATTGCCTACAAAATACTTGAAAAGAATTTGTTTTGTCAAACAGACTAACTTTATGAATTTTGACCTGTTTCAGTGGTAGCCAAACAAAGAAATACATTAAAATAACACAGTCATTCAAAGTTGTGTGGTACTGATGACTGCTATGTACAGAGATCTATCTGTACCACAACAACATAATAAGAAAACAAATTATTGTAGCCAAACAGAGTTGGGGGGGGGGTAGAGGAGAGAGGTAAGGGGGGGGGGGGGTAGGAAGGGGAAGGGGGTAGGGAGGAAGAGATCTGACACAATAGATCAACATAAACCAGCAGAGTTTGTATGGGATGAATACTTCCCATAGACTTGTGTGCATTGCATGTATCCTCTATAGGGCTCACACCCATAGATATTTCCCCATAGGGATGTGTGTTAAAAATCAAATTTCAAAAAATTCTGTAAAATAGCTGGGAGAAATGAGGTATTTCAGCTTCACTAACCTGGATAAGTTAGATATACCCTTTCATCCATCAAATTCTCAGGGTGGATAATTCAGTTCAAATTCTGTCCAGGGGTCCGCAAAGCCAGACTACGAGTTCTTGTCACTCAAAATATCACCCATTTTCCGTACACGTACCCAATGAAATATAGTCCCCTCAAATTCCACCAGAAAAGCTTTCATCTTCCAACCAAAATGCAATTTGTAGAGGAATTCATACTCAATATCTACAGCTATTCAGTTTTTTGCCAAACTACATCATTGATTTTTAATTATTTTTTTCTTCATTTATTTTGGTATCTTTGGTACGAATTTGTGAAGGGGTCTCGGACAGTCCATTGTATTTACGGGTGTGAGCCCTATACCTCAAAATAGAGGCATATAGAATTTCACCAACATGGAAGCCACAGGGGGCGCTCTTCTTGATGCCCTGAAGAAGTCGGAGAAGCATGACAGGGCGAGATATGAACCAAGTTCATTTTTGTTGGGATGGTTGTTTTTTAAAGAATATGAAAAACCGTGCCTGTCGAGTGCACTGTGTTGGTGTGTAGTATAGTCAGGATGGTAATAGAAAATGACTGGTTAGTTAAACGGTTAAGATTAAGATGCTGTTTGTTTCAATAAATGCGGCGGGATACACACAATTATTATGTGCTTATTTTCTTTTGCATAACAAAATCACTCAAGGTGATGGGGGAGGTGACAGATTAAAAAAAGATGAATTTCCTTCGCTTGATTGTGAGATTTTAGTTCACTGCAAGCTTTAATAGGTGAAATTCTGTATTTTGAAGTATGCATTTTGTGCAATTCAGGGGATATATTGATATATCTCTTTTTTATAGGTATACATGGTATGATTTCGCATAAAATATTTAATCGTATGTTCAAAAAAGAATGTTATTAAGCAGAGAACCAGATGGGTTTGCTGTCCAAAGTGTTTTCAGTTAATTTCAATTCTATTCAATTGATATTTTCAAATTATTGATATTGTATAAATTTTCTCCTTTTTTTCCATGCACAGGATGTAACATCTTTCAGAAGATTACAAATAATTTCTAGGAAATGGTAGATTCTAAAGTGAAAATAACAAGCAATTTACGAATTGTATTTATGCATATGATTACATAGTTTCCATCCAAACTTGTCATAATTATTTTCATGCTCTGAGAGAACAATAAACAAAATAAAAGAACGAGCGATTCATTGAAAAGAAAAGCAGTTCATGTCACATGCTGATACCATGGACATATCATACACTTCACACAAACACTGACAAAAATGTGAACTTTCTTGACTACAAAAAGAAAATACGTGCGGTATATAAGGTAATTAAAACCAGGACAGTTTTAGAAAGAAAAAAAAAACATACAAGAAAAAAAATCAAAGTTATCCAAACCGTGATGAGTTTGTTAACTAAAAAAAAAAAGATAATGAAAAAAATAAGTGACACTAAAGAATATTCTGCAAAATGCGATGAGATTTTGTAAGTACAAAAGCAGTAATATTTCAATGGGCATTCTGGTCATTTTATAGCACCAAGTGAATCTTTGAAACACCGCTGGCATCGCAATTGAACACAAAAATTATTATCTTCGCTTATTTTAAATGACGGCTGGGGGAAAAGTGTAGACGCTTTGTACTAACTGGACGGATCAAATCATTCACACAAAAGGAATCAAGGGACGTTTAGTATAGATTTAACTTCTCCTTGACCTCCTGAGGAATAAATAATAGCATGCCCTCAATGAGTGCAAGCACAATTGTATACACCTAAAATCTTTCAATGATACCCCCTGTTTCCATAGATGTTGGCAAGTCAGAACCACCTTTCTTTCTCGCCTCGCTCAGTCTTCCCAGCGTCCCGGCTGATGGCAACACAAGGGATACAAGCGATAACCTAGAAATCACGAGACGGCTGCAGAGTACTGTAACACAACATCTCTTTTTGAAGTACAAGTCTGTGTTCTTACGGAAGATAAAGCCAGATGCTACATGTGGCGGAAGCTGCCCTTGCCATCTGAACCTCTACGTAAACGATTTCTGCTGTAAAGCATTTCGGTGGCATTTGAAATTCGTCTATGCTTTCAACTCATAATGGATAGATGCTACCATTACCCCGTTCTGTTGCTAACAGTTACCGTTTCTGTGCTCTGCCTGCCTGTTGCATGGGGTAAGTTTTTGCAAGGAGGTGTCCCTTCCTGGTTTGTGCCTATATCAGGGAGGTGCCCCCTCCCTGCCTATATGACTAAGCCTAAAGAAGCAGCCACATGGTTTACACTACAGCGACATTAACGGATCATGGCAGGATAAGTAAATACTGCATATTACTCTGTACAATGTATACAAGCAAACGTTGGGGTACTTTCCAAAAGAAATTCAGATTTCAGCGATGATTTCGCAGCCAAACTTTTGTTTTTTCACGGGTGTACAGCACCCTGATGCACTGACAAGAAGTCACGGTTGCCGCAGCGCCCTCACCTTATCCCCGGCTGTCCAGGGGCCTGGTGATGACGTCACAGGCTGACAGTGATTGGAGCATGCTGGACGAGGCAGCTCACTAATACAGTACATCTGTAGTGTGTACTGAAGTAAATATTGTTTACCTGCTCATGTGCTTATTTGGTTGTGTGTGTAACGAAAGTGTCTCCCTTCATCGAATTCCTCCTTTTTCTCTCATTTCCTTGAATCTCCTCCTATTCCTTTGCTGTCTTGTAGCCAATCGCGTACTCAGCTGCCGTACTCTGCAAAATCCATTAATAGTTTATTATTTTCGTTTCACGTCGAGCCTTTAAGGTGCGATTTCTCTCTTGGTGTCACTTCATCTTTTCCCTTTACATTTCGAAGTAACAGTCGCCCCTCAAGAGTGTTGTTTACTTCCTGTTTGTAATTCGTCCGTTTTGCTGCAGTATTTAGAGGGAAGTTTTGCTCTTTCGCTTTGTCGAAACGTGTTTGTTAACCACCAGAGTGTTGGTACTTTGTGGTTTGTTCGCTGAGGTGCTCCAGTATAATTTGAATGTGGCTAATGTTAGTGGGTCATAATGTTTGTCAAAAGACTACATGATTTGACCAGAGATAGTAATGATAATTACAGATGCAGGTGTAAGAGACAGCTTACTGAACAGGCCTTTCCTGCTTTAATTTTACGCTCCCCCCACCCCCCAAAACAAACAAACAAACAAACAAACAAACAAACAAACAAACAAACAAACAGCCCTGCTCAACAACACTCACTAGGATTAACCGAGCTTGTGCCACTCGATTTTATTTTTTTCTTTGACATTTGATTTCACCTCTGTATTTCTTTTCACGCTACTATCTGACAAGTGAAATGTAATGTGCAGACATAACACAAAAGACACAGGCAAACAATTAGACCATTTCATAACGTACTGTTCACTGACATATACAAAATATACAACGAAGAGACATAATGCAAGCGCTATAGGTACGAATAGGGAAAAAAGGATGCAGGAATAATGTATAATCCATAATAATAATGTTACTACTACTAATAATAATAATAGTAATAATGATAATAATAATAATAATAATACTAATAAACCATAAGTAATAATATGGTTGACCCCGTGAATATGTTCACTTTTTAAAACATATTTGGTGGTGTAGAAAAATAGATTTTCGCAAGCTGTTATAGCGAAGAGGAATGACTGTAATCAGCACATGAGATGTGGCATTTTCGATCTCATGTCTGTTAAAAAAAATATGTCGCATATTCCAATTCTGATTCTTATTCAAATTCACTAGAGCTTTCTGCGATGGACGCATTACGGATGAAATAGTCATTCTTCTAAAACAGTACAACGTACCATTGGTACGTTCAAGCATAACTAAATTTACAATAGACTGATAACAGATTTTTTTTTTTTAAAGTTGATATAAATAAAATAAGATAGGAATAAAAGGCAATCTTACTGAAGCTTTTGCGAGATTCAAATGCAGAAGGTTGTCGTTGAATAAGCTAATATTTGTAGAAACGACAACCAGAAGACACAACCCTGGCTGGGACAAGAGCAGGTTGCGTCTTATGAACATTTTATTTTCTTGTTTACATCTTTAAATAATGTAAAAGAACACACCTTCTATGAAAGACATGGCTATGTAACACCTACTTTGGGACAGAGGGGATTTGAAATTCAAGTCATCTGATCACAATTATTATCCATTTTTTCTGCAGCAACGACATCGAAACATGCCATTAAGGAATGCGTTGTTGATAAGAGCAAGTCCAATCAACATGATCAAGGGCAGTGCGCATACCAAACTGCACCCAACGTTAGTTCCTTAAACCTTACGTGTGTCGCCGTTGGATTCAAACCTAACGTTTCCATGCACTGGACTGACGAGTCGGGACAGAGATTGTCTCCCGTGAATTCGGGACAGACAGCACTACCAGATGGCACATACGAGAGGTTTGAGACAATCAATGTTGCAGTTAAAGATGGGGTGAAGCAGACTCTCACGTGCATGGCTACCGGTGACTCACTAAATGGGACGTCGAGCGTACAAATCGTTGTTCTACCCACATCAGGTTAATTACGAGAGATTTTCATGTTGCCAATTTGTATTTCTAAGCTTGTGTGGTCATTGCTGAAGTTTCATTGCAAACAAGAGAATTAAGTCCTGTATATATACCATATGTTACACACAAACACACACACACACACACATAATATGATATATATGTAATATATATATATATATATATATATATATATATATATATATTATATACTGTCTGGGATAATTCTAAACAGATTAAGTGTCTATGTGTTGAGAAATATGACTGGCCACACACCTTAACAATTTTCTGTTTTACTTTCTCGAACATAGCCTCACATTTAAGAAATTATGTATGGACTTATTGAAATTAAGGAATAAACTATAATAATCATATTCTCAATATTTCTATGTACACTGTAGTTTTGCGAAATGTGCTTTCCAGCTCTGCCTGTATTATTTTTCATTTCCTCTGAGGGAATTCACTATGATCATAAAGTTATAAGCTTTTGAAGTGTCCCACGTGTCTAAATAAATCTATTTTATTGTAGAGTATGAATAAAGTGATTCGATTGTGTCCATATCGATTTTCAGGAAAGCGTGGCCATGTTAACACACGTCTCGCCACTGGACTGATCATTGGTGGACTGGCTGTCCTTGCGATTCTTATTGTTTTTGTTGGAAAGCTACATAAAGAAATATTCATTCAAGGCAACTTACCGCTAAAAGGTAGGAATGGGGTCTGCTTGATTTTACTGACCAGTGTTAACCATATAAGTTAAGTGTTTAACATTCGTTCACTCGGACCTGGTTCAGTCGCGGTATAGTGACGAAAATGTTGTCTAACTTTTGATTATCCTTGTTTAGAGACCGTCGTTAATCAAATAGTTCTGCAAAACATTTTAATCACCATGCGCAGCTGCCATACGGTTTACCAAATTCTAAAGATATTATGAATGATTTTCGCGTTTGTAGTATAGGAATTGCCCTTAGTCGGTCAGTTCTGGGAAGTACTTTCATATTACTGATAGCACATGGTTTCGAACTTAATACATTTGTAAATGGAAATGGAATACGTGAATGTATTTCATTGAATTTTCACATAGTTCAATGGAAATCAACACCATTCTTATAATTTCACACCATGTAATACACAAATCAATATATAGCTTTGTGCAATTTATTGTGTTTCTTGAGCAGATAAGCGAATACTCTTAAAAAAAAACTAATTACACTGAACAAGGATGACAACATATAGGAGACTCACATATTCCAGTAATGAAACAATGAAATTTCATTACAATCCCACTTGTTTAGCAACTTTACCTGTGTAGAATTTACACGTTTTGCCTCAATTAGCAACCAATCCTGGCTTCTTGTGTTAATTTCGCTGCTTTGTCATCAACCTTGTTCACTGTGATTGGCATGAATGTTGAAATCATTCTAAATTATTCTAAATCACTAAGAATTCTGTAACTCTGTACCCAGTATTCTTTTATTTTTTAACGTACCAAGCACCGTCAGACAGATATACCAGTACCACCTGTTAATTGAAAACACACAAACACAAGCACTGAAATACCGTACACATTGAATCAAAACAACGCTTTGCGTAGAATTAACATAGGTAATCCTGAATACACACACACACATACACACACACACACACACACATATATATATATATATATATATATATATATAATACAGTATATATATATATATATATATATATATATATATATATATATATAATCATGGACAGGTGTGAGCACTATGATTATCATAGGGCTCACACCTGTCCAACATCTCTCTCTCTCTCTCTTTAACTTGACAGTGAAGATCCTGGACAAGATGTTGCCGAATCTGGCCCTTCGTGGAAAACGTGTTGACCTTGGTGAGGAAGCACCAACTACGCCACTGCTTGAAGGTAGCTCGTCTGAGGGGCGACACGTGGAGATATCGAGTGTCTTTGTTTTTGTCTTGTTCTGTCTCATTGTTGTTTGTTTAATCGTCTCTTTGTTTTTGTTCCTCACGCTCCTCGGAAACAAATAATGAATATATATATATATATATATATATATATATATATATACACATCGTTATTTGTGGCAACAGTATTGGTGAAATCGTGCCTCCGCCATAATGTGCACTCGCAGGAGATTTCATGTTTTTGAGTTGTCCGTTTGTCGATTTTTGATCGCTTTTGTGCGAGACATATCGAAATTAGTACGTCGGTATGTATAATTGGATATCCAAATAAAATTCGGCATGTGAACACGGTGAACGTAAATATGGGCGGACGAAGCTGCGCCTCAACTTGTGGGCGCTCTTAAGGTCAAAGATCAGGGGTCATGGTCAAATTCAGAAATTTAATCATCTCCCCTCTGGATTCTCTCAATTATTTTCGTGAAATGTAGTGACTGTATGTAGTGATTTACCGGGGAAAAACAAAAAGTCATTCGGGGTTCAAAGGGAACGTGTCACGTGAAAATGCTCAAATTCAAAGATGTTCTTTCATATTTCGGAAACGCTGTATCTTTATGACATCAGGGGACTACTTAGAACATGACATTATATTGTTTATATACTAATAAAAATGATTATCTTGGGAAGTTTTGGGTCACGGAGTCAAAAGTCAAGGATCAAACTTCAGCTTAAAAATTCTACAATTTTTGTAGATTTCTCCATACCTCAGGAATATGGCTCATGGTATCTTCATGAAACTGTAGTTATACATGTATTGTGAGATGATAGTTCTCGGAAATTTTAGCCATTATTTTTGTGCGAAGGTCGAGAGCTAAATGTTTGTTTGTTTTTTTTTTTATTCATGTTCCATATTCCACATTTCGTACAAGTTTTATATTCCATTTGATTTGAAGCAGAAATGATTTTTCACACAATGGTCAGTTTGAACCAATAATGCACAAATGTATAAGGACATATAATTAACGTGTAATATGAGGAACCCACTAAAAAGCAAAGCTTGTAGGATGTGGGCTCCAAAAATATAAAATAGGGTTTTAGTACAGTATATCAAAGTCAGAAGTGACGTAACATGCAGAATTCAAGATATCGAGAATATTACAATGTTTACGGGATGTACAAAATATAATATATAATGTTTATGATTAACTTATGGTATAAAATGCTAAGAAAAATAGCAAGTTGATCAAACTGATGAGGTCACCCGAGCGAGGCATCATTTGAGTATATGCAAAAAAAAAAATATGCAAAAAAAAACAAAATTCAAATGTCAAGTGAAAGTACTTCAATTTCACATGTTCTCCATCTTTCTGAAATGTCTCTGCATAGGTGTCCTCATGAAACTTATATGAGTAATGTGCTAGTGAAATTCACAGCGAGTATACAATAGAGCTAATAACCTTCTGCCCTATAGGACTTTCATGTTAATACTGCACGGAGTGAGTTTCTGTTCCGCAGACTTCTTAAATCCAGACATGCCCAGTTTGGGATGTTATGAATGGCGATCTACAATATTTAAAGCTATAAAACAGCACTGCATTGCGTATATTAATATCAAATTGGTTCACAACCGCCACACTTTCGTCCTTGACTAATCTTCAATACGAAAGGCGCAAAACTAGTAGTTTAACTAACAGTAATCGTGCATAATATCATTATATTAAATGGGTTAGTCAAATACCGGTTAGTGATTGGCTAAACACAGTCACGTGATGGAGGAACATTGGTTATGTTCGCCCATGGGAGAACATTTTTGTAATGTTCTCCCATGGGAAAACATTTTCGCGTAACCAAATAATGACAGAAGGACCCGCGCACAGTGACTTTGGCTCTGCACGAGCGATCAAGTGCGTTGTGCTGGTGGTTGACGTTGATGTATTTGACGAATTTGACTAACCCATATAATATAACAGATGATGACTTTTGTTGTCGGGAACATACATGTACTAAACGTTCCACCCTCAGGGTTTGAAATGCTATTTCTGGAGGCTACGAGTCCCTCGACTTCGTCTCGGGACTTATAACCTCCCTCAATAGCATTTCAAACCCTTCAGGTGGAACATTCGGTATGTTCCCTCCCCCGCCAGTCATCATCTATAATGTGATATACCATAATACATAGCCAGGACAACGCATGTCTGCTCCAATGGAAACAAAGCGGAATTGATGTTTCAGAAATTGACGGCAGGTGGCTAATGTTTTCATTTGTTTGTTTTAAAAGGAACATAAACAGAAGTTCACTTTTGTTTGCTGTTGCCCGTGGTGATAAAGGTCAATAGAGTCATTTCTTGTTCTGTTACACTTACTTCCGCTATAGGTAACTTCATGACTATCTCCTATTTAGGTTATCGCCGTCTATATTTCTAGGAAGCAAGTAAATTCATTGAACATTTTTGTATTTCTTGAATTGAATCGACTTGCTTTTAGTGATATTCAGCAAAATCCAGTTCATGGTCCGAATCTCGTTTATCATATTTTTGTTTCTAAAAATTCGAGAACTTTAGTTAAGATGTCAGGTTATTTGCTTCTGATTCTGAACTTTCTAAAAATTGATTTCAAGGTGGTCAGACAGTACTATTTCTTTTTCTAACTCTTGTCAAAGATAGAAGGAGGCAGACTCGACTAAGTTTCATTTGTGCTACCTCTGATGGCTCCTTTTAACGACAGCATAACCACGATGTCCGTCATCTTGTCAACACTGTTAAAGGGTCTACTAAAGTGTATCGCCTTTCAATCGTAGGCCGTTTGATTTTTATATACAGGTATGTTTTATTTGTATTCTTTCGTTTTCTACATGTAATGTACTGTAAGTGGTAACAATCATGTATTCTCTGTTTATATAATTCTATCATCATGCTGTACTGTGAAGTAATTCAAGACTAGCTTTTTGTCCTTAGCTCTTGTATTGTTATTAAACTCAATCTGAAACTGAACTCTGCCCTACTACTTCTGGTTCTGTCAATGATTTGCTAACAATATTAACAGCACCTGTGCTACCTCTTGGTTCTTTTAAGAACCTCATTGTGTACACTATTGCCGTAAATTTTATGTTTATAGTAGCTCTTTTTTGATAAATAGCTTTAGCGTACGTTATGTTTAATAAATAACAATATACGACATCACTCTTCCCACCTTTGTATTTAGAAGCGAGCAGATCGAGGACGTTCGACGTTGCAAAGAGTTATTACTGCCAGGCCTCGTGCTGGCTCACGTGCATATTCCACGTACGCCTGTTTAAAAATTAACCTGTTGCGATGGAAAACCGAACGACGAGGTAGGCTGTCACACTTTACCGGATAGGCCCAACGTACAAGAAACGGCGATATTTTGCTCATCTTGTGCTCGAATCGTCAATCGTCAAGCTCATTATACGGTCTAGGGGCCGGACAAAACGAAGACACAACGCACACATGGCGACTGTATACAGGACAGTGGAACGTACGCGAACGCATGAGAAACGTATAGGAACCGTATGCCCACAGGACATAACGCACGACTAACAAATGGGTGACGTACGAGACGGACATCGAACGTCAGAGAACCGTACGCATGCGTTTGATGTGCTGTACGTAGCCGTTCCATCCGTTCCACCTCTTGCAGTAATTTAACGGACTCTACAGGAGGCCTAGCCGATGGAAACGCGTGGAAAACGACAAAGTACAGTACAGATACAGAAGAAAACGTACAACAGTTACTATCGAACAAGGTTCAGATTGTGCTATCTGCGTTTAGCAAGAAAAAAAACTTGTGCATTTTTCAGGCCGCTCTGACGGAAGATAAACTTCAATCCAAATGATAAAAAGACCTGAAACGCGTTTTTAACGGATATCAACGTATGCCAAAAATAAGCATTTGTTTCTCAGGCGTTACCGGCAAAGTGTGACAGGAGCAGCTGGTAAGGGTGCACGCGCGCAAATAAGTGGCATCATCGTACAGGCACGGGGATTCGCCTCACCGCGGATAAACAGTGTTTTGTTTTGTTTTGTTTTGTTTTGTTTTTTTTTTAGGGGGAGCTCGGATAATAATAACAAATTAATGCTTGTTAAAAACTAATAATCATCTATTGAACTGATAGCTGAATGTGAAAAGAAAGACGACGTATCATTGTGTCAAGTAGTTGACACACGAAACGTTCAGTGAAAACTATACATGGTTGGATTCGCAACACCGACGAGTTTCCATATCAACTCTTTGTTAGCAGCAAAGAATGAAAACTCTTTGCGTGGATAATGGGCATGATCTGCAGCGGTGCGGACCAGCGGGAATAGATCGAGAACCCGAACTGGAGAATTTGACAAACAAAATCTAGGGATCGATTTTGCGACCTTGGACCCTAAGTTTTCTTCAATTTTCAGAGCAAGATTGATCTTACTAATGTATACAATAATTCATATACATGTACAGTACATAAATCAATATATCTATATTTTACATTTTTAAAGATGTTCATCACTCGATCTAGTAAATACTGAATACAGATAATGAAATTTTGACTTATTTTGATAAAATCAAAAAGTCCTTTTTTTTCTGTTCAAGCGCATTAGTATTCATACAAACCTGTCATTAACTGCGCACGCGCTGTGGGGGTCTGCATTGTTTCATGACTACACAATAGTAAGGGATACGGCCGGATGGTCTCACTCGGTAATGGTCGTATGCTATTAGGACACGGCTGGATGTTTGTTTCGGGCAAGGAGCCAACGCGATGGAACGTCATACTCGGCCTCTCTTCCGGGTACAAAACAAATATATCAGGAAATCATTTTATTTCATCACCAATGAGGCTAAATGTTAACTGGTTCACCGAGAAGGGGAATGCTGAGCAAATACAGTGACAGAAATGCATAAATTATGTGATTGTCACCAAGGGCGTACCGAGGGGGGGGGGGGGGGGGGGGGGGTGTTTTGGGTGTTCAAACACCCCCCTTTGCCAAAAGGGGGGTGTTTGAGGTGTTCAAACACCTCCCTTGGGCAAAAGGGAGGTGTTTGAGCTGTTCAACACCCCTCTTCAGCAATGTTTAGATGTTGACAAATGAAACAAAAGCTGTCTTTACCGCTTTTATTTCCGTTTTTAATTCCGCCTTTCCTTTCTTTTGCGTTCATTTTCTCTCTCTCTCTCTCTCTCTCTCTCTCTTCCTTGTTTTATCTTAATGTTTGTGTGGACGATGACACATTATGGAGTTACATAATATACGCACTAAAGAACTCGTGTACAGTACGTGTTAATACTACGTTACCGCACCGCGCGCGAAGCTGACGCGCAAACAGTAGACATTCCCGATCCCTGCTTTGCTTTCTGACCGAATCGCGGAGATACACGTACATTGCGCATAATGTTCAGCGTTTACCGGTATTATACCGTACGCGGTACCGTAAATTGTATATGATGCATAATATTATGTGTGTACAATGCATGCTGCGCTGCAGCCTATTATAGGCACATTGCATGCTAAGTTTACATAGTAGTATCAACTACCAACAGTGGCCATGGTGGCGTATCTAGTGGGGGGGGGGGGGCAAGGGGGGCACGTGAAAAAAAAAAAACGAGAAAAAGAAGAAGAAGAAAAAAAAAAACGACGAAGAAAAAGAAGAAGAAGAAGAAGAAAAAAAAAACCCTCGCCCGGACGGGGGGAAGGAGAATTGGGGGGGGGGGGGGGGGGGCAGAAAACCAAATCAAACAAGATAAAAACAAAACATTAATTCCATGTTTTGTAACGCTGAAATATAAAAATTTTCGGCTCGCTCGCTGCGCCCGCTCGCCAAAATTTATCAAAAAAAAAATAAGAAGAACAAAACGTAATGATGACGTGGAAATATAAAAATTTCGGCTCACTCACTCGTAGTAATTTAGAGTATTTAGTCCTTAGTCCTTAGTTTGTTGGCATAAATCGTTATCTATGAAGCCGTCACTATATCTTGATTAGAATTGTAAGATTTAATAACCAGAAAATGACAAGAATTCCATGTTTTGCAAGGTGAAATACAAAAATTGTCGGCTCGCTCGCTGCGCTCGCTCGCCAAAATTTATCAAAATTTATCAGATTTTATATCACCCTCAAAAAACCCTTTTAAGTGCTCGAAAAGCATATCAAGTGGACTTTTTTAAAGTCCCTACCGGGATGGGATTGGGGTTGAACACTGCTGGTATAAATCGTTATCTATAAGACCGTCACTATATCTTGATTAGAATTGTCATTCGAAGATTTAATAACCAAAAATGACAAGAATTCCATGTTTTGTAAGCTGAAATACAAAAATTGTCAGCTCGCTCGCTGCACTCGCTCGCCAAAATTCTTCAATATCTATTACATTTAAATCACCCTCAAAAGACCCCTTCTAAGTGCTTGAAAAAGCATATCATGTGGACTTTTGTTAAGTCCCTACCGGGATGGGGTTGGACACTGTTGGTATAAATCGTTATCTATAAGGCCGTCACTATAGTTAGAATTGTAATTCGAAGATTTAATAACCAAAAATGACAAGAATTCCATGTTATGTATAAAGCTGAAATATAAAAATTTTCGGCTAGCTTGCTGCGCTCGCTCGCCAAAATATATCAAAATTTAGGGTTGCCTATTACATTTAAATCACCCTCAAAAGACCCCTCTTAAGTGCTTCAAAAAGCATATCATGAGGACTTTTTTTTAAGTCCCTACCGGGATGGGGATGGGGTTGAACACTTTTTCAGAAATTAGGGGCGCAATTTTCGCGCTTGCCCCGGGCGCCGTTTTCCCTAGTTACGCCACTGACTACCAAGTACAGTCAGTATAGTAGCCTACTGGAAGCAGCAAGCTCTGGAAGCTCTGGGAGTAGCAAGTTACTTGCTACTCAAGGTAATTAGTAATAGCACATGGACTTGGTAATCTTTAGTAATAGTAGATATGAATTTTTCAATGACTGAAAGTTAAAACTGAAAGATAACTGAGTGTGAGTCTACAAATTGTGGTTGGATGACTTTATTGCGCCTAAAATTCACTAGATATCTAGGTCTAGGAACAGTGGCGTAACTACGGGGGGCATGGGGGGCACGTGCCCCCCCCCCCCCCTCCCCCAATCCGCTGGTTAAAAAAAAGAAAAACAAGAAAAACAAGAAAAAACAAGGGATACAAAGGAAAAACCTACGAAAATGATAATTCAAGGGTTAGTAAACTGCTTTTGAAATCGACATGAAAGAATGATCAAGAAAAAAAGATATTTTTCTAAGATTTCTTTTAACCATAATAAAGAGGTATAACATTGTTCAAAAAGCCCGGAGTCGACAAAAGATTGTGATTCAGCGTGATTCCTGGTTGGCATTTTGAATAAAAGCAGGATGTGCGCAGTGACTCAGAATATCGGAATGGCAAAAAGAGTCGCTGCAATGTTGCGCAATGTGATGTTTGATAGGTTGTACACATTTGCTATCAAAGCTTGATCATTGATTATGCAGTGTTGCTATACATACTAGTCTCTATTAAAATGCCTTGCATTGCCAATAATAAGACTTGACCTTGGCTATTTCCCAACTTTTCCATCTATATGAAACACACACACTCACAAACACAAACAAATTAGAGGATGCTCTATATAAAGTACAGATTTTGGACATCTTTCTCCCGCTTGGTCACTTCGACGCCCCCTCGCTGGTCATACCTCCCCCAATCATGAACATAAACCGACACCCTTGACTACTAGTGGCGGATCCAGGGGGCGCACCGGGCGCCCCCTCCCTCCAATGCGAAAAAAATATACATGTAGCTACAAACGACAGTTTTTAGACGGTAAAATGTCAAAATTTTTAAGCTCGCTCGCCTCGCTCGCTCGCATTTAACCGTTATATGCCATTCTCCTGATGTTACAGCCAGTGATTGCCAGCAGTTGCGCCCGGTGCGCCCCCCCCCCCCCCCCGAATTTCCAAAGCGAAAAAATATAGCTACAAACGGCAGTTTGGGGACTGTAAAATGTCAAAATTTTCAAGCTCGCTCGCTTCGCTCGCTCGCATTTTTTTTAATCGTTATGCAATTCTCCTGATGTTGCTGTCAGTAATTGCCAGCAGTAATTACGCCCGGTGCGCCCCCTCCCCTTAATTTCCAAAGCGAAAAAATATAGCTACAAACGGCAGTTTTGGGACTGTAAAATGTCAAAATTATCAAGCTCGCTCGCTTCGCTCGCTCGCATTTAATCGTAATGCAATTCTTCTGATGTTGCTGTCAATAATTGCCAGCAGTTGCGCCCGGTGCGCCCCCTCCCCTTAATTTCCAAAGCGAAAAAATATAGCTACAAACGGCAGTTTGGGGACTGTAAAATGTCAAAATTATCAAGCTCGCTCGCTTCGCTCGCTCGCATTTAATCGTTATGCAATTCTCCTGATGTTGCTGTCAATAATTGCCAGCAGTTGCGCCCGGTGCGCCCCCTCCCCTTAATTTCCAAAGCGAAAAAATATAGCTACAAACGGCAGTTTTGGGACTGTAAAATGTCAAAATTTTCAAGCTCGCTCGCTTCGCTCGCTCGCATTTAATCGTTATGCAATTCTCCTGATGTTGCTGTCAATAATTGCCAGCAGTTGCGCCCGGTGCGCCCCCTCCCCTTAATTTCCAAAGCGAAAAAATATAGCTACAAACGGCAGTTTGGGGACTGTAAAATGTCAAAATTTTCAAGCTCGCTCGCTTCGCTCGCTCGCATTTAATCGTTATGCAATTCTCCTGATGTTGCTGTCAGTAATTGCCAGCAGTTGCGCCCGGTGCGCCCCCTCCCCTTAATTTCCAAAGCGAAAAAATATAGCTATAAACGGCAGTTTGGGGACTGTAAAATGTCAAAATTATCAAGCTCGCTCGCTTCGCTCGCTCGCATTTAATCGTTATGCAATTCTCCTGATGTTACTGCCAGCAACTGCCAGCAGTTGCACCCGGTGCAACCCCCTTAATTTCCAAAGCAAATATATATATATATATATATATATATATATATACATATATTATCATATATAGCTACAAACGGCAGTTTGGGGACTGTAAAATGTCAAAATTTTCAAGCTCGCTCGCTCCGCTCGCTCGCATTTAATTGTACAGTTATGCAATTCTGATGTTGCTTCCATGAGGTGCCCCCCCCCCCCAATGTTTTGACCCACGGTACGCCACTGAACACCCCCCTTTAAAAAATCCTGGGTACGCCTATGATTGTCACCTTTCATTGAACTGTTTCATTGCTCTTCTGATGATCAGGAAACCTAACCAGGGTATTTTCCTGTTGACAAAGGATGCTTGTTATTCTTTCAGGTGGTGTAAATCTCATTTCTTCGCTGAAGGTTGAAGTCGAAATTCATCACATCTTTCTCCTTATTCAAACAGAAATTAATCGCCGTGGATCGTTAGCAACTGACGATGGCCAATATTGGATATTCAGCATTGTTGAATCATTTGAAGAAAGCTAACACTTTAGTCGACCTTAGTCGCAGAGTTTGGAAACTTTCCCCGAAGGAGAGGAACGTGCTTCTAGAGAATCTGGACCACACAAAGCCTGGTGATGAACGGAATAGGATACGTTTGGAGCGTGAAGGAAGGAGAATCTACTGCTTGATATCTAAGGACAGAGTACAAGTACCAGGAGACGATGATCTTTCCGACTCGTGGTGTTTGTGCAAGGTTGGTATGACCGAATCTCCAGCCGATACCCAGCAGAGAGAGAAACGGGTGATCGATAATATTAACAAGAAAATACTACAATCCATTTCCCTTCAGGACGTTTTAACCTTTCACGTGTCCGTGACAGACGAACGGTATCTCAGGGAACTTGAGGGAGAAGTGCGAAATACGCTGGGATGTAAAGTTGTGACGAGAACCGCGAGGCATATGAGACTTCCGTATCCAACGGAATGGGTACTCACAACTCATACCTACATAGCGCACGTCTTGGAAAAATATCGCAAAAGATTGACCCACTCTTCCCATGTCACCACTGACATCATTGCAGCTAAAGAGACCGACGCCAGGGATATACAAAGTTTCGAAGAATTCATGTGTCAACTTCTGGAGGTGGAAAGGACGAACCTTCCCACAGGAGTCATGCAAAACTACCCTCTTCCTCGGTCGCTTACACTATATTTTCACAGAGGAAGAGTGAAGGTAAAACATGAGCCAGCAGAAACTGTGGATCTTTGCTCTTAGATGATACACATAAGCAAAACAAAAGTGTATAAATAGAAATGGAAAATGCCATTGAGTTTGCTATTTTTTTATTGCGGTGAAATTGTAACATAATTATTTAAAGAACATTGAGCGACGCATAAATGTTATATAATGATATATTATATCTTTATCTAAATCAAAATCATTTATGGAAAAACTATGATAACGACCGGTCATCTACCTCTAATGACGGAACTACAAAAGCGTTAAAATTTCCAAAATAGGCAAAGAGACAAGCTTGATTTCTCCTTTTTTTTCCCCTTCCACAGGGTTCCTTTATTGAGTAGTATCATACACACAAATATTTCTCCTTTTCATCGGGCATGAATGGAACCAGAATGCTTAGAAAGGTAACATTCTCAGACATAATATCGAGCGCTTTTCCTATAATGTAGATCCTGGCCCTGGGAATTGGACTGCTCGTCCAACCGAGGAACCATTAATTTATCTCGGACAATAGACCTGAAATGCACGCTGCTACAAGGCACTCGACTTTTGATTGACGTCGTTGGCGTCAATGATAAAGGGACAAAATTCGATAAGTCTGTGAACATAGATATAAAAAATTGAATATTCCATGGAATCAACCAACTATAGGAAGCGTGATGAAATGCTGAAAACGCAAAACATTTAGCTGAGTGAGAATCATAGCGAAAGGAATTGTCTTACAATCCTGTCGATTGGGTATACGTGAACGTCCAATGCGAACATCGACAAGAGAGAACCTACAATCACCATCGATTAAACTCTGCAGCTAGCATGGCCCAGAAACCATCGACAGACCGCACGGGGTCTATACCGGCGTCCATGTCACCCCGGTAACCCGCGGCGTCCCTGAGTTCATCTGTTTGTTCACTGTTATTGTTGCATGGATGAAATCAGATCACTATTTCAACAACCTAGTTACAAGATGATAATCAGTCAGTGAGACAATGGTGATATGCGTATACGTTCCATGTCAAGCCATTCTCAATTTGTGCGAAGTGAACAAGTAAATGTCCCAACTCTCCTTCGTGTTTCTCAGATTAAGATTAGCCACATTTTCAATGAAAATCAATAATTGAATTTATGAATCTGGACGTTAAACTACTCGGTGACTTTTAATTAGGATGATGTGTTTTGCACGAATGCTAACATACAAAACGTCCACTAGAATTTTGTTGATCGGTTATCATCTGGCTCAACGTGTTGACAAGCTAAGAAGGATAACTGAACCCATTGTTACTGCCATGATGTGTATTTAAGCTTTCATAAAGTTACAGAGTTCATTATTGTAGAGATAATGTACAAATTGTACTCAGTGATCTCTGCCATGTCGATTGAAATTTGGGGTCCAGTGAAATCTAGTCAGCTATAGGTCAAACATAACATTATACTATTTCAACTTGCAGTAATCTAACAAACTTTGGGTTCATATTTTTCAGCAGATTGGCTAAATCATCTCTGAATAAAGTTCTTGCTGAAACTAATGCTGAAAAAGCTGTTGTTTGTGGATAAAAAAATTAGGCCCGGTAAAGATACTCCTCTTGATAAAAAGAGAAAAATGAGACAAAATAAAAGTGATTGATGTCAACATTTTCATGAGGAATAGAGATTTATGTAAAGTATAGGTGGTATCCACATGTGAAACTAAACACTGAGGTTGTAATTGAAGTTCGGCTGAGTTCAGTTCAGATCAGTTTTATTTTTGTATTCCATCGTAAATACATTGATGCAAAAGCTAACAAAGATTCGGCATAGTTGTATCCAAATACAAACATAAACTCAGGTAGTACGTACATTAAAAAACGTTGATAAGTAAACATATAAAGTAATGTCATGTTGACACTACGCTAAATGTGAACATACATAGCAAATAGTTTGACTAGGAAGATGTCCCTGTGTTGTTGAAGAACAGTTCTCAAGCATGCTGTTGATTATTATCTGCCACAATGTTTTATCATCTTCCGACACTCTGGATATATGCAACACATTCAATCAATACTCTACCGAATCGCATGGAGGACCATATTAGAAATATGGATTTGTAGCTGGCTTGACCTAAAACGGTCCTGCTTACCACCATAGAAAACGGTGTCGTGATTTGCCAGCTTAGGATGTTTTAATTTCGACAAAACAAATAACTTTGGCTCAAGAACAATAACATTTATTGGTAGAACTCAACGTATATGTCCAACAGGAAGTCTCTTTCCCTAAATTGAAATGGAGTTTTGGGACACCGCAGAGCACCATTCGGGGAATGTTATTTTTGTGCGTTCATTAGTGATAGCATCGTCAATTACCACCTAACGCTTTAGGAGACCCTCAGTATGTTTCCCCCAATATAACCCACATTTTGTACTTCCAAAAATGTCTCTTTGTTAAAACCAAAAACAACAAATATGCTCTTCATTTTCACGGAATAACGACGAAATGCATTTCATTGGGTTCTCGTAAAAAGCTAAAAATAGTTAACTGCTTTGCAGAAAGATTTCAGATAGAAGCTAATGACTTGAAAGAACATCAGTGCAAATTCATCAGCCAATCAATTGCTCCTTCACTCTTAAAACATCCGGGTCAGAACTGGCCCGGAAAGGGTCCGTTGGGGTCACACTCCGTGCCGGGTCAAAAATGACAAGGAATGGGGTCAGATATGACCCCATTGAGAATCATGAATTGGGTCAGGGTGACCCCATTCCGGGTCTTCATGACCAAATTCCAAGTCATTTTGACCCGGAACTGGGTGTGACCCCAACGGAGCCGGTTCCTGGTCAGTTCTGACCCGGATTTTTTAGAGTATTCTATGCCAATGCTCAATGAGATTAGAGGTATGTTTGGGCCTGTTGTCTCTGCCCTGCTGTGTCAGTTAAGCAATTATTTCTAGAATTGTCCAATTCTAAAAAAAAGTCTATATTCTATCTTGCCTATACCTATAGTAATAATAGAGAGCATTATTCATTTTTGAAGAAGAAATTGAAAAATCAATATTCATAACTCAGAACGATGTTAAAGAAACCCAAACCCCTTTATAATGTGCATATGAAATTAGCAATAAATAAGAGAACACATCAATTAAAGCTTGAGGAAAATTTGAGAATCAATTTAAGACATGACTTTTCAAAGTTTCCTTGCCGTTGCTAAAGAGAGTACTTCATTATGAACAAGAATCTAAAGAAAATATCACATATTTTCACTTTTCTTCATAGCAACATTTTAGAACACCTGACTTCTCCTAAAAGGCAGGGGGAATAACGTAGCTTTTAATAATCACATAGGAAAATGACAATATTAGAGAATATATTATGAAGGACGAGTTGTTGATTATCGTTGGATTGCTATCTAACGATGATTCTTGATTCAAGGTATGAATAATAAAAGCTGCTTAAGTTGTATATCATGGTACTTATAATTGCTAGCAGTGAATTTGAGATAGCCTATTTGAATTAAAGTTGAATTTTATAATTTTGCTTTGTATTCAGTTTGCAGTGCTTTTGGTATCCCTGTCTTTTGAAATCGATAAAAGAGTTGGCGATGTTTTCTGAACTAGTATAACTGGTAACGTTTTGATTTCATTTTAATTTTAAAGAAACATATCTTGTGAATGATTGCAGTTGGAAAAATAATTTGGTATTGTTTGTTGGATGGTTTAGACTGTGTGATATGTACGCATGTAACTATACACATGTATTTCCTATTTCTTTGTTATGTACATGATATGGATAAAACTTGATGCGTAGTCGAACAAGCTCGTGTCGAAACTGTACAACAATTGGTTTTAGATTTACAAGGTAAAACCTGTTATGAGCTCAAATTTGCATTACAAGTAAAATATTGGACAACACACAATCATTCAGTCTCGTCTACTACTAGTGTTTGTCAGCTTGGAGTATGATACAGTGAATACAGTGTACTTATTCAAATACTTAGCGTGCATTTTATGAAGGAGCACTAACAATGTAGGAGCAAAGAAAAGAAGATCACATCTATCAAAAATAAGCACATAACGAATATCACAACATTTTGCCGGTGACGTAGTTTTGTTTTGTTTTGTTTTGCTTTAGTCGGTCGGTTTTCGTTTTACGGGTATGGATTTTACGAGTAGACTTGTATTATGATTTCTATATCGTTTTGTTTTACGTTACTCGCGTGCATGCCGTGTCTAATATTGTACTTAGTTCATGATTTCAAATTGAACATTAAAACATACCTTTTCAAGTTGCATTGACAATAATTGCTTACTTGATTGTATATTTCAATACATATATTGTTGTTTGTTGCTTACTGTATATGTTCTTATGTTTTATGATATATGTTGTAACGTTACATACCTATACATTCTGTTTCCACAGCTCCACGAGTATCTTTTTACGGACCGTATACTGTAGATCCATGTGCGTCCCTGTAATACCATGATTGAATGTGATGGTCCATGTAGTTGATGTGTGGCTGCCGTGCAGTCCGTGTAGCTGCCTGTGATGATCTCTGACGATCCTTGATGTGAAAAAAAGAAGAAATACGTCACGGATTGCCAAGGACACTCATGGCGCCTACACGATCATTCCAGGCAACCACACGGACCTTCTTGGCCTCTACACGGCAGCCACACGGACCTTCGCGGATTGCTCTGCCAACACGGCAGTCCCCGGATGACGGCGGATGTTTCTGACCTCCAAAAGCTGCCGTGTTGGGCTCCCAGATGTCTCCGGACCTACACGGACCTACATGGACCTGCACGGTTGCCCAAGGCATCAACACGGATCTCCGGGGTGATCCGGCATGCATGTAGATGTGACTGGAGCTTAAGAGTGTGTGTTTTTTTTTTAGTTCATCATTTATCATTATCATTGTTATAATAATAATAATAATAACAATAATAATAATAGTGAAAATAATAATTACAGTAATAATAATGATTATTATTATCATTATTGTTATTATCAAAATTAGCATTAGCATTATCAGCATTAGGATTATTACTATTGCTGTTATGACGATGGTGATAATGATGATTAGAGACGTTCGTGACTAGGCTAGACGCTTCCTCTCTAAAACGGTTTGATGATTAGAAATCCTCGGCCTTGTCTGTAACTTGTCTGAGTTGAGGTGCTGATGGCTAATTGTTACCATGGTCACTGTTGTCATGGAGCTGTTGCAGCTCCATGCTGTTGTGATGTTGGTGCGATGTCCCATCATAGCTGCATTTGAGAGGGTAGGAATGTAAATGACGGAAAGTGTAATGTCCTTTCATCATTCATATCCCGATTTATAATTCTTCCTTTCTGTAATTTGATATGGATGGCTTTCTTCATCCATCTGGTGAGATAATTGTCACCTCTGGCAAAAATTAATTAATTAGTTTGTCATCTCTCGTTGAAACAATCATCTAATTTAATGGGACAAGGGTGAAATAATTGACCTCGGATGACAATCATCGCACTAGACAGTCAGGCACAGGCGCAGAAAAGTGCGCCTGTCGAAAAGAGCCGAATTCTGCTATCATGAATATTATAATGACAATACCCATCATGCAACGGGATGCTCATAGTCAGTGCCGTATATAGACCGATTCAATTTCGATGACCTATTCACCTACCGCCGCTAGCGGCGCTATAACGGTCGCCATAACTGGGGGCCAACGGGGGCTTCCAGCGAGCTAGCTACCCAGCGAGTTGCACTTGCAGCTCATCAGCAGCCTAGCGAACCAATCGCGCATAGTTAGCCGGGCGCCGCCGCTGCGCCGCGGCCGGTGACCGCCGGCACTTTACTCACTGTGGAAAAGTAATTCAGCGGCTTTTAATGTCTTTTCTTCACTTTTGGACAAATTGAGTGATTAAGGTTATTGATCTCCAATGAAAGCTTCAAAGGAAGGATCAGGAAAACACATTTTGCAGTAATTTTTGTTGGGTGCACACATAACGTAAAAATGGAAATGGAAGCTGCACGGCAGTTTGTGCAATTCAGACACCACTGACGCACGATAAATATACAATTAGAGACAAGTAAGTGAAATAAAATGGTATAAAAATGCACAGATTTCGAAACTAACTATGCCTACTAGATTCTTTATTTAGTTAGGCTGTCGCTCTATATTCGTAAAATATGTTGTTCATTTCAGAAGACAAGGTCAGATCAAAGATCTAAGTTTTGATAATTCACTGATTTTCTTGTTCTTTTAGTGTTTGGTGCACAACTTGCCAAAGTTGGAATTCACTTCCTGGCTACTATATAATTTTGACAAACACACAGCCTACACTACAGCTAAATAAATGTTTCAAGATGCGTCAAATTCTTATATTGTTTTCACTCCTTCAATATTCAGCACCGAATTGACCATATTCAATTTAGGCGTGGAACTCTGAATTTGATTTTTCATTAAGTGATATTATACCTAGATATTAATCCATGGATAGAGGCAAACATCCGTTTCATAATCATAAGAAAGTATGATTTGAAAATCACTTTTGTAGATGAGGCGTTAGCGTAATGTTATGCAAGGTTACTTAGACCTAAAACAGTAGAACAGAAGCTTTGGTTGTTGACATCAGGCGACGAAAATTAAGTTTATAGGCCTATACGGCTTACAAACGCCTGGATTTGTATTCTGTTTGGTTTACTAAGTTAGACTTGTCTGAAGTTAGCGACAACCGAAAATGATAGGACCTATAGGATGTATAGGATTCTAGAAGTCAATAGGTCTAGATCTAGTCTGGACTCCTGCCTAGAAATATAATTTAAAACAAGATCTAACGTTAGACAGATTCTACACCGCTGGCCCGAGACTCCCGAGTAAAAGCAAAAGCCTAAAAGGTATACACCTAAGGTAACTGATAGGTTGCAATGATAGCGCCATAATTATCTAGCTCAAGATTCTTATTCATTATTTGTATTTAATTATATCAGATAGCTTCTCAACAGTCCAGGCTTACTAGCAAGACGTCTGCCTGCGCCTAACCATAGTTCTCCACAGTGGATTTTATTCTCTTACACAATTAATGTAAATATATGGGCCTTACACGCGAGTAAACAAGTCATCGCCAAAGAAATAGAGTCCACAAACACTCACGGATCATCGTACCGATATTTACCTTGAAATTCAAGTTTTGGCTACAGCCGTATGTCATCTACCCATTCGCTCATAAATTAAAGGTTGTTTGATTTATTTATTTTTTTTAATCAGCTAGCGAAAAAAAAGTTTGACTGTAGTTGTCACAAGCCAGATGCGTCGATCGCTGACAGCGCCAGAGATAGCTAGCTAGCCGGTTGGCTCCGGGTGGTAAATGCACTGGCTGCCGCTGCTGCTGGCTGGCACCCTTGCCACGCACGCAGGGCGCTTGCCGACCCGGCCTGGTTGGCCCCCAGTTATGGCGTCGCCTTAAGAGGGCGCACTTCCATGAACAGTCGCTTGAATCGGTCTATAAAGAGAGTCTGGCCAACTCGGTTTTCGGCATATGAGATTTGAAGCCTGTGATTGGTCAAAAGCTGGTCCCATGATCTACAGGCGCCATGTCGTTACCAAAGTCAATTACGCGGGCGCGAGCATAGCTCACACGCAGTGCCCATTGTTCATTTCGCGCAGCTACGCGCTAATGTTGCTTGCCTTTAGGACGTCCCCAATATTGGTCACGGTGCAGTGGGTATAATAATTGTCATTGCCGTTGTCTACTTTATCGAAGTAGAAGGTATACACGAAAGATATTTTGATATTATTATCTTACCGCGATAAACTAGGGAGGTGACTCCCTGGATAAACTGAAGATTCGTCATTCCTTCCTGCGCAGCATGGCGTTGCATGAAAGAACCTGGCACAAGTGTAATTGCACACCGCTTTCCGACAGATCTAAAAGGAAGGAAAAAGTGGGAAATGAGAGTGCGACCGGAAATCTGGTCATCGAGTAGCAACTCGTTTCTGTTCCAGGTGAGATTCATTTTACAGGTCAAAGGATCAAAGTTAGGAAAATGTTGAAATTCTACTATCTACAGGTGTGATCTATTGTTGAGATATTATTACATAGTTCCTCCATACCTTGGGGATTACCCAATGTATATATATAAAAAAACAGTATTGGCATGCCACCATCACTCCAAATTGACACGTACGGAAAGGTTTTGGCTATGATGGTCAAAGGTCAAGTGAAATACTAACATGACAGGATTTTCCCTATATTTTTAAAATGACCGCTCAAAGTATTTGAATTGTCATAAAGATAGATTAGTCAAAGTAAAAATGCTCAAATTCCTTAATACTTGCTCAGTCTGCGAGTCTTTAACAATAAAATTCCATCCATTCACACCTAGTTTAAGGAAAGTAAACACTCGACGCATTAAATTTTGTGACAAACACGCCATTTTTTTTTTCTACCAGGTATGTGAAACTTTCGTGTAACATTGGAAAGACGTACTCCAGACCTGTTAAGAGAACAATATGGCGGAGGTCTACCAGTCGCCGTTATCTTGTATAGGACATTTTCATTTGTTTTTTTACTTACTACATATCTATTCAATGATCATGGCAGTGTAGTTCTAATTTGGTGCGGATGCCACCGAGGATATCCCTCATAACGTAATCCAGGTACTGTCTTGTGCTTAGTTCAATTTCAGATCTTTCTCTTTAAATTATTTTTAAACAATTTGAGATCATTTTACATACCTTAATACGCACTTATCGATGACGTTGCCGTGTTGTACATTGTACATAAGTGTATTCCTTTTGAATTACATACTAATGTGTACTAGTAGGCCTCCATGCCAGTTTCATACATATGGGAGTAAATAGGATGGTAATTGATGGTTATGTACGTGCGAATCATTAACAATTGTGGAATTCGTCTATCGTCTGTGCACAGCTAGAATTGTAAATTTATATATCATTTTGTTATACAACGATCTTGTTACCTGGACAACTTGCTAAATACAATATATTTATAGCATACAGTCTGGTGACAGATAATGATCCCGCCATTATTGTAACTTCCTTTTTTTTTTACAGCAATTTATCATGATATTCCTATAAAGGAATTATGCCTATTATTCATCAAGTTTATGTACCTTTGTGTTTGTGTCTATATGAATGTGTAAGAATGATTGCCATGACAGTTGGCTTTGTTCAACATGGCTGGAATGAAAGAATGTCCCTCCCCCAACCTACCCCCCCCCCCCCTTTCTCTCTCTCCCTCTCTAAGAAAAAAAAAAGTTAAGCATTGCAGACAGTATGTCCCTTGCGCCTTTGGGACGCCTGCGCGTACACGATAGTTCCCCAAGCGCACGCGCTAAAACCTTAAGCGCACTGTCCGCTGGGTAACGACATGGCGTCCAATTCATGAGTTGGCCAGACTCTCTTAAAGTGAAAACTAAGTTTCGGTAAGTGCTTGAGAACCCGTCTAGCACCATTTCATTTTTGCTTGCAATATATCGAAAGAGTCCACTAAGAAACTTACCTGGCTGACGCGGTTTGCCGGAATGATGAGTGGGTTTGGAGTATTTTGAGAAAAATAATAATAGTAGGAAAACCGACTTTTATTCCAGAAGGCTCCAGACTAACTCGGTCTCGGGAAAATTCGACCCTACTTCGGACAATTCACACGAAGTTCGTGATCGCCACATTCTACTGGCCACTGCATAATGCCAAATGAGGCCTAACTGAATGGACAGGGAAGTGCGTGCTAACGTAATCCTGTACAAAACAAAACAAAAATGACAGCGCGCGGTCCTCACTTGCTGAGACGCGCGGTCTTTGGAGTTTTTGTTGTTGTTTATCAAGCGCCTTTGATTGTTTTAGAGGTGCTTGATAGGCGCACACTAATTTTGCATGCGCGCAAAAGAGGTTTTTGATGCGCGCGTTGTAACAACTCGGACCATTACTGCGAGTAGCCAGAACACGAAGCACTAGTTTATACAGGCCGCTCCCAAAAGACAACACTGTACAATCAGAGGGACAACCATTACAACTTATCCCGCCGTCAAAGCGAAGCCGAGTTATCCCCGAGTCCGAGTTTATCCTGACCCCGTTCGGGTAACTTACCGACACTTAAAGGAATGGTCCTGTTCCTGTTTATGTGCCGTATCAGAATGTTATTTGCTAGCATTTGCAGAATACTTGATGAAATTGTGTTGAGGAAGGATAGTATCAACATCCACGATGGTTCGTTTCACATTACAGGGTAAAATAGATGAGAAAATTACGAATTTAGTACATAGTAATTTGCTGCAAGAAGGCAAAATCTTTCCAACATCTATCAGGATGACCGTTACATACAGAGCGCCACCTGCTGTTTCCATTGCAATACGATACTGTCTCTGCGTTTTGCGAGCCAAACTCCAGCCACCTTCCACGCCTTCCATTCCACCAAGCGACATGCCCTCCTGACCCCTTGACCGAAACACATCTATTTTTAGGCTTTCCTATCACTCTGCGAGCTCCAAGGACTCTCGGCAGAATCTCTCTCCCCTTCTCCCAACTCTCGCCGTACAGGCCTACACACACCAGAGAAACACACACAATACCCGATGCCCAGCCACTTGTGTTGGTGTACGGTGGAACACACACCGGTATCGTAACCCCATTGAACGTGTTGGGTCGCCGATACCAGTATCCCTACCTACCTGGTTATGGAAATGATCCGAATGTCTAGTAATGTACAGCTCCATCCATTGAATACTATGTATCCAAGGTTGTGCCATTGGGTACTAAACTTTGTGAGTCCGAAGAAAGTAATTGAATGATTATGGCACCGACTGTAGATATTTCACGTATGTCTGTACTTGAGAACCACCAGCATCAACGATTTTATCATCTATTCGAACATGAAAGTTTGAAGACTAGACACACGTGTACTAGCTACTACACACACACAGAAAAAAAGATCCTAGATGGATTTCGATTGAATTTTTGATGTTCAAACCGCCAGCTCAGAGATATTGTTATGACTGTCTTGACACAGGCTTGATCAGCGCATGTGAGGCACTATTGAATAATCGCGACTAGCCACCCTCACAATTCCCAAAAGTAGAAAAAAAAAAACTCGATCGGTAACTTCCGATTTTTTTTTTCTTTGTCAAGACATTTCAGAAAGTATCCAAACAGATAGACGACGCCAATATTTGAAACGCTACACCTATATTGCAGGCTGCAGCTTCACACACATGAAACGAAAGAAGTTTGCATCAAGATTTCAACCTCCAAATGAGCCAAGATACATTAGTATATATAGACACTACATTTTTATAGAAATTAATTGTGAAGTTACAGCCCCCCCCCCCCCCCCAAAAAAAAAAAAAAAAAATGCTGGGGTGAAATTCAGGCAATCTATCGTCCGGTCATTTATTATCATTTTTTAATCAAAATTTACCGCATACAGTCACTTCCCGTTACAACTGCCGAAAAAAAAAAAGCTAACGAGCAGAGATTTGTTTACGTGAATGACCCATATTACGGGCAGGTATCACGGAGTACTTCCTTGGTATCACAACGTTTTGTACGTGAAGTATTTATAGAATATAATAGAGGCAATACTTGGTTTCTTATCATCAAACGATGATTATAGATTTTGTGTTAATTTACCGTTACGGAACTATTGTGACAAAGTCTGTATTGTCAATCGCGTCATGAATAATATGACTTACCTGCTTGGCAAATGGTTCATTCTGCTTTATTCTGCTTAGCGCGTGTAAACAAAATAAGTAAACACGTACCGAACGCGATGTGATGAATCATTGAATCAAAAATATTTCAATCAGAATTATTTTAAGTAAGACCCCCTGGCAGTGACTTGATTACATATTTATGTTGTATAATCCATACTTCATGGAAACTTCTAGTTTGAATGCTATATATACTATCAATTGTCGGGTTTTTGTCACCGATGGGATCGTATGTTTTGTTCAGTGTAATTATAGTGGTCGAGATTTCACTGACTTCACTGTGCATAGCATACAAACTGACTTGCCCATGCCATGGATCGAGCTACAATAGAGCTCCACCGGTGATATTGACAGAATGGAGTTATATGGTTCACAATAGGCGTTTTCACATCAGCCCGATAAAAATCCAAGCTCGAGATATTTTTTTAATTTCCCAAGTCAGAAAATAGCGCGCTATTTCGAAACATCGGGCTGATGTGAAAGCGCCTATTGAGTCTTACTGAGCGTTATATTGTTATAAACAATGTATACGTTGGAGGCGATGCCCTTACGAAAAAGTCCTGTGGTACTCCTGTGGTAATTACCACAGGACGGTACCACAGGACAGTACCACAGGACAGTACCACAGGAAAGTACCACAGGACAGTACCACAGGAATTGTCCTGTGGTATTTTGGGACATACCACAGGACAGTACCACAGGAATTCCTGTGGTATTTTGGGACGTACCACAGGGCAGTACCACAGGAAAGTACCACAGGACCGGTACCACAGAGCAGTACCACAGGACAGTACCACAGGAATTCCTGTGGTATTTTGGGACGTACCACAGGGCAGTACCACAGGACTAGTACCACAGAACAGTACCACAGGAACTGTCCTGTGGTATTTTGGGACAGTACCACAGGACAGTACCACAGGTCGATCATTACCACACAGCATTACCACAGGGCAGTACCACACAGCATTTCCATGGTACCACAGGAGAGTACCACACAGGATAGATCAAAAAAAAAATCTGGGAGAATTTTAGCCACATATCAAGGAATATTCCTGATGGGTGAGTGATGGATTTCAGGACAAACATGGCCCTACATAATAACCTGTACTACTCCTTACATATAACGTCAAACGAGAGTCTAATGGCCAAGTGCCATTCTAGTCCTATAATAGATCTATATAGTCATATTCTATTCCTAGGTAGCCATCGACCGTATCAGTACATATATATATGGCCGTCTATCCGTAAAGCATTAAGGCATGGTTACTAACTCGATTATACTTTATTATCAAGATATGAAATTACACTTTCATAACAATATCTATGATATTGGGAATAACATAACATAATTAGACAATCTTTCATAAAGTTCAAAGTAAGTCCCATCATTAATACTTTGACTTTTTAAATCATATATGTATTTTCTAAAATCTAGAGTGCTTTTTATGAATATTCATGAGCTATGTAAAAATTTGTACCACAGGAGTACCACAGGAGTACCACAGGAGTACCACAGAAGTCCTTATGAAATTTCTCATGCTGTACATCAGCACTTTCACTAAATAGGTAATACTGTAGGAGTATAGGACAGGATAAGTAATGGCAAATCAATTGCTATAATTCACAGCATAACTCATCTATCAATTAATTGAGGAATATTAATATGTGCTTTTTTGTTTATATTTTTGTTATAAATTTCAGTTGATTCTGCCTTACAATTTTCCTGTGTGGTACTCCTGTGTGGTACTGCTGTTTGATATTCTCCTGATGTGATAGTCCTCTGGTATAAAATGTTAAGAAAAAAAAAAGAATATCCTGTAGCATTTTTCTGTGGTACTTACGCATTTAATTTGCTGTGTGGTACTTCTGTGTGGAATAGCACCATATTATGATCTTCCTGTGGGATTTTGGACAGTTCCTGTAGTACTCTCCTGTGGTATACATCGAAAATTACCACAGGAATTCCTGTCGTACTGTCCTGTGGTACGCCCCAAAATTCCACAGGACAATTCGTGTGGTACTGTCCTGTGGTACGTCCCAAAATACCACAGGACAAGTCGTGTGGTACTGTCCTGTGGTACTATCCTGTGGTACTTTCCTGTGGTACTGTCCTGTGGTACTGCCCTGTGGTACTGTCCTGTGGTACGTCCCAAAAATACCACAGGACAAGTCGTGTGGTACTGTCCTGTGGTACTTTCCTGTGGTACTGCCCTGTAGTACTGTCCTGTGGTACGTCCCAAAATACCACAGGACAATTCCTGTGGTACTGTCCTGTGGTACTGTCCTGTGGTATGTCCCAAAATACCACAGGACAAGTGTGGTACTGTCCTGTGGTACTATCCTGTGGTACTGCCCTGTGGTACGTCCCAAAATACCACAGGACAAGTCGTGTGGTACTGTCCTGTGGTACTATCCTGTGGTACTTTCCTGTGGTACTGTCCTGTGGTACTGCCCTGTGGTATTGTCCTGTGGTACTGCCCTGTGGTACTGTCCTGTGGTACGTCCCAAAATACCACAGGACAAGTCGTGAGGTACTGTCCTGTGGTACTATCCTGTGGTACTGTCCTGTGGTATGTCCCAAAATACCACACAACAATTCCTGTGGTACTGTCCTGTGGTACGTCCTAAAATACCACAGGACAAGTTGTGTGGTACTGTCCTGTGGTACTATCCTGTGGTACTTTCCTGTGGTACTGTCCTGTGGTACTACCCTGTGGTATGTCCCAAAATACCACAGGACAAGTCGTGTGGTACTGTCCTGTGGTACTATCCTGTGGTACTTTCCTGTGGTACTGTCCTGTGGTACTGTCCTGTGGTACGTCCCAAAATACAGTACCACAGGACAATTCCTGTGGTACTGTCCTGTGGTACTATCCTGTGGTACTTTCCTGTGGTACTGTCCTGTGGTACGTCCCAAAATACCACAGAACAAGTCGTGTGGTACTGTCCTGTGGTACTATCCTGTGGTACTTTCCTGTTGTACTCTCCTATGGTACGTCCCAAAATACCACAGGACAATTCATGTGGTACTGTCCTGTGGTACTGTCGTGTGGTATACGTCCCAAAATACCACAGGACAATTTGTGTGTATACTGTCTTGTGGTACTGTCCTGTGGTACTTTCCTGTGGTAAAGTCCTGTGGTACTTTCCTGTGGTAAAGTCCTGTGGTACTGCCCTGTGGTACACCCCAGAGTACCACAAGAGCCTGTGACACAGTACCACACAGTTCCTGTGTTAACATATATATGTGTGTGGTACATTGTGTGGTACCAACCAGTACCACAGGGAGTACCACATGAGCCTGTAAAACAGTACCACACAGTTCCTGTGGTAACATTTATTTATGTGGTACATTGTGTGGTACTGACAAGTACTACAGGGAGTACCCTACAAGCCTGTGGTACAGTACCACACAGTTCCTGTGGTAACATTACAAGTGTGTGGTACATTGTGTGGTACCGACAAGTACCACAGGGAGTACCACAGGACTTTTTTGTTAGGGTGTGATAGAACCATACACAAGTTTCGGTACGGAGGAATCAACAATGTTTTAAACAAATAATTTTTAGTAAGACCCCCTGAAAGACATTTTATTTAGGTTTATTAATTATTCTTTATAGAAATGTCGTGTTACAATTTCAAATCAATGATAGCTTTTGTTACCAATCGTATAATTCGAGGCCGAGATTTTTGTTTACGTGAATGACCCATATTACGGGCAGGTATCGTACGTAGTACCTCCTTGGTATCACAACGTATACGTGAAGTATTTATAGAATATGATAAAGACAACACTTGGTTTCTTATCATCAAACGATGATTATAGATTTTGTGTTAATTTACTGTTACGGAACTATTGTGGCAAAGTCCAAAATCTTCGAGTGATCCCTGCGGTCACTCCAAAATGAGTGAAAATGAACATGTTCACTCGAAATTCACTCCAATTTCACTCTTTTTTGTATTCACTCTTTTTTGTATTCACTCCTTCGAGAGTGAATATTTTCACTCGATCTTTTTTTTTAGAGAGTTCTGTTTGATAATAATGTGAGTTATGCGACATACATTTGTAATTGTCAATTGAAAATCAACGACACTGCAATCACCGGTAGGCCTGTAGGACTTGAGTTTCTGAAATTCAAAGTTTTTTCTTAATCATGTCTTTTCAAAGATGGAAATAAAGAAATTAATACATTGAATTGAATTAGAGAAGGAAAATATATGCCATTTATTGGCTGGTTCCTTGATTTGGACTGCCAAATCGGTATGTTTAGCAACCAAGGGTCATCTCTATAGGTATGTTAATATTTCAATCTCACGGCTGCTTCTGAACTGTATGAAATTCATGTCTGAAATCATGCGACAAAATAGTTATAATACACGTTTGCATGAATGAAATCACTTTTTTTTTTAAATAGCTGTGTCTGATACACATACAGTCACTTCCCCGTTACAACTGCCGAAAAAAAAAAATAAGAGCGGGGATTTGTTTACGTGAATGATCCATATTACGGGCAGGTATCGTACGCATAGTATCACAACGTTTTATACGTGAAGTATTCATGGAATATGATAAAGACAACACTTGGTTTCTTATCATCAAACGATGATTATAGATTTTGTGTTAATTTACCGTTACGGAACTATTGTGGCAAAGTCTGTATTGTCAATCACGTCATGAATAATATGACTTACCTGCTTGACA